>NC_056746.1:1319864723-1319909723 GCF_019279795.1 Protopterus annectens | reverse complement strand
TCCTTTTTCCTCCCACATTCCAAAGACATGCAGTAGGTCAGCAGGTGCATTGCAACTATAAATTGGCCATATATGTGTGTGTGTGTGCACGTTCTTGTGTGCATGTGGCATGACATGGCTAGCCACTCAGCAGTGTGAGCCTAGGCTCAAGGAGATTGTTACTGTGGAAGTTACACCCCAACTTCATATGCAAAAATAGGAAAAGGTGTTGTAGATGGATGGAAAGTACTCATGCTGTTAGCTCATGACACTTGCTCAAAGAGGTAAGTGCTCTAACTCCCACTAGCCTGATCTTTACTAGTTAGCTAACCCAACACCCAAACCTTTTAATCTGTATAACTTTTCTAGAACTCTGAATCTATCCATAAAACTCCCATCTAGTTCCTAACCTGATTGCTTGTTCCCTAAATCTAGAACTCAAAATCTTTCCCTAAACCTAATGCCCTTGATTGCTCGCTCACCCTAAAACTCCCTTCTTATTCCCTAACTCAGTCCCCCTCCTGTTCCCTAATCCTGACCTCCCAACCTGTCCTGATGACTGCTGCACTTAAGTGTTTTGGTAAGGTTCAGTTTGAGCATGATCTCTATCTTGCATGAGCTGGCTGGGCAGTGGTCTTCCAGCACTTGGGATTTGGACACGTAGCAGAACCACGTGCATCTGTTTTTGTGATGGTAATACAGTGGCTTTATGAATAAAGGAATATATGAACAAAATGTTGTGTTTACACAGTGCTTTCTTTGCATTGCAATATTAGTAATAGTTATCTTAACCTAAAAGGAATTGCAGCTCATATTAATATTCCTGTAAATCAGGTGACCATCCTACTGCTAAAGTTATTAAGTACAAGTACAGGCATATGTTACTCAAATCCTCCAGGATATAAGACAAAGCTGTTGAACTTTCTACTCTGACAAGATTAGGAAATAATTTGGATCCTGTTTTTGTTATGTTTGTTATAAAATCTGAAATCTCTGTTTTATCCAGACTACACCCAAGTCATTCTCACTTCAATTAAATATTCTACTTAGTAAATATGTTGCACTTTTATTTATATATATATATATATATATATATATATATATATATATATATATATATATATATATAATATTAATAAAAATAAGAAATGCTATATTACAGGGGGAGCTGTGTTGATTATGTAGAATGTTATTTTGCTCACAAAACATCACAGTAAGGAGATCTGATCATTCTTTGGCCAATAGTTTTAATACACTGAATCTGGGTTTGTTGCAGAAGCTGTGATTTGAATTTTGGTTCTTTGGGTCAGAGTAGAAGGGAAAGTTGAGTTTTATTTTTGTTTTACACCTGCTCAATTTTCTTTGGGTTTGTGCAATATAAAAGTTAGTAAAAGATAAGTGTATGGGGATAGATGCCTGACTTTATGGGGCAGTGGTCAAGGTATTTGCTAGGCAGTATACAGAGGCTGCTTTGCAGCAATGGTTTTGTTCTGTGATTTTTATTTGCATTGTAATATTGCTACTTCAGCTAAAATAAAAACTGAATAATTTTATTTCATTTGTTGGAAAAATGGGGATTGAAGAAGGATTTAATTTCTTTATATGAAATCTTTTATCCAGTAAAACTTTATTTATTTGGTAATTTAACATTTGAGCTGACCGCCATTTATTTTTCAGTTCATTGGTCTCTTGCATATTCTGTATCACATCCAGTGAGATGAATGATTTCCTGATTTAGAAGAAAACATACTATTGAGGTAATGTAATACTAATATATATATTCAGTAAAGAATGAGGGTGTGTGCGCACGGCAGATGGATTACTCCATGCTCAGCACAGGAATGCTGGAAACCTGAGATAAAAGGGTGTCTCAAAATCCCTGGGTGTGTGGTTACATCTGTACTCTGCTACCACTAATGCCTTATTGCCCTTATAAAATGAGCATCTGTAGGTGTTGCAGTGTGAATTTTACATTTAACAGTTTGCACAATGTAATTTTTGATCTGTGGTGTATTTTAATGTACCTCCCTTGCACACTTCAACTAGTAAACGACTATACAAGGTTATATCTTTTTCCCTGTGTGTAATTTTGGTCTGATGTTTCAGAGTAGTCATTGAAATATGTCTAATATTGTGAAACCAACGTTTGCATAAAAAGTCATGTTTGCTTGCATCCTTGTACTTGCAAACACTCTTATTTTTTACAAAAAAAAAAAGTTGCTGTCAAGCAAGTAGTTTATAAAAATAACTTTTAAAAATCTTTTGAACACAGAAGTCTAAGGTACTGCTGTATTTACAGCATGAATATTAACATAATGGCAGAAGATGCATACAACACTTTGAGAAACAAGTCTAATTATGATGCATTTCAGACTGGAGGACCTTTCTCTTTGGTCTTCAGTCTCTTTTGAATCTTCAACTTTGGCTTAAAGGGACAGCAGTCTAGAGAACTGCCCAGAGCGCACTAGATGACCTATGATCTAGCCGTATCTCTGGATCTTTGCCTTGGACATCCTTTAGCTTTTTCTATAGACTTTATTTATCTAAACCCAGTCTATAGTCTAATCAGCAATTTGTCCCTCCCTAATCCTAGAACACTAACGCAAGCTGTTTCTCCCTTCCGTCTTGAATCCATCTTTCTCTTCCTATCTTCTCTTAATTCAGTTACATCTTTGTCTGCCTTGTCTGTCTCTCTTTTTAAATATGTAAAACCAGTCTTTCCCATCCTTAATCATTCTTATTAATTTTTCTCCACACTCACTTTGGCTCATTAAACTTTATTAACTTCTTGCCTTTTTTAATTTCTCCAAGTCTTTTGGGTTTCTAATACCATGTTGGGAATGGACCCCATTCCCAAGTCAAAGTGTAATTAAAGTGCATGAAATTAGTTTTAGTTTCTGTAATGTTATCGATCAATGTATGGTGTATCTTATACATTTTAAACACTCTTTTATCCATGAATGTGGGGTACAGTCAGATGTTTTTTTTTTGTAGTCTATCCATGCCATACTTAGATTCTTCCCATTTTTAGAGTTCTCCATTCTGACTTTTACAACAAGCGATCATTTGTTCCATATGACGTTCTTTTGTTACCCTTTTTTTCTATTGCCATGACTGAGTTTTCTTCTGACTATAAACATTGTCAGCATCACTTCCAGTGTATAGTTTATACATCATCGGAAGGCAAGTTTTTGCTCTGTAGTTTTTAGGATAGCTTGCAGGGTCATTTTAATGTAGGAGTATCAGTTTTCCTGTTATCCAAGTTGGCATCTGTTCAGGGCGTGCATATAAATAATTCTTACTTGTAGGTAATTATTCATTCTCATAGGTAATTATTCATTTAAAGATTTTAATACTTTTACCCAGAAGTTAGGTACTGCATCTGAGCCTTTTATTTCACCAGTTAGGAGCTTTTCTTAACTTTATTTTAATTTCTCTGGCTGTTATTTCATCCCACTTCATATCCTGTACATTTGAACATATTCTTTCTTTTACTTCCTCCATCCATTCGGCATCTTTGTTTTGTTCCACAGGATCTTCATAGATGTTTTTCCAAAATGTTCTTTTTTTATTTTTTGAGAGGTGTTTACATTCCTTTTGACTTGCTTTCTTGTTCTCTTGGGTCATCACATAGATAAAAAAGGAAAAGTACAAAATTAACAATCTGCATATCTTCTAAGTTTTTTCTGCCTGTACTGATGTTTTTAGTTTATTATCTGTGAAAGTACACTATCTTGATTTGTTCTGATACTGTGCATTGCTTTCATCATGTCTATCTGAATATTTTTCTTGACCTGTTCCCTCTTCTGTATTCTTCTAACAGTGCCACGTCTTGTCTTAATATTTTTATAGTTTTCTCTGTTTGATGCTGCCATGACGGTATTTGATTTTTTTTCCTTCCTTTCCTTTACTGCCTTGTTTTTTTGTGGTGAACTTTATCTGATATTAATTTAGCTGCACAATTGATATATATTTACATCAGTTATACTGCATGAATTTCTTTAAACAGTCCTAGTTATTGTATTCATCTGTTTTATCAACCTTTTAACTTTATGTAGTCCACTGGCCTATCAGTCCACAACATTGACTGTGCCAGAATTGCCACAGTTTCATGTTCCTTCCCTTGCTGTGCAACTCCATTTTAACCTTTTTTGCCAGTTTCCTGTGGAAGGCTCCAAGGTGTCTTCATATGGAACTTATCAGATGTTTCCTGCTCCACTGGTTTCTCCTTAATTTGGGGTCCATTGCTGTATCCTGCTGTGGTGTTATCAGCGTTAGATTTTCTAAGCCAAATGCTTCACTTAGCAGGCAATCCATAACCTCAATTTCTATTTCTTTAACTTCTCCATTACTAATCATCTTTTCTACTTTTCCTCTTTTGTGATCTTATTTTTTGTATTGTAAAATTTTCCATATCTGGATGCCTTTGCCTGTATTTCTCTTTGAAGATCTTTCCTCATTGTAACTCCTCCTATGTACATCCAATTTCCTTTCCATATTTTACATGACAATCATTTATTTTTTGAGGTTACATTTTCCTCCCTTAAGCACATTGTATTTTTCTTTTTTGCATTTGTTTCCCTAGTAGGCAGTTTTTCAATTATTTCTATTATGCTTCACTTGACGGTTGCATTTAGACTCTGGTCTATATATGTAAATGTAGCTTTTACGTTTTTCTCCTGTTACGCCATTATCTCTGGACTGCGGTGAGTCAAAAAATGTAATGTTTGCTTGTGTCAATAATAATAATAATCACTTGATATACGAAGCCCTCTTGAATAAACATTTATAATATAACATTCTCCCTAGATGACATGTTACTGTGTGATTCAGTCAGGTGGCAGTCTCCCTTTAGCATTATTATTTTTACTCTCTTCATTTTTATATTTTTCCATAATTAATAAATCTTACAAGGTACTCGCCAACCAGGTCCTTCCCTTCCCTTCCCTATCCCTTAATTGCCTAATAAATGATATTTCTTGTGTCCCTCTTCCTTCCTTGACTGTCTTGTGTATTGTTTATCTGCACCAACTAGGCTCATCTCTTCCAATGCAGTCATTCCTAATGATTTTATACTGCGGTACAACTATGCTTCATTAGATTTTGGCACTATCTGAAGTCATTGTTACTATTATTTTGTTATTCATGTAATCATAATAGTCTGTGGCTTTTTTTTTACCTACTTCCCCAAATTTCTTGCAAAATAAGGATGAAAAACCTTACCTTAAGTTTACAACATTTCTTTATTGCATTTGAATTTTTTTATATGTAAAACTGGGATTGTTTATAATTGGAGAGAAGCTGAAATGTTCTGCTGGTTCAGAAATGAAAAGGACTTGTATTTTACTACTCAGTATATGCAAGCTAATATTATCTTTTCATATCTATAATTTTAACAGTGTCTAAGCAGGCTGTATGCGTGCATGTGTATGTATGTATGTGCGTTTGTTTGAAATTTAAGCTTAAATACCATAATGGAGGGGAAGAGGAATCATAGCTACAAAAAATGAGACTCTTATGGGAAACTTCAACACTTATCTGTCCAGTGACCCTTGTTGGCCCTTCCGCAGTGACACCAGCATGACACACTGGAAGTCATTGGCTCCAAACCAGAATGAGGGCTAATATTCATTCTTTCATGTCTGTGATTATAATCGTGCCTAAGCAAAGGGATTTCAATGTACCTGTATGTTTGTAAATTTACTTTAATCACTATACTGGGGCTCCAAGCTGAAAGGATAAGACTCTTAGGTTCATACTAGGCTATCTGCCCTAGGGCATTTACAAGCCTAGCCAGAGTGTGTTTGGCTTTCGCCACCCTTCTTAGATTAGTTTACTGTGCCTCTGTCTAGCAGAGACACAGAAGAGATCCCAGGGGTAAATTTATGATCTCCCATCCAAACGTCAAGATTCTTCTTGAAGAGGGTCATTGAGGGGCTCTGTCTGACATGGATTGGGATTTTGTTCCAGAGTGAGGGGAGCCTCTGGGATATGAATATGTCCCTCCAGCATGTTCGATTTATTTCTGTGCTGAGGTTTAAGTCACTGGAGCATGTAGTTCTGATGGATTTGGATTTCTTGAGGTGAAGCATGTCCATTAATTCTGGGTTGGACATGGCTTTATACGTCAGGCACAGATCACCTCTGAGTAGGCGGTAAGCAACTGAGTAGAGCTGGAGTTTCTTTAGCCTAACTGCGTAGGGCATCTGTTTGAGTCCCTTGATTCTCTTAGTGAGGTACTTTTGGGGTTTTTCTAGTTGTTGCAGGTGTCTGGTAAGGTACATTCCAAATGGGGCATTGTATTCAATTATGGGCCTGATGAGTAGAGGGGCACAATGACCTCTCTTGATCTAGATGTGAACCCCTTCGTGATAAGGTGGGCTATATAGGAAAAATCAACACCTCTCAATTCAGGATCTCTTTCTCATCCAGTGGCAGTGATATCAGAGTAATATACTTGAGGCCAAGGATTTGAGTACTAAATAAGAGCTAATATTGTTTCACTTATAAATTTGCAGACATTTTTATTATATCTAAATAACTGAATAATTCAGTAGGCACACATCATTTATAGCTAGTAATAACATATAAGCATGGTTATGATATGAAGTTAAATTAATTTATTAACTAGAAATGTCAGATTTTCTTTTTAAAATTTCCAAGTACCCTTTCCAAAATGAATAAATAAAAAAGAAAAAAAATACATTCCTGTAAAGAAACAAAATCAACTTAAGCCATGCTAATTATTGTTAAAGTAGCACAAACTAGACTTGCATAAGAAATGCACTAACAGTGCAATTTTTATTAACTTTCTCATGTACCACAGTGTTGCAGTTGCGCTCTCATAATAAATACTTAGAGACTTTTTTCAGTGAACTACTGAGAAATAAGTACAAAACATTGAATCCTATATATTTGCTTTCCAGTCTTCTTGAATACACTGGTGATTGTATTAGTCACGTTTCTACCACTCAACTAGTTTGAGTCAGATTAAGTAGCAAACGGTGCACTTTTTCAGTAAGTTCATCTTAAGATGACTGCTAGCTGTACAGATGAGAAATTTGCTTGAAGTGAGGTATTTTGTCTTCTATCATTTAAGAAATACTGCTGTCAGGTTTTTAGGCTAGCCGCCATCAAAAGCAAAGCAGATCATCATCCGTCAGATGATGAATGATTATTCTCATCTGCTTTTAAATGTATATCTTTTTACTTTTGCTTTAATGGAAAAGTTCCATTTTGAACTCAAAACTAAAGTGATAAGATTGAGTACTGTGGTTGTAAGTATCACATTAATGTGCGTTGTAGGTTTCTCCTTCTAAAACCTTTTCATTTTTTATTAATGAAATCAGCTAGCAGCTATAAGAAGCAATGTATATGAAGTAGAAAGAAATCCATTGATAATGTATTCTGGCATTTTATGCCTAAGATTATGCTGACTGCTACTACTCATTCAGAGGAAATTATCTTAGGCTGTTGGATTTTTAATTTAGGTATCCAGTGAAAGAGAATATGCACTCTCTTATGTATCAAGCTGTTAATTGTGTTTCATACAATTCTGTTCACAAACGTTTAAAAATTAACTGTATAAAATTTGTCAGTTATAACTGTGCACTACACACTTACCCTTTTCAATAATAGCCTAACCACAGGCTTTGTGCCTGCAGAATGGAGAACAGCAACAGATATTCCCCTCCGCATAGGTGGCCTAGCAACAGACCCAGGGAATTACAGACCCATAAGTATGACCAACCTCATCTATAAGGCGATGGAATGTATCATTATGGACCTCATAAATAAAGACTTAGTGATCTCCAAACCCTGGATCCTACCCAATTCGGTTTCATCAAGGCAGATCCTGCCTGTTAAATATGGTAGACTTCTTTGAAAATGTGACCAGGGCCATTGGTGATTGCAAATATGTGCACACAGCATACCTTGACTTGTCAAAAGCTTTTGACACAATCCAAATGCAGGCATTACCAATAGACTTGGCAAACTAAATGTACAGCCCTTTATTGTAAAATGGGTTGCCAGTTGGCTCATAACCGGGTACATACTATCAAAGAGGGTGACTCCACATCAACCAGACGACCTGTTACCAGCAGGGTGCCACAGGGTCAATGCTGGGCCCCCTACTATTTGGTATATACGTTTCAGAAGTTCAGGTTAAAACTAAGGGTTGTGGGTGACCAAGTTTCCTGCCAACTGCAAACTAGGTGCGATTATTGAATCCCCAAATTATATCGGTATACTCCAGGAGGGTCTCACCCATACCAACAACTGGTGTATTCGTCACAATCTCAAACTGAATGCAAAGAAATGCATCATCATTCCCTTGGGCACAAACAATGTCCTTTCACACTATCAAATCAACAACAATACCCTAAGTACCCACAAAGTGGTAAGAGACCTGGCATCACAAGTTGACTGCAACCTTAACTTCTACCACCATGTGTCTATTGTAGTAGGGAAGGCTTTCTATGTAGCACACTTGATTAGTAAAGGCATCACCTTGAGAGCAAAAGCGGTTATAACCCCGCTGTATTCTGCAACAATCCAGCCCATAATTGAGTATAATGCCCCATTTGGCATGTACTGTAAAAAAAAAACACCTGCAGCAACTGAAGAGACCTCAGCGGGTTCTAAAAAAGAAAATCAAGGGGCTCCGGCATGTGCCTTAGGACCAACTAAAGTCCCTGTCTCTGTGCTCTGTATCATAATAGACTTATTAGGGGAAAGTTCAGCCTGGCCTACAGAGCAATCCAAGATCCATACCTAATGAACTTGCTACATATCCGTAAATGGAACGGGACTAGGGCTACTCATTCCAGGGACTTGCCTGTGATTTAAATAGAACATACTACAGGGACAGATTTATCTCCCAAGTGACTGCTGTGTCTTTGGAATAGGCTACCAATTCATGTGAGACAGAGCACCTCTATGCCACTGGACAAGTGGATGGGGCACCTTATATTTTTACCATGGATGCCACCCACAACCCTCCTGGACATGGGCCGTCATCACTAAATGCAATCTTTTGTATGGACTAGCATTTCCATAGTATTATATTGGAACGAAACAGCTAGGATTAAAATTACCTCCGTGTGGATAACCTAGTAATCTCCTATGTCAACAAGAAGTGCAAAAGCTAGTCACACCAGCAAGCATTCCTTCTAGCTGAAGATATCAATACATGGATTGCTGAGTATGTCCCAAAAAAACAATGAATGTGGGAAACTTTTATTTTTTGTAAAAAAATTCATTTTCAGTTTAGTACACAGCATTCCTAGTTATTCACCCAGAGAAAGGTCCCTAGGTTCTTGATCTCGTACTAGGTAATGACCGTAGGTTCTTAAGCACATACTAGGTAATGACCGTTAGGATGGTTATAACCCTAGCCATGCAACCCAAATGTATCCTGTGAGTTATTTTATGGGATATATGTTAGAACATGATTTGCCTCTGCATCAGAGACATATGTGAACGTCCAATTTCTACCCACTAGTCCAGGTTGCACTTTAATAGGGTTAGGGAAGAGTCTGATTGTCAATAATGAGTAGCCTATTCCATAGAATGGGGATTCTCAGAGACTTGCACCTGTCCCTCCAAAATGTCTTATTTAAGTCATAAGCAAAGTTTAAATACTTGGACCTAGTAGTTCTGGTGCTGCTTGTTTGGCATATATGCAAAAGGTCCATCAGAGCAGGACCCAAGGATGCCTTGTATGTCAGTCTGTAAGAAGCCAACTAATAGAGATAGGGCTTTGAAACAATTTGTATAAGCCATTGTGTTTAAACCCTCTATTTTTGTGAGGAACATCTCTGAATGTTCCAGTTGTTGCATGTGCCTGGTTAGGTAACTACTGCAGGGATCTTTAAACCCGGTGATAGGTCTGATGAAGGCTCGGTACAAGTCGCATGATGACTACCCTAGGTCTAGATGCTGTGCGTGCCCTTACTGTAGACTGAGTGATGTAGAATCAGAGAATAGAATATGCTTGAAAAAATATAGCGGAATAGGCTGTCTCTTCTATAGCACACTGCAGTAACAAATCAGATGTTAGAAATTGCGTTTGTAGAATCGGTGCACCCAAACAGACATTTAACATTCCAAAGAGGTGAATCAATATACAAGGAAAGCCCAGTAATAAAAAAATAAGAGTACTGATTCACAGCATTGCATCTGAGAAGTATGAATTAAACCTTTTACACTAGATGCTTTGTCTTTTCTGCTTGCTGACCGATGCTCTTAAAAATACAGACAAAACTAATGCTAGTAACCACAGCAGCATCAGTTTCAACTACACATGTGTATGTCTCTGTCTTTGTGTGCACATGTACACAGGTGTGTGTGTGTGTGTGTGTGTGTGTGTGTGTGTGTGTGTGTGTGTGTGTGTGTGTGTGTGTGTGTCTGTGTGCGTGTTATCAACCATAATCGTAGTTCTTTATCTAACACATCTGACAAACCTTTAGGACTCTGTTGCCCTAAAAGAAGGTACAGTATGTCACTGTGTGGCATGTGTACGTCTTATAATGGTTTGCATTTAATTAGCTCCTGGTGCATCTGACAGCAATGAGTATTAACTCATGAATTTGATCACAATCAGACACCTAAGCTGTACACAATCATCGGAGTTGTTGCATCAATGTGTGTGTATGACTTTCTGTGTTTTATGAGTGTGTGTCTGTGTGTATGTATGAATGACTTTCTGTGTTTTATGAGTAGGTGTGTTTTATGAGTAGGGTGTAAAATATTCTGAGAAAATAAAATTATTTTAGAGTAACCTACTGCAAATGCATTTCACTTAAAGGGAAGTATACTGTACTTGAAGTAATGGCAGTTCTAATAATATGCATGATTATGAAAAACAAAAAACATCAAACAGAAAAAAATGTTTAAAGTTTGTATCTGTCTGAGGAATAGAATTTAATGAAACATGTTATCTGTATACTTCAGTGTACGGATTTGAATGCATCTGACCTCAGCATAGCAGATGACTGGAGAAATAAGTAAATATACAAATAAATGATGTAGCTGCCTTAAGAATATGCAATCTACTCCACTAACTATACTTTGTATTCATGTCTACAAGGCTAAAACTGGACGCACACCAAATGTTTACATATTGTTATTTTGAATAATTCATTTTTGAGATTTTGCATTGTAGATTGCAAACAGATTTTTGTGTACTACATACATATTCCTACATCTGGTCTAGCATCTGCTAAGTGTTTTGATCCTGAGGTGCCTTAATTCACTGTGTCGCAGGAGGCAGATGAAATAAATGTGAAAGAAACGTCGTTTATCCATTGAACGTAAATGCCTGCCATTACCACTTGAACATGATTCTTAGAAATTTAAGTGAATTGGTTTGACTGAATTTACCAAAACTGTTCTGCTTTTTATTTTCTTTAAGCTTTAGACCCGCTTACAATAGTTCTGTGCTTATTTCTATAACCACATCTAAATTCAACCGTTGATAGTCATACAGTTTTTTATTATTATTATTACACAGACTTGTGAAAAAATATAAAAAAAAATGTTTTCATAAAATCATCACAACTGAGAGAAAATGCCAAAAATCTCCCCCGGGATTCATAGGAACGAATTGTTTGCTGCAATAAAGTGTAATTCCATTTTGCTGCGTTGTGCTATGCAGTGTCCAGAGCATGGACAAATCTGAATTGAAACACTGCGCTACTGACTATAGTTGCCTAGTGCATTAAAGTATAATGGTCCTATGACTTCCTGCTGTAAAATGAACAATCTGCTATACTGAAATTGGAATTCTGCTGTGCCAGTGCCATGATGTGTTCTTCCCCTAGTTAGGTGAGAGCGTTGCCACCTTTTCAAATACCCAATGTGTGGCATTTTTGTTATGAAATGAAAGCTCAAGCTTGTATAATTCGCATTGTTTCTCTTATTTCTTAGAAAATTAAGATATTTCAGATGAAAATTTGAGCCATTAATGCAAACAAAGGAATTTTTTTTTACCTGAAATATCAGGGTGTCATTTTTCATATTTTTTTCACAGGAAGCAATTATCCAAATAGCTTAGAGAGACAGGTGGTAACTCTATCATTAAAGGGCAGCAAGACATAAGACTGTTGCCAGTTGTCTGGCATATTATAATAGCCAAGAGGAGAGGGACTGCTGTGGCCTCTCTTCCTTCCTCTCCCCAGCATTCCACATAAAGCCTGCTTTCATACCTTAGCATAAAATCTAGTAGTTTTATGTGTTTGTGTCAGGGTATGGAGTGATGGGTGGGTTGTTTCATTTCAACTTCAGGAGCTTTTTTTTTTTTTTAATTTATTTAAACTGATGATGCAGCAGAATTCAAAGTGAATTTAAATGAGATGTATAAAAGCTTGTTCCATAATTTCTAAGTTATGTAGTGTCAAGCAATTGCATGACGGAAAGATTTTACATCAACATAAAAATACTCTGCCATTAGACATGGACATTGACCCACTAACTGAAATGAGTTATTATAAAAATGAAGATGCAGGGGTATAGTCATGGACTCACTTCATATGTTATGGGCGGGACTTGAGAGAGACTAAATTTATGCATTAACTTTTTTATTGGGGGTAAGATGGAAGGAGGATTACCCTAGAAATAACATTTTCATGTGAATTTAATGATAGCTGGGGAGAGGAGTATACACAAGTGACTTGTACAGATATACATGAGTGACTTGTACGGAACAGAACATCTTCTGCAGGATTATGCAAATGATACCAAACTCATATAAGCTAGTACTACATATTCATACTTTCAGCAGATTGTACTCTACAACTGTGGAGTGCATATCATTAATTGTTTTCGTGATGAAATGATGTATTAATAAACTGTGGGTAATTGTAACAAAAAAAGTAGGAAGGACTTTTCCTGTAAAATCTCTTCCAATGCCAGGGGTAAGAATTAGTTAGGACTTGCATTGTTTTTTATTTTATATCGTGCGGTAATCTGCTACAGTCAAGTAGGAATTTAATTTAACAACCTCCAATACAGAGGATACAAATAAATAGAACACGTCCAGTAAAGCAGTAATGATCAGTGGTTACAAAATTAGCTAAATTAAACCAGATTTTAGAATAGACTGACTCTAATTCACGTGATATGAAAGTGAAACATTAGTTTTCACGTTTGTTTTAACAAATACATCCATGTTAATTCATTGCTTATGTTAGTTGGTAAACAAAGCACTTGTGCATGTGTAGTGGGATGAGAACATATTTCATGAGAATGGAGGTTTGCCTGCATTTATAATTTTTCTACTTTGTCTGGATGACAGTATTTTTGGAATTTCAAATCAAGCATCTGAAAAGTTTAACAAACAGAAATTATATGAAGTATGGCTAAATATCTTAAACAGTTGTAATATAATAAAACAGGATAAATGGTTTGCAAACCAAATGAAGAGTTGATGACTGCAATAACATAATGCCAGTCTATGAAATCTGACTAGATTATAGTTTACACATTCAGATACTGTTTTATAAGACTGTCAGTGTACTTCCCTTATTCAGATACTGTTTTATAAGACTGTCAGTGTACTTCCCTTATTCAGATACTGTTTTATAAGACTGTCAGTGTACTTCCCTTATTCAGATAGTGTTTTATAAGACTGTCAGTGTACTTCCCTTATTCAGATACTGTTTTATAAGACTGTCAGTGTACTTCCCTTATTCAGATACTGTTTTATAAGACTGTCAGTGTACTTCCCTTATTCAGATACTGTTTTATAAGACTGTCAGTGTACTTCCCTTATTCAGATACTGTTTTATAAGACTGTCAGTGTACTTCCCTTATTCAGATAGTGTTTTATAAGACTGTCAGTGTACTTCCCTTATTCAGATACTGTTTTATAAGACTGTCAGTGTACTTCCCTTATTCAGATACTGTTTTATAAGACTGTCAGTGTACTTCCCTTATTCAGATACTGTTTTATAAGACTGTCAGTGTACTTCCCTTATTCAGATACTGTTTTATAAGACTGTCAGTGTACTTCCCTTATTCAGATACTGTTTTATAAGACTGTCAGTGTACTTCCCTTATTCAGATACTGTTTTATAAGACTGTCAGTGTACTTCCCTTATTCAGATACTGTTTTATAAGACTGTCAGTGTACTTCCCTTATTCAGATACTGTTTTATAAGACTGTCAGTGTACTTCCCTTATTCAGATACTGTTTTATAAGACTGTCAGTGTACTTCCCTTATTCAGATACTGTTTTATAAGACTGTCAGTGTACTTCCCTTATTCAGATACTGTTTTATAAGACTGTCAGTGTACTTCCCTTATTCAGATACTGTTTTATAAGACTGTCAGTGTACTTCCCTTATTCAGATACTGTTTTATAAGACTGTCAGTGTACTTCCCTTATTCAGATACTGTTTTATAAGACTGTCAGTGTACTTCCCTTATTCAGATACTGTTTTATAAGACTGTCAGTGTACTTCCCTTATTCAGATACTGTTTTATAAGACTGTCAGTGTACTTCCCTTATTCAGATACTGTTTTATAAGACTGTCAGTGTACTTCCCTTATTCAGATACTGTTTTATAAGACTGTCAGTGTACTTCCCTTATTCAGATACTGTTTTATAAGACTGTCAGTGTACTTCCCTTATTCAGATACTGTTTTATAAGACTGTCAGTGTACTTCCCTTATTCAGATACTGTTTTATAAGACTGTCAGTGTACTTCCCTTATTCAGATACTGTTTTATAAGACTGTCAGTGTACTTCCCTTATTCAGATACTGTTTTATAAGACTGTCAGTGTACTTCCCTTATTCAGATACTGTTTTATAAGACTGTCAGTGTACTTCCCTTATTCAGATACTGTTTTATAAGACTGTCAGTGTACTTCCCTTATTCAGATACTGTTTTATAAGACTGTCAGTGTACTTCCCTTATTCAGATACTGTTTTATAAGACTGTCAGTGTACTTCCCTTATTCAGATACTGTTTTATAAGACTGTCAGTGTACTTCCCTTATTCAGATACTGTTTTATAAGACTGTCAGTGTACTTCCCTTATTCAGATACTGTTTTATAAGACTGTCAGTGTACTTCCCTTATTCAGATACTGTTTTATAAGACTGTCAGTGTACTTCCCTTATTCAGATACTGTTTTATAAGACTGTCAGTGTACTTCCCTTATTCAGATACTGTTTTATAAGACTGTCAGTGTACTTCCCTTATTCAGATACTGTTTTATAAGACTGTCAGTGTACTTCCCTTATTCAGATACTGTTTTATAAGACTGTCAGTGTACTTCCCTTATTCAGATACTGTTTTATAAGACTGTCAGTGTACTTCCCTTATTCAGATACTGTTTTATAAGACTGTCAGTGTACTTCCCTTATTCAGATACTGTTTTATAAGACTGTCAGTGTACTTCCCTTATTCAGATACTGTTTTATAAGACTGTCAGTGTACTTCCCTTATTCAGATACTGTTTTATAAGACTGTCAGTGTACTTCCCTTATTCAGATACTGTTTTATAAGACTGTCAGTGTACTTCCCTTATTCAGATACTGTTTTATAAGACTGTCAGTGTACTTCCCTTATTCAGATACTGTTTTATAAGACTGTCAGTGTACTTCCCTTATTCAGATACTGTTTTATAAGACTGTCAGTGTACTTCCCTTATTCAGATACTGTTTTATAAGACTGTCAGTGTACTTCCCTTATTCAGATACTGTTTTATAAGACTGTCAGTGTACTTCCCTTATTCAGATACTGTTTTATAAGACTGTCAGTGTACTTCCCTTATTCAGATACTGTTTTATAAGACTGTCAGTGTACTTCCCTTATTCAGATACTGTTTTATAAGACTGTCAGTGTACTTCCCTTATTCAGATACTGTTTTATAAGACTGTCAGTGTACTTCCCTTATTCAGATACTGTTTTATAAGACTGTCAGTGTACTTCCCTTATTCAGATACTGTTTTATAAGACTGTCAGTGTACTTCCCTTATTCAGATACTGTTTTATAAGACTGTCAGTGTACTTCCCTTATTCAGATACTGTTTTATAAGACTGTCAGTGTACTTCCCTTATTCAGATACTGTTTTATAAGACTGTCAGTGTACTTCCCTTATTCAGATACTGTTTTATAAGACTGTCAGTGTACTTCCCTTATTCAGATACTGTTTTATAAGACTGTCAGTGTACTTCCCTTATTCAGATACTGTTTTATAAGACTGTCAGTGTACTTCCCTTATTCAGATACTGTTTTATAAGACTGTCAGTGTACTTCCCTTATTCAGATACTGTTTTATAAGACTGTCAGTGTACTTCCCTTATTCAGATACTGTTTTATAAGACTGTCAGTGTACTTCCCTTATTCAGATACTGTTTTATAAGACTGTCAGTGTACTTCCCTTATTCAGATACTGTTTTATAAGACTGTCAGTGTACTTCCCTTATTCAGATACTGTTTTATAAGACTGTCAGTGTACTTTCCTTATTCAGATACTGTTTTATAAGACTGTCAGTGTACTTCCCTTATTCAGATACTGTTTTATAAGACTGTCAGTGTACTTCCCTTATTCAGATACTGTTTTATAAGACTGTCAGTGTACTTCCCTTATTCAGATACTGTTTTATAAGACTGTCAGTGTACTTCCCTTATTCAGATACTGTTTTATAAGACTGTCAGTGTACTTCCCTTATTCAGATACTGTTTTATAAGACTGTCAGTGTACTTCCCTTATTCAGATACTGTTTTATAAGACTGTCAGTGTACTTCCCTTATTCAGATACTGTTTTATAAGACTGTCAGTGTACTTCCCTTATTCAGATACTGTTTTATAAGACTGTCAGTGTACTTCCCTTATTCAGATACTGTTTTATAAGACTGTCAGTGTACTTCCCTTATTCAGATACTGTTTTATAAGACTGTCAGTGTACTTCCCTTATTCAGATACTGTTTTATAAGACTGTCAGTGTACTTCCCTTATTCAGATACTGTTTTATAAGACTGTCAGTGTACTTCCCTTATTCAGATACTGTTTTATAAGACTGTCAGTGTACTTCCCTTATTCAGATACTGTTTTATAAGACTGTCAGTGTACTTCCCTTATTCAGATACTGTTTTATAAGACTGTCAGTGTACTTCCCTTATTCAGATACTGTTTTATAAGACTGTCAGTGTACTTCCCTTATTCAGATACTGTTTTATAAGACTGTCAGTGTACTTCCCTTATTCAGATACTGTTTTATAAGACTGTCAGTGTACTTCCCTTATTCAGATACTGTTTTATAAGACTGTCAGTGTACTTCCCTTATTCAGATACTGTTTTATAAGACTGTCAGTGTACTTCCCTTATTCAGATACTGTTTTATAAGACTGTCAGTGTACTTCCCTTATTCAGATACTGTTTTATAAGACTGTCAGTGTACTTCCCTTATTCAGATACTGTTTTATAAGACTGTCAGTGTACTTCCCTTATTCAGATACTGTTTTATAAGACTGTCAGTGTACTTCCCTTATTCAGATACTGTTTTATAAGACTGTCAGTGTACTTCCCTTATTCAGATACTGTTTTATAAGACTGTCAGTGTACTTCCCTTATTCAGATACTGTTTTATAAGACTGTCAGTGTACTTCCCTTATTCAGATACTGTTTTATAAGACTGTCAGTGTACTTCCCTTATTCAGATACTGTTTTATAAGACTGTCAGTGTACTTCCCTTATTCAGATACTGTTTTATAAGACTGTCAGTGTACTTCCCTTATTCAGATACTGTTTTATAAGACTGTCAGTGTACTTCCCTTATTCAGATACTGTTTTATAAGACTGTCAGTGTACTTCCCTTATTCAGATACTGTTTTATAAGACTGTCAGTGTACTTCCCTTATTCAGATACTGTTTTATAAGACTGTCAGTGTACTTCCCTTATTCAGATACTGTTTTATAAGACTGTCAGTGTACTTCCCTTATTCAGATACTGTTTTATAAGACTGTCAGTGTACTTCCCTTATTCAGATACTGTTTTATAAGACTGTCAGTGTACTTCCCTTATTCAGATACTGTTTTATAAGACTGTCAGTGTACTTCCCTTATTCAGATACTGTTTTATAAGACTGTCAGTGTACTTCCCTTATTCAGATACTGTTTTATAAGACTGTCAGTGTACTTCCCTTATTCAGATACTGTTTTATAAGACTGTCAGTGTACTTCCCTTATTCAGATACTGTTTTATAAGACTGTCAGTGTACTTCCCTTATTCAGATACTGTTTTATAAGACTGTCAGTGTACTTCCCTTGCCACGTTTTTAATCTAGTTCCTTCTTTTGGTACTTTCGTCCTCCAGCATACCTCTCAACTGCCCAGATTTTAGCAGAATGTCCTGATCTTTGCCTTGCATTTTTGGTCTGTTACTCATAAACGTGGTTTTCTGGTAAACCACTGAGGATTGAAGTCACTAAGCAGTGACATATATTTGAAGTTTCAGAGTTCATATCCTTCACAAAACGCAAACTAACAAAATCCATTTTGTTCTACCAACTTTCTAAGTTTATAATGTTTAAAATCTGTCCCTATTTCTGTGCATTTGCTCTCCATTGTTTTAGACTTTGTCCAGAATTTTTTGTGCTAAGAGGTTGATAGGCATGACCTCCAGAGTTTTTCTATCCTCCCCAGACTAGTTTTTAGTTTATTACCTCCTTTCATCATTCAGTTTTGATACAGACAATAGACAACATATTGCACATAGGTAGGTACTAGGCTATTGGCCTAAGTAAGCCTAGCCAACAAGGTTCACTGGCTTATGCCACCCAAGAAAGTTAATTTCCTGTGCCCCTGTCGAGCAGAGCCACAGAAGTGATCCCTGGGGTGTATTTCCTTTTTCCCATCCACTCATCAAGATTTTTCTTGAAGAGTGTTAATGAGGAATTTTGCTTGACATAGATGGGTAGCCTGTTCCAGAGTATGTAAAGTCTCTGGGACAGGAATCTATCCCTAGCATGTCCTATTTATTGGGTAACAAGGTTTAGGTCCCTAGAGAGTGTAGCTTGGAAGGATTGGGATTTCTTTAGGTGTAGCATGTCCAACACCTCTGGGTTTGACACAGCTTTATATGTTAGGCAGAGATCTCCTCGGAGTAGGTGATGTGCTACAGAGTAAAGCTGGAGTTTTTTGAGAGTCAGTGTAGGGCATCTGTTTGAGGCCAGTAATCCTCTTTGTGAGGTACTTCTGTAGCCTTTCCAGCTGCTGCAGATGTCTAGTGAGGTGCATTCCAAAAGGGGCATTGTACTCTATAATGGGTCTAATGAGTGCCGAGTAGAGGGGAACAATGACTTTTTTTTTTTTCCTGGATGAAAACCTTTTTGTGATGAGGTGTGCCACATAGAAGGATTTCCTGACTACTGTGGTGATGTGATTATCAAAGGAGAGACTACTGTCCACCTGGGTCCCAAGGTCTCACACATTCAGCATTAATTAGACTGCCATTTATGTGGTAGTTGATGGGTACAGAGTTTTTACCAAATGGGATGACATTGCACTTTTTGGCATTGAGCTTGAGGCCATGCCTCTGATACCAGGCATATTTCTCAGTGAGGCTCTTCTGTAGGATGTCCACATCATTTGGGGAATCAACTATGGCTCCTAGTTTGCAGTCATCTGCGAACTTCGTTAGCCAAAGGTCTTTTGTGTTAGCCTGTACTTCAGAGAGGTAGATACCAAACAAGAGAGGTCCCAGGACTGAACTCTCTGGTACTCCACTTGTCACTGGTTTGAAGTCAGATTTGGAGACTGCAACTTTTACAGTGTGGGTTCGGTCAGTGAGCCAGTTGGCAACCCATCTTGTGACGTAGGGATTTATACCTAGTTTAGTGAGTTTAGCTATAATTTCAGATGGTGTCAAAAGCCTTGGTGAGGTCAAGATGGGCTGTGTGAACCACCTTACCCTCGTCTACGGCTTTGGTGACTGCCTCAAAGAAATCAATCAGGTTCAGAAGGAATGATCTGCCTTTCACAAATCCGAACTGGGTGGGGTCCAGAGTTTGGAGGTTACCAATGCCTTTGTTTATGAGTTCCATGATGATAACGCTTCATGGCCTTGCAGATCAGGCTAATAGGGCGATAGTTCCCAGGATGAGTGTTGGCTCCCCATTTGTGGTATCTCTTCCAAAACTGCCCTTGATTGAGATTTCACCTGTGAATTACCCTTCCAGTTTTCTAAGTTTCAGTTTCCATGTTAGGTATTTTGTACTTTGTATTACTCTTTTAACAATGGAAATCATTCCTTCATTCCTTCTTAATATACATTTTTGTATGCACCATCTAGTCTTTTATGTTAATCCTTTTTATTTCCCAATCCCTCCCACTCCTCTCTCTTCCCTTCCTAAGTCTCGCTATCATTGAAGCATGCTCTAAGAGCATTATTTCTAACTTATCTACCCTTTCCACCTATGTCTTCAGTCTGTACCTACTGAAACCAGGCTAATACGTTTATCCATTTACATCCTATCATGTAATTTCCTTCATTTTCATAGGGCTACCTGTCATTTTATGTGGCATACAATCTCCCCAAAAACACTGCCTTTCTTATGTTTTAAAATTATATTCTACCTTATACAATTAACTCCATATCTCAAATTCCTTTTATCTGCTTTTATTTTCTGAAGAAATGTTTAAAGCTGCCTGTGTCATCTTTACCTGGCCTAGTTATATTCCCCTTCCATATAATTTACTACCCAACCCACTGTTTATGATTTCTTATGCTATCACCCACATCTCCCTTAATAGCAGGGTGTCTCCTTCCTCATCACAACCTTACGTATGGTGCAGTTTCACCCTTTGATATTTCTTTTTCATTAATGTTTCTATTTCCCAACTTTTTACTTTCAGTAACCTATCCAATTTACTTGTTTGCCACAGTTATTTTTTTTCTTTTGATTACACAAAAATGCCTAGTTTCATAGAAATTACTTTCATTTCTCAAAACTTGTCTTCTTAAGGATATCCTTCTCATGTCTGTCACTACCCCTTTTGCCCACCCATTCTTCACTTCTCATCCTGCTGCAGCCTTTCCAAAGATAAACAAAATCCCATAGTAACCATGTAAAATGTTGGGACCCATTAGAATTAGCCTTGAACCACTGAGACTGAATGGCCCAAAAATAGGCTTTTGCATACTAAGTCTGACATGGTCATTTCTTTGAATATTCCTTTTTCACTGAGTTATAGTGATCTTGGAATTGGTGTATATTAGACATATATATGTGTGTGTGTGTGTGTGTGTGTGTGTGTGTGTGTGTGTAAGTATACGTTCAAGGGTGTGGAAGGCCTACCCCTCCACATGGGGGTTGAGGGGTTGCCAGCACACTCCCTGGAAAAAGGAAGTTGAAGGAGAGGAGTGTTTGAGACTCGCTCTTTTTTTTTTTTAATCTTGTCATCACTCAGCTTTTTAATGGGGAGCCAAATCCCATACTTAGGTGCTCTTTGAACTTTGTACACTACACTCATTCCCAGAATAGACCTATTTGTTTAGAGAACATTTCTGTACTCCCCTTTGAAACCTTCACAGATGTTTTCCTTAATTTTCTTTTCCTTTTTTATATCCAGGTTAATAATTTATTGTATTTATTTATATCTATTTTTATGTACGTTTTATTATGTCTTCTACCGCTGGTGGGGCAGACCCAAATTATAGATGGGACCAGATGAGAAAATATTAACTTATCAATATATAACATGACTTTGCATTATTTAATTACACTGCAGTTAATAATCTCTCAGTGTAAACACATCAGCTTTTGAGCCATTTAACACATGTGAAATGCTTAGAGTATAATTACTAAAAGATGTAAGAAAAACATTCCTTTACTCCCAAAGTTCAAAGTCAGAATTAGTTTCCTTAGCAAATGTGGAGTTGTGAGAGAGGTGAAATCCCCCAAATACTGAGGTATAGGAGATAGTTTTAACAGACTTCTGCAGTGATTTGAATATTGGGGTACCCAGTGGGTTTATTTCTCTGAGTGAAGAGTTAACAGTTTGTGTCTCAAAAGAAGTTGTGAATGGGGATTAGTGATACAGTAGAGAGTCGATTATCCGAAACGCCAATTGCGTACACAGTCTTCCAAATTTTTTTATAGGAAAAATCATAAAGTCTGAATATGTAAACATTATACATATTTGCTTCTGCATGTTTTTTGAGCTTGTAGTTAGCTCATGTGTGAAAAATATTCTTTATTGTCCACTGGAATCAATGAACGGTTGAAACGTGTATTCCCTGCATGCAGAAAAATCAAGATTTTAGAAGTTCTTTATGCCATTCAAAGTATTTTTGATTATCCAAACAGTTTGATTATCTGAACTACCCTAGGTCCCAATTAGTTTGGATAATCAACTCTGTACTGTAATGAAAGATGACTGTTAAGTAAGTACCTAATGGTGGAAAATACATGTTGGTAACAATATTGATTAGCAGTAAAGTAAATGAAACCTATAGACAAATGCAAAGTAATACATATAATTAGATTTAGGCCAATATTTTTCTGATTTGATGCACAGTAACTCTAATAGAATGCACAGCACATGTCACAGTTGTGAGGCAGAAGTAGAACTTGTACTTTGTCTTCTGCTGAGTTTGTAGATACCAGCATTTACATGGAGCAGTGTTTGTTTGACATTCCTTCTGACTGCTGTCTAATATTCAGACTTCACAGGAATGCAAATAATTGTTGCATTTTGTTTTTACTGCCATGTAATGTTGATATCATAACTAATATATGCGCATGCACCATCAGAAAACTCATGTTGCATGTCTGTATATTAGAAGTGCCTTTAAGGAAAGGTATAAATAAGGTACGAAGATATAGACTTGGAATAAACTTGTATGGAGCACTATCTTTCAGATTCCAATTGCATGCAGAAGAATAGTGTCAAATGTTTGATGTATTGTAGTTGACGTATTTTTGGTTCGATTATAATAAGCATTGCACTGATAAATTCTTCATGTTAAATGCATTGTATTGCATTTCTCTTGGTCATAAAACAAATCAGTTAAATGATTTGCATCTTATTTATCATATTACTACAATCTGACAAGCATTACCACTGATGCTTCGTTAGATATAGCAGGTGTACAGAGTCTATGATTAATCTGTCTTCAGATATCTTACTTTTATAGTAGTAAAGATAGCTCTAACTGGCTCATTACACATCTATCAGGGTTGTAATTACTTCTTTCCTTTTTTATAATTTTGCTCATGTCAGCAGACAAAAAGATATTTTTTGAATGAATGTCCTACAGTGTCTATTTAGGGCACTATATCAGAGGTGTTTCATCGTCCCATGCACTGACTTAATTTCGTTGTAGGTGATCTGTATAAAACATCTTGGCTGAAGATTTTAAGTAATGCCTGCTATTTGCAGCCTGGCCTTTGCTTCTCATAAAAAGGTCAGTACTAAGCAAGTTGTCGCCAGCACTTGACAATAGCAGAAGAGTCAACAACTTGAATAAAATAATTTCATACATCAAGGAGAGTAGAAAGGAGTTTAGATAGGTAACAGCGTTTTTATGTTATAAAAAGGAGACGGAGAGTAAAAATGAATAAATATTTAGTTGAGTAATGAAGTGAAAAGCAACTCATATCAGGAGCTCTTAAGGATCTCTGGAGACTCACCTCTTAAAGGATTTAACATATATGCATATTGCAAAGATAATTAACAAATTAAGTGGTTGTTTTCTGTATTGCATAATTTTTTACACATTAGCTGGATTACATAAAGGACATCTGTTTACTTTCCAAGTGTTCCTAATCCTGAATTTTATTTAATATGTCTGTTTGGAATTTACTGGTTTGTTACAGATCCAGGCAACTGAATTTGATCATGGTTGATGTAGATATTAGAATGAGTCTGGAACACAATGTGGCTTTTTGGAACAGTAAGGCTTAAGCGCTCATTGTGGAAGGAGCTTTGGTACATGATTATCCATATGTGGAGATGCTTAGGATACCGTAATTCCTTGATGCATGAGAACATGTCTAGAACACACTGCTATAAGGCTGGATATTCATGCATACAGGCAAGATATATGCAATGACATTACAGCTCAGCTGATGATCTAATGAATAGAGGAGACAATAAAACTGTCAGCATAGTGCCTCTCCTGACATCTCCGCTCTGACTTTTCAAATATATGTACAGAATGCGCAAAAGGGCAGTAGTAATGTAGAGAGTGAGAGTGTGCATATGGGTGTGGTGGTGGGGGGCTAGCTAAAACTACCAAAATAAAAGGCTAAAACAGCTAAACGTGATAAATTCCAAAAACATTCAGGAAATGTCTCAGCTTGTACAGTTTGGCCTAATAAAACAAATAGTGTTTCGGGGGTCTTAAAAATGGAACAGATGTGTACTGTCATGTAAAAAAATATCAAATTACACCATTATGAGAAACAGCTACACTAATTTCAATGGACTAACCATTAACCCATGCAACTGACATTAATTTAGTTCACATTTATTTTGTTCTGTCTGTGTAACGTTGTACACTAAACTATGCAATTGTTTGGCTTTTCCCTGACTACAGAATGCAGAATTGAGAGCTACAGCCATTAAAAAACAATTTTGCCAGATGTGACAAGGTAATTTTGGGTGATTCTGCATCTAATCAAATACTCCAGAGTTTAGCCAAATTAAGTATTTAATTTTATTTGTACCAGTTCCACTAAAATAAGACCCAACTACAGGCTTACCATTGCAACCTCCATTATTAATTACAGCCATACTGGAACAAATGCAGAGACGCTGAATATGCAAAGACAATACATGTTAGCACATTAAAAGCTGTCTCACCCTGAGTGACTTCCATATACTCTGGTGCCCTAGTGCACCCAAAAATTGCACAGCTTTAACACAACACTCATACTCTGAAATTGCACCAATAAAGCCCCTTAGGCCTAGGAAAGCAGGGGGGAAAAAAGGCAGGAGGGATAAATCTCACCTCCCATCAGCCCAACAGGCAGAGCCTGCCCTCCCCCTTTCCTAAGAAAACTATATTAGCTGTATAACTAAAACAGAGAGAAACACAATTGTCTCTCTCTCTCTTTTTATTTTGAGGGAAAAACAGCAAACTCAACTCCCCAAACTTCCGAGTCCCCAAAGAAAAATCCAAATTGTATAAATCGAGCCCCATGTCTGACAAGTGCACTCCATCTGGGAAGAAGTATGTAGAATCCTTGTCTTTTAAGTTCCAGTGTTCAATCGCTGAGTAACCCAATGCTGGAGCTACTTGACGGTTTACAAAGTTCAGGGCAACCTTCTGCAAATCAAGCCAGCATAAAAAAGGGTCCAAAAAAGTAATTGGCTTCCGGGTATGGACCTTGTGTAAGAAACATCTTAAACATTTTTGACAAAAGTCGATGCTTTGTAAAATGGCTAACAACATTATCACCCAAGTGTAAAACAATAACACTAGAAATTCCAATCTGATGAATCGGGTCCCTCAGAAAAGAAAAAAATGAGAGTACCAGAAGTCTGGGAAACCTTTCCAAATAAATTCAAAGGAGGAAGGATTGAGGCCTACATTATAGCTGCTCTCTTGGCTGCCCAAGAAATGTAGGAATGACCAAGCAGCACCAGTTGAACTATGCATGAAAAATAAGAGGTTAAACCAATTACCTTTTTGTAGCTCAAAAAGGCATCATAAGACCCTGCCCTACCCTTAATTACTGCAACAGACTGCCTCTCTCTAGATTAAGTCTGAGGCTCCTTTAATATGAAAAGAATGTGGAGAGATGCAAAAACTAGAAATGTTTTGGACGTGGAGAGATTTATGCAGGATGGAACTGATGCGATGAGCTTTTTGTGGCAGTCCTGTAACACCAGTGAAGAGTGAGAAATGGAACAAATACATTAACAAGGATGTTACCCCAGTGAACAGGGTACAACATGGCAGGGAAACAGAAGCATAAATTAATCAAGCAATCCCAAGCCAGCTGGTCTATCTTAGACCTGTGCAGCTAAACAGACAGAGTCATGATAAATGTACACATCCTTCCATTTCAGACCAAACAACATCTCCCCTACCCAACCCCCCCCCCAATGCATCCAGGTCATTAATATAACATGGGTAGTATAATGTGTATAACAGGGCATGACTTTATGAATTCCCTGTATAATGACCTGCAAGAAGTGTAGGGCAATGGGCCACTGATGATGACAGCTCTGCCCAAAATCATCCCAATCCAGTGATGAATCTAGGGACTAGCCACTCTTTGGTGAAACTGGGCAAGCTGATTGTTGCTTTGACCCCCAAAAAGGACCAAACAATTAATTTGGATGGTTTTGACTGCTTCTTTATGAATGCGCCTGGAAACCAGGAACCAACATATAATTTTGGGAGGCCATTCTCTTCCAGCTGTAGGAAAATCTCATGCACGTTTTTCGTTATTTGTTAGAAACTATTAAATGGGAGTCTCATTTGTATAAATAGAGAGAGATATAGGCATATGTTTATCAGATGAAGTTGCAGACTTACTGTGACAAAAAAACGTGCATGAGATTTTCTATGTTTAATTGCTATTGTTTAAGCTGGTTTTGCATTGCTTTTGGAGAATTTGATTCACCATTTATTGTTGGATTAAAACTGAAAGAACGCTTTGTTTTCCCTGGATGGTTTTTTACAAGTTATTAATGATAATAACTTACTTAAGACATTGACAAACCATGGAATAAAAAAATGATATACATTGTCTAAAGTAAAAACAGTATAAAGCTGTAATCATTGTAGTTATTTATTAATTGTAAACCACCATGCTTGAAATGTCACCATTTAAAAAAGGGTAGAAAACTAAAGAACTATGAACGTCAAAGCTTTCAGAATAGCAGAAAACATATGTAATGGGTCATTGCCAAGGAAATATTCATGCAGGGAACACCACAAAATACTTCTAGACCTCTTAGCTCAACAGATTTTAAAAATTGCTCTTATAAACTTAGAGAGTGAGCATAACCAATTGTGCATTAACATGTATTTTTGAAGGATATGAAGTCTGAATCTAAAAAGTCTTTCATTACTTAGTGACTTAGAACTTAAACATTAAGCAAACATCTAAACAACAGTTGAGAGGTGTGCCCCACCATACCTCTAAATCTTAGTGTAACAAACCTGGACAAAGCTTAAAATTATGGGGGACAAAGCCCACCCCCCAAAACACAATAAAGACCAATTTTACATATTACTCTTGTGACTTAGAATGCTGCTAGAATAACATAATTTGTGTTAGCATGCCTTTTCTGATATGAAGACTGAAATTCAAATGGACATCATTATTTAGTGCTTTCAGTACTGAAAAATACAAATTGTTATGACGAACAGACCAACCAAAACCATATGAGCTTCCCATCGTACCTTAGCCAAACTGCACAAAGCCTCTTAAAACCCTTCACTGTTCTCATTTTACATATATTCAATTTTTTTAAATAAGTAAGCAAACAACTCACCAGGGCACACTGGACAAGCAGCATCTAAGGGTCCATGCATTACACCGCCACTAAGCAAAATATGCAAGCCCCTGAGACTAAGGCAGCCTTAAATACCCCAAACATGTTCCCATAATGACTCAGATTTGAGACAGTTGAGGTGACATACTACAAAGAGTTTCTAAATGAGAAAAAATACACAGAAGCTGTAATGCAATGTTTACAGCCTATGGTGAAAGAGGTAGGAGCCCCCCTCTCCCCTGAAGAAGTGAGGAAATATATTAAGGAAAATTAAGTCAGGGAAAATATCAGGCTCAGATTAAGTCACAACAGATGTATGCCAGGTGTTCATCAAGGAGATAAATAAACACTGTAGTTCCACTGGACAGGAGTGGATATTCACAGCTGGGGTAGTGGGGTTGGTACAGAGGTATCAGTTGTCACCCTTTTTATGAAAGTGCTGGAGAAGGTAATTGATAAATGAATACATCTAGAAGTAGAAAGTAAAATGGGAGGTGATGAATTATAGAGTCTGACCAGGAAGTGGTATAATTCACTTGTTTGCAGTTAGACAAATAATGCAGATGCAGTTGGAGATGAGGAAAGGGTCCAACCAAACATTCCTACACTCTGAGAAAGTATGAAACATTGCCAAGAAAGGTGAGTTGAGCAGTCCAGTGATAGTTCCATGTCCAAACGGCATTGTTAAAGTTAGTTCAGGCAATGTACAATGGATTCAATAACACAAGTATCAATAAAGCTTGGACTCGCAAATTGCTTCAAAGCGGGAGTGAGTGTACATCAAGGTTCAGCTCTGAGCCCAGTGTTGTTCACACTGGTGGTGTATGATGCCAAAAAGCAGATGAAAGGGACTGATCAACAATGCTGATATGGAGACAATGTGGTACTACAAGCAGGCACTGAACATAGATTTCAGCAAAGGATTGTGAATTGGAATGCAACAGTGAAGGCACAGGGGATGAAACTGACTACAGGCAGGAGTGGGATCTTGACAGCAAATAGGGAAATCCAAAGAAATTAAAAACTGTCATAGAAGAGACAGTAGAGGAACAGGTTAACGGCTCCATTTATCCTGGAAGCATGGTTGAGGAGAAGGGAGTATGAATGAGGAAGTGAAACTTAAAAACTAGAGGTAGTATAGCCATATGTGGCACAGAAATGCCAAAGAAGCAAGGTACAAAAAAAACTTGTGTAACTCTTGTAGAACACAGAATCATGTGCAGTGCAGACGGTGGAACTGAGGAAGTCTGAGGTGATAGAGATGAAGTGACAGAGAGGTGTAGTGGGATGCATGCTTAGACAGAGAAAATGAGGATATCAATGTGGAATCCAAAGTAATCCTCCTTGCAGATAAGATCCAGAAGAAGAGATTATAATACTTTGGTCATCTTCAAGCAGGGGAGGATTTGGCAAACTAGATGAGGGAAGGACAGGAAGAAGGAACGAGGAGATGATGATGCCCATCCAAGAGATGGATGTATTGTCATTGAGAGGACCTTTGAGGAGATGCCATCCATGAGATGTATTGTCATAGCACCTATGAGGAGATGATGCCATCCATGAGATGGATGTATGGTCATTGAGAGGACCTATGAGGACATAATGATGCCATACATGAGATGAATATGTTGCCTTCGTGAGGACCTGTAACATTTAGGTATGACTGGATAACTAGAGAAGAGTAGCTCTGACTTAAAACATGTTGCAAAAGATGATGCAGTACCTTAATCCCATGCAAAATGGGGAAAAGGGATTGATGCTAAGTACTTTATGAACATGATCATGTTTGTAAACATTTACTTTAAGCTTGCAGTCTAAAGCTTGAAGCAGTCCATATTACCAGTATACCACCTCAGTGGAAATAATATGCTAAATGTTCACACCAGTGTAAACAGGAAGTATAATGCATAGCCATTCTGCTGAAAAGGACATTGGATGGTTCCATTTAGTGTGCATTTCATTAAATTATAGGAGAGTTTTGAAGGCTTATAATATGTTTGTCTGTATCTATCTGTCTATCTGCCTGTCTATCTTTTAATAAGAGAACTGATTTTGTTTTCATATCTCTGAAGTACCCAGCCATTACTCAGTTATAAAACTGTTCATTAATGATTACCTTTTATGTAATGCCCACAAGTTTTATTATTAATTATACAAATATCTTGCCAACTGTTCCTTAGCATGTGAAATCAGCTTCTCAGTCTGTCTAATAATGGAAGCCATAGCCTTAATTGTCTAAAAATAATGTATGTTAATGCTGTCTTTAGTATCACCAACATGAACTCTTTGATTTAGAAGATACAACACCTAAAAAATTAGATATAAAGTTATAGGTACTATTGATCACTGCTGTGGTAGCATTATCAGTATGGATTATATCCCGCTTCAGCACACCTTCCACTTGCCCAAACTGTCAGGCAACTTGAGCAGAGCTGAATAAAAGAAAAGTCTGGGTGCCCTTCAGAGCTTTCCTGCCACAGAAGCCTACCTTCCTTTGAGGCTTTTGAGGATCTACGGTTGCCTTGTGTTCCTTTTCTGGGAAGATAATCTCCCTTTGGGAAAAAACGTCCATGTAATAATGTTGCTTATTATTTTACATTTTCCTCATCTGGGAAATTATTTTTAAAGCTAAGAGTTTGTGTTTTAATGGACTGTCATAAGACTGCACTGTACTGTACTTTTAAGTTTATCTCAGGAAAAAGTTACACTTTTGATGGCATTTGCTCTTGTTTTCGGTGAGAAAGAGGCACCATTTTTGGCTTGACCATGGAGCAAACTGTTCATCCCATGTTTGGTCCTTCTTCCAGCCATACAAAAAAAAAGTTAAGCAAACCGCTTTGTCACCACAGCAGGTTAGCAATTTGCTTCTACCGCTGGTAGATGACACTGGTGTGGCCATTTGTTGCACCCCAGTCCACTCATCCTTTACCCCAAAATGATCTGGTGTAGTACCTACAACCACTAAGTACTGGAGATTAACCAAACCGTCTGTTGCTGCCTGGGTTCCCTCTGCAGATAAGGGAGTGCCACTCTTGTCAGTCCTGGGAGAAGGACTAGGGAAATAATCCCTGTTTTGTCAGAATATTGTGGCTTTTCGTAGGGAAGCTGCTGCCGCTACTAATAACACTGTTGGCCACATTGTTCCTGTCAAAAAGAAGCAGAAAACTATGTATCTACTCCTACTCAAATTTCCTTAGACAGGAGTGATTTACTTAGTCTACCTTAGGGTTTAATTCAGGCTGTAGATTCTTCTTTTTAAGGTAGTACCCAGTAAAAGAAGGACAAATACTTTCTTTCCTGAAGAGATTCAAGCTTCTGATTCTGAACAGGACACTGGCGGGACAGATAATAGGGTTTTCTCCTCAGATTTCTGATTCAAGGTCAAGAAGAGAGCTCAATTTTTGATTTTTACTGTGGGGGTATCACTTTTTCATTGACCATTTCTAAAATGCAGCAGTGTTTTCAGTGGGGAAAAAACTGAGGTTTTTCATTCCCTGGTAAAATACTGTGATTGTTATGTAAGGGGTTCTCAGAACCTACATCCTTTCCTCTTGTTCTCTTTGCTGTAGAGGATGTGTATGTTACTGCCGGCATTTTTCCTGGTAATCCATCAGCTGCCCCTCAAAAGGCAGATAGGATGCATAAAGTTCCTCAGTCTTAAGTTTTTATACACTCTTCCCAAACTTCATCCAGAAGCTTTAGTTAATCTTGCTGCTACTAAACTTTTAGTTAATTCCCATCCTGTTCCTTCTGATAAGGATGGAAAGATTATTTATTAGTAAGAGAAAAAAGTGTATGCTTTTGCCGCTTTGATTTTCAGTATTTTGCATTATCAGGCTCATATGTTAAGGTTTCTCCTGACTAACTGAAAGAGTATTAGGACTGTTTATTCTTCTGAGGAAAAATCCACTTTAGATAATTTAATTTCTTCTATTTATTCGTCACTGTTCATTCTATACAGTGTGTGCATGACTCTGTTGGTACTTAAGGGTTATGGTCACTGTTACTGTTTTGAGGAGGTTTGTATGACTGCATTCTCAGTATGTCCATAGGTTCATAGGTAGGTACTAGGCTATCTGCCCAAGGGCATTTATAAACCTAGCCAGAATGTGTTGGCTTTCACCTCCCTTTTAAATTAGTTTCCTGGGCCTCTGTCTAGCAGGGCCACTGAAGTGATCCCAGGGGTAAATTTACGATTTCCCATCCACTCGTCAAGATTTCTCTTGAAGAGAGTCAGTGAGGGGCTCTCCCTAACATAAACTGGGATTCTATTCCAGAGCGAGGGAAGTCTCTGGGACAGGAATCTCTCCCTCCAGCATGTCCTCTTTTTATTGTTGTGCTGAGGTTTAATTCACTGGAGTGTGTGGCTCTAAGAGATTTGGTTTTCTTGAGGTGGAGCATGTCCATTAATTCTGGGTTGGACATGGCCTTATACGTCAGGCAGAGATCACCTCTGAGCAGGCGGTAAGCAACCGAGTTGAGCTGGAGTTTCTTTAGTCGAGCTGCATAGGGCATCTCTTTGAGGCCCATGATCCTCTTGGTGAGGTACTTCTGTGGTCTTTCCAGCTGTTGCAGGTGTCTAGTAAGGTACATTCCAAATGGGGCATTGTACTCTATTATGGGCTTGATGAGTAGAGGGGCACAATGACCTCTCTTGATCTAGAGGTGAACCCTTTCATGATTAGATGGGCTACATAGAAGGAATTTCTAACCACTTTGGCAATGTGATTATCAAAGGAGAGGTTGCTATCTACCTGGGTCCCCAGGTCCCTAATTACATCTTCTGTACTTAGTAGATTACCACCTATGTGATCTTTTCTGGGCACGTTTTTCCCAAAGGGGATGACTATGCATTTTTTGGCATTTAGCTTGAGGCCATGGTTTTGACACCAGGTATCTGTTTCCGTAAGACTCTTCTGGAGGATGTCTGTGTCAGCTGGAGAGTCGATTATGGCCCCCAGTTTGCAGTCATCTGCAAACTTAGTCAGCCATAGTCCTCCCGTGCTTGCCTGTACCTCAGAGAAGTATATACCAAACAGGAGATCCCAGGACCGAGCCCTGTGCGACGCCACTTGTAACTGGTTTAGAGTCAGACATGGCACCCACAACTCTGACCATGTGTGTTCTATCCGTGAGCCAGTTGGCCACCCATCTCGTGACATAGGGGTTAATGTTCAAGCTGGTGAGCTTATCTATGATGCCAAAGTGGGAAATGGTGTCAAAGGTCTTTGGAGGTCCAGGTAGGCTGTGTGGACTACCTTTCCTTCATCTATGGCCTTGGTAACTGTTCAAAGAAGTCAACTAAGTTTAGGAGGTAGGATTTGCCTTTAACAAAGCCGAATTGGGTATCCAGTGTCTGGAGGTTCCCAATGTCTCTGTTTATGAGTTCCATGAATATTCACTCCATAGCTTTGCAGACCAGGCTAGTCAGGCTTATAGGGTGATAGTTCCTGCCTTCTGTTGTGGCACCACCTTTGTGGAGCGGGATGACTGTTGCTGTACACCATTCTTTGGGTACATAGCCTGTGTTAAGGCTGAGTGTGAGCAGTGAATTTAGGTGAGGGTTCCTTTTGGAGCTCATGTAAGACTCAGCCTGGGACACCATCCAGTCCCATTGATGCTGTGTTCTTAGCTTTGGAGAGGGCTGTTTTTACCTGCGTGTCCATGATGTCTGGTGCTCTGCATTCTTCTGGGATGGACACAGGCCCTTTTGGGGGTGGGGGGTGAAGTTTGCACTGAACAAGTTCAATATCAGTTGGTTCAGTGTATTTTTTGCCATTTTGCACTAGCTCAGAGCATATCTGAGAGTTGCCACCTAGATTCTTGACATAGCTAAAGAAGGCTTTGTGGTTATCTTTAGAGTCCTTGGCAATTTTTCTTTTGAAACTGGCCTTGGATGATTTTATGAGGAATCATAGTTTCTTGCTAATATTGATCAGTAGTGCCTTTCCTTTTTGGGATTTTGCTCTGTCATGTAGTAGTTTCCTCCTCCTGTTGTATAGCTTATAGCTGGGGACCACCAGACTGGTTTCCTCTTTTTGGAGGAATGAGTCTTGGTTTTACTTGGGATGGCTCGATCCATACATCCCTGTAGATGCTCATAGAATGCACTTGTGAAGGATTCTGCGGTTTGGGCAGCATTATCCTTTAGCAAAGGGGCTTTGAAACTTTCCACCTCGGTCTTGAGAAGAGTGAAGTTGGCTTTTGAAAAGTTTTTCACAGTGATTTCCTTGACTGGGGGTGGGGTCGGGATGTGTATGTCCAGTGTGATTAGTTTATGATCTGATCTTACCAGCGAGGGGTTTACCTCTGGTGTGGAGTACTGACCCCCCATGTTGGTGATGATCAGGTCCAGTATGTTGTCACCTCTTGTGGGCGTGGTGACCAGCTGTTCCTAGACGTTTGAGTTTATAAACTCTAGGAAGCATTGTGCAAAGGAGTTTGTACTTGAGTAGTTATCCCAGTCAATGTTTGGGTAGTTGAAATCTCCCAATATCATGGTGTAAGGTAGGACCTTTATATTTTCCAATGTTCTCAGGAATGCTGAGTGGGGGTCCTGAGACAAGGTAGGTGATCTGTAGCAGGCTATGATCTTAAAAGCAGCTTTGCCCACTGTTAGTTGCACATGGATGGTCTCCGAGGCCTTGTGCTGTGCTACTGACCTGGAGGTGTGGGTATCCTTTATGAAAATGGACACACACCCCCCCTTTTGTATTTCGGTCCGGGTTCTGGGGCCAAAAGGTATGGTATGAATTGTAGTCTGGTAGTGCTGGGGTGCTCTCTGGAGCTTTGAACCAGGTTTCTGTTACTGCACAGATATCAAGTTGTTCCATGCTAAAGAGTGCCTCGAGTGCATGCATTTTGAGATTTAGACTTCTGGCATTGAGTAGCATTACCCTCAGTTTCTGGTTTCTTGTGTTGTTTATGGAGGTGGGTTTGTCTTTTGAGCCTTGCCTAAAAAAGGCACTGTGGGAGTGGCAAGAGCCTTGGCCAGTATTCAAAAGCCTAAGGGTGACGGGTGAAAGCCATCTTTGGCGAAGCAGCGTGGCTTATCGAGCATGTCGTCCCAGGCTGACAGACACTGGATCCCCTTTGAACGACACCAATAGCTTAGTCAATTGTTAAAACTGATCATTTTTTCTTAGTACTGAGGTATCATTCTTGGTGAGGGCAGGGTCATACCAGCCTGGGCTACATGATCAGAGAGCTCCTCTGTCTCTCTTCATGTAGTCCAGGAAGGTACGCCTCAGGTCATTCACACCAACATGTACAATGACAGAGTCATATTTGTACTTGTTTTGGAGTGACCTGAGTGCTTGTGTTATGTGGTGGATCCTGGCACCTGACAGGCAGCAGTGAGTGGGATGTCAGTGTGCCTGACAATAGTCACCTATTACTAGTGTATTGGGTATGTTGTTGTGCCTTAAGGGCTGTGGTTGCGTGGCACACTTACTTTGTGAAGTATGTGATACATGGTTGTTTGAGGATGGAGGCTGCTTGGATGTCTGCTTTGGAGGTCTGTGCTGCTTAGGCAGATTTTTATTTAGACCCTCCGAGTATGTTTTTGTGTATTTATGTGTGGTGTTTGCTGGTGCATGTATGACTGTTTTATGTGAGACTGGAAGTGTGGTGCAAGTGTTTCTCTTCTCCTCCTGACTGGCTGTTCCAGCCTTGGGTTGAGAGAGCTTGGCCTCCAGTTTGGCTGTATAGTTGCATCTCTCACATACATTTGTGTTTGTTGGAAGGAGGAGAGGGTTGTCTGTGTACATGAGGCAATTGTAGCATTGCCTCAGGACTCCCAGATTCACCAGATGGACTGGAGAGTATACCTGAAACTGCCCTTTGGACATGCCTGTATGGGTAACTGAACTGTTTTACTGATTGTCCGGTAGGGACAAAATAGGGAGCCTTGTACTATTGTATAGTAAAGGGGGAGGTGTTGTGTTAGCATTTATTAGTGCTTACTGAGAGCTTGGGGCAAGTGCTGGGCTGTAAAAGGAAAGTTAGAGTGCTTAATTTGAGAGTTTGACTAGTTCTAAGGGAAAATTTGAAGAGCAGACTTCGTGGAGCCTGGAATAGTTTAACCCTAGCTAAACGGCAGTGCGCAAAACCGCGTTTTAAGGCAGGGAGATGAAAGAGATAGGAATTAGCCCAAAATGGCCAAAAACCTACAGGTTGCTGGGCTGTGACCACTCCTCCAGGGACAGATAGGCTGCTCAAAGCTCCCCACTCTCAATGGTGAACAGAGAAGCTTCCTCCTATCCAAGTAAGGATATGGGCAACACAGGAACTTATACCACAGTCCTGAATTCAGCAGAACCTGAAAACTGGACTAGACTAGCTTAGAAAAAGTGGGAAACAAGAATATATATATATATTTTTTTCTTTTTAGACAGAGATACAATGAACTTTCACAAAAATACTTTAAATGTCCCAGATTATGTTAAAAATAAGATTTTAAATTCTCCTTTGTATAGAGATTTAGATTTGGCCCCTGTGCTTCAGAGGTGATTAAAAGGTATGATGAAAGTGGTAACCTAATACAAGGAATCTCTACAATTTTTTTGCCCTCTTTTTCCAAAATTTCCAAGGTATTCCTTAACTTCTCACCAAGTTTTGGTAAAAAAAAAAAAAAAAAAAAAAAAAAAAAAAATACAGGTAAACATAATTTAATAGGGGTTCCACAAAGAATTCTGAAAGCTTGCAAAACCAAATATAGTCAAATAAGTCAGAATGACTATTTAAGAGCCCACCCTCCCCCCGGTACCCCCTTTTGTATTCCCAAAAGTCTGATGATTATTCATTAAGGTTACAGAGGGCAATAGGAGGGAATTTCTCCTTTATAAAGGGATAATTCTTTATCCTCCAGACTCTCACCCTTTCCCTGGGAGTGATAGAATGAATTCCCTCTTCCCAAGTGAGAAAGAGATTGTGTTCAAGAATGTTTTTACTGCCAAAGAAAGACAATACTTGGAGACCAACTCTGGCTCTCTCTTTCCTAAACCTGTTTGTGATAGTGCCCAAATTCAAAATGGTGTCACTTCATAGCCTGTCACCTCTTCTTCTTCCTCATTCAAGTTTCCTGGTAACACTCTATCTAAAAGATGCTTATTACATCCCTAGTTATCCAGATTTCAGGCATTTCTTTAGGTTTTATTTCGGTCAGCCACATTTAGTCCTCTGCCTTCACCCTTTGGACTATCCTCTGCACCAAGAATGTTCTCAAGTTTACCTCTCTCTAATTGTAGCCATTGCAGCCTACAGGGTACCCATATTTTTCCATAATTAGTTGACATGCTTACCCGTTTATAGTCTTTTTCAAAGTATCAGGACTGTTTCTCTTGGGTAAGATCTCTTCCAAAGTCGGGATTCCAACAGAACATCCAAAAGTCTTTCTTGACTCCACAGTTCAAACAGCTTTTCTTCCACAGAAAAAATAGATCTTAATCTAGATATATGTTTAGGTTTTCCCCTGAGACTTCAGTTACTATGAGAGAATATATCTGGATTTTGGGTCTTGTGGCATCTATAATTCTCATGATACCTATGGGAATACTCCACATGAAAAAAATACAGTGGTATGTGAAGTCTCTTTAGACAGGGCACTAACACCATTTGTCTTTTCAAATCCCAGTGCTGAGGTTTGTCAGAAAAGAAATCACTTGGTGAAGAAAAGAGATATCCCTAAATTCAGGTCTACCCTTCTCCCTCCATGTTCCAAAACCACAGATGCCTTAGACTTTGCTTAGGGAGCAGTTTCAGGAAGGATAAAAATTCAAGGTGTGTGGAACATGAAGGACAAATGCAAGCACATAAATATGAGAGATTCTTACACTGATCAAGGCTTTCAATTCTCTGGTCCCCAGGACCTCTTCAAGTTATTACAGACAATACCACAGTCACGTGGCACATCAACAAGCAAAGGAAAAACAGGTCATACCCCCTGTGTAGGCTAGCCATGCTAGGTTGTAATATAGCTTCACATAGCTTCACAGCACAGCCTCACTGTACATGCATTCTCTAGTCCATCAAAGCATAACTGTATGGCAGGCAAGCTTTGCTGGACAAGTGCAGACCCTCATGAATGGAAGCTAGATCAGAGTGGAGGGTTCCAAGATTTTATTCCTGTTTGGGGAGTTCCTCAAGTAGACCTCTGTTCACAGAGGAGGCAAAATCAGATGGCAAAAATCTGCTCCAGGACTCCATGCAAGAAGGCCTGGAAAAAGATGCCTTTTTGTTTCCGTGAACAGAAATGTTCCTGTGTGCTTTTCCTCCCTTTCCACTAATATCAGGGGTACTTCTCAATATTCAGAAGGAATCCTGATATCAAGGGTACTTCGCAAGATTCAGAAGGAATCCTGATATCAAGGGTACTTCTCAAGATTCAGAAGGAATCCTGATATCAAGGGTACTTCTCAAGATTCAGAAGGAATCCTGATATCAAGGGTACTTCTCAAGATTCAGAAGGAATCCTGATATCAAGGGTACTTCTCAAGATTCAGAAGGAATCCTGATATCAAGGGTACTTCTCAAGATTCAGAAGGAATCCTGATATCAAGGGTACTTCTCAAGATTCAGAAGGAATCCTGATATCAAGGGTACTTCTCAAGATTCAGAAGGAATCCTGATATCAAGGGTACTTCTCAAGATTCAGAAGGAATCCTGATATCAAGGGTACTTCTCAAGATTCAGAAGGAATCCTGATATCAAGGGTACTTCTCAAGATTCAGAAGGAATCCTGATATCAAGGGTACTTCTCAAGATTCAGAAGGAATCCTGATATCAAGGGTACTTCTCAAGATTCAGAAGGAATCCTGATATCAAGGGTACTTCTCAAGATTCAGAAGGAATCCTGATATCAAGGGTACTTCTCAAGATTCAGAAGGAATCCTGATATCAAGGGTACTTCTCAAGATTCAGAAGGAATCCTGATATCAAGGGTACTTCTCAAGATTCAGAAGGAATCCTGATATCAAGGGTACTTCTCAAGATTCAGAAGGAATCCTGATATCAAGGGTACTTCTCAAGATTCAGAAGGAATCCTGATATCAAGGGTACTTCTCAAGATTCAGAAGGAATCCTGATATCAAGGGTACTTCTCAAGATTCAGAAGGAATCCTGATATCAAGGGTACTTCTCAAGATTCAGAAGGAATCCTGATATCAAGGGTACTTCTCAAGATTCAGAAGGAATCCTGATATCAAGGGTACTTCTCAAGATTCAGAAGGAATCCTGATATCAAGACCCATGATCACTGTGTTGACTCCCTTTTGGTCCAGGAAACTGTGATTTTGTTCTTCTTTTGGAAATGGCTAGGGGCAATTACCCCATGCTTCCTCACAGACTGGATCTACTTAACAGAAGGACAAAGGTGTTTGATACTCCCACACCAATCAACTTCAACTCACTGCCTGGATGATAGGGTCTTACAATTCCTTTCAGGCACCTTTTTATTGAGGATGTGCAGCAGCTACTAATGGAGACGAGAAAACCTGCTGCTTCTAGAAAATTGTATATTAGTAAATGGAACAGTGTTTCTAGTTGGTGCCAACAGAATAACCAGCACCCTTTCAGGGCTAGCTGTTCTCTGGTTTACAACATTTGTGTGAGTTACTATCCTATGGCCTTTCTTACTCCACTATTGAGACTCTTTTATTGGCCATCTCAGCATGACTGTCCTTGGATTCTCCCCTTTCAATATAATCTCATGTGAAAATGATTTTGAAAGGGGTTTTGCATAAGAGGCCTCCAAGATAACTGCTGAACCAACCTTGGGATCTTAAATTTGTGTTAGAGAAACTAACACTTGCTCCATTTGAACTAGCTAATCTGGCTGACTTGAGGTTCTTAACATGGAAAACAGTGTTACTGATTGCTCTGACCCCTGTAAGAAGAGTGTATGAGCTGCAAGCTCATATGAGGGGACAACCCTACCTCATTTTCCACAGGAGCAGGGTTTCTTTGAGAACTAATCCTTTTTTTATGCCTAAAGTGGTGCCCCGAGGTTCCTTTAAGCCAAACTATCCATTTTGTTTCCTGAACCCAGAAATGGGGTAGAAGGGAAATTCCATATTATGGGTGGCCATTCACAGCTGGGGTACTATCTCAACAGAACTAAATATTTCACATATTTGTTCAGTTCTCGTGAAGGTAAGAAGAGGGGGCAACATGTTAAATTTAGACTATTTCCAAGTTGTTGTCTAAGGCTATTACCTTTTGTTTTAATCACCGCAACATAAGTATTCCAGGAAGAGTCAAGGCCCACTCTGCCAAGGCTTTGGCTTCATCTGTGGCTTTTTGAAAAGGGTTGGATTCTAGAAGTATTCTAGAAGCTGGAACTTGATCCTCTGCATATACTTTTACAATGCACTATATGTGTGATTCCTTGTACTCGTGTATACATGGTTAGACTGCTGATGTGATTGCTGGGCAAAAGTATTGTGTAATTTCAGTGCTTGTGCATACTTAATACACACAAGGGGTTGCATGGAGAAATAATTAATCTGAAGGGGTTGCATGGAGAAATAATTAATCTGTGTGTCAGGGAAATGATTGAACATACTTGACAAACAAGTTTGCAGATTTCAACTCCAATATTAAAGGTAAAGCATTGCTTTTAACAGCAGATGTACATAACACAAGGATGTCGGACTGTGAATTACCAAAACACCTCATTAGCATGGTGCACTTTACAATATTTTGCATCTTATTATTTTAAGGCCTTTTGCTTTAGCATAAATTACATCTATGAATCTTGCCTTTGCTTTGCTCATTCTTAAACATCAAGATTACCCTGTTCACATTTGCTGTAGCGACTATAAATTCCAACCTAAGTCTTTGTTCTAAGTTGCATGAATTCCAACTTCACCTCAGTTTCAGAAAAATATGCTTATTTGAAGGAAGACGGCCCTTCATAATACTTTTTGTCAGGACAGGAAAGTCTAAGCAAATTAGTCCAATTATAAGCTGAGTGATGTATCCGCGGTGGTGGTGCTGCGGTAGCGTTGTCGCTTCACAGTAAGACGTTGTCCTGTTCGATTCTCAGCTAAAGCGTCTTCTGTGTAGACACATGCATGAATGGGAGTACCTTCGTTGAAGGTTGTGCGTTAGGGCTGGCAACTCAGCACATAAAAATCAACTGCCAATCATTAGCGGACCGGAGTTCTGCTGTGGTGACCCCTAACCGGGAAAAGCCGAAAGACACAATATAAGCTGAGTGATGTAGGAAAGACTGTATTTGACCAGAGATCTTGTGAATGCCTGCTACCTTCTCTTAAGCTCTTCTCTCTACCAAATACCCCTAATAGGCAATTGTCAGTCATCTTTAAAGCTGAAAGCAGAATCTACAGACAGGTGTTCCAAACTCAAGTTTCTGTGATACAATTTGTTCAGAAACCACAAAGATAGCTAGACCCCACATTCAACTTCACCAGATGTAGCCTTGCAATTAATGGACCATCTTCATCCAGAGATGTTTTATTTTACTATAGTCTTTTTGTTGTGTCCCAAGATCAGCTGTATACTAGATACTAGATCTGAATGAGTTTATAAACACAAATACCTTTCAAGGTGTTGTACATTGCTGTACTAAACACATAAGATGCATATTTTAAAATTCTGTTGAAACCTTAAAACAAAAAGAAAAAAAAAATGTTTTGTTCCCAGAGAGCTGTTCATTATTTTGACTTTGATCCTGTGCCACTTTTATTGCTCACAGAGTCACAATATTTCTCAAATATGATGACAAATGCGCAGTCGCTGTAGCTGATGGCAGTTTAATTTCTTGGAACTTCAGCTACCAAGATGTAGAGAGACAAACAAGTTAAAATAAAATGGTTGTAGCAACAGCATCTGTGTGTTTCCATTATAGGTACTGAGTTGCTTTTTGTGTCTCAGGTGATTAGCTGTAGGTCTACAGACCCTTAAAAATGAAACATTACTGTTGTCCACTACATAAACGATGGTTTGAGAATGGTAAAATTATAAAAAAATGTTTACTCACCACCTTTATCAAATAACTGCTTTACTTCTTTCTTTGGGAATTACAGGACATTACAAGAAATCTCCAACTCCTTCCACAGCATTAAGTTTTCTAGGGACATTAAGAGACTAATGTCTTCACATATTTTTTTTTCAGCAAGTGGCCATAACTGGAAGACAGCGTCTGAGTTCAGTAAATTGAAAATATATCTTCTTGAATTGCTCTGTTCCTGCAAACAGGATTACTTAAGAGGAAGGCATAGTTGAATCTAAGAAGCATATGGAATAATCATAAAAGCATACCTGTGTTCATCATAAGTAGGTACTAGGCTATTGGCCCTGGGGCCTATATAAGCCTAGCCAAAAAGGTTCCCTGGCTTCCTCCACCCAAGAAAATTATTTTCCTGTGCCCCTGTCAAGCAGTACCGCAGAAGTGATCCCCGAGGTGAATTTTCTGTTTCCTATCCAGTCATCAAGATTTTACTTAAAGATGGCCAATGAGGAGCTTTGCTTGACATGAATGGGTAGTTTGTCCCAGAGTATGGGAAGTCTCTGGGACAGAAATCTGTCCCTTCAGCATGTTCTGTTTATTGTGGTGACAAGGTTTAGGTCCCGGGATCGTGTGGTTCAGAGAGATTGGGATTTCTTTGTGTAGCATGTCCACCAGCTCTGGGTTTGACATAGCTTTGTATGTTGGGCAGAGATCACCTCTGAGTAGGCGATATGCAACGGAGTATAGCTGGAGATTTTTGAGACTCTGCGTATGGCATATTCCGTTATCATTCCATTCAGGTATCATTTTACTTCAGGAAGTAGATAGCTAGACTATGCTAGCATGAAAGTCATACTGTTAGTGTTGCAGATGAGATTTTGTTAATGCCCTGTAATATCCATTGTCACATATTGTATCATGACACAGACAAGACTATTAAGGTAAATAGTTTGTGGTCACTTGATTGCTAGTCACACAATCTCCATGTAGAGCTTCAACTGTTCTCCAGCTGAAGGATAATAGACAATCAGCTAATATGTTCTTATTCTTCTAGCGTATGGGCTGGGACACTGCAGTGGTACCTGAACCTGAACCTGACCCAGCAGTAGCAAAACCAGATGTCATATCCAAATGCTCAAATGTCAGCGTTGGACAGTCTCGGAAGATAAATTACTGAGCTGGTGTGAATCCTGTCCAAAACACCTGCGGGCCAGACAATAGGGAAAGTTAATCTTAATAGTAGTTACCCCTCCTACCACTAGCTATAGTTTTAAGAAACACTGATATTCCTAAGTTACTGAGCCTTTATTTTATGGAATGCAAAGTTACAAAAACATTATACAAGTTTTATAATAAAAAATTAAACATATGATAACTCAAAGTGACAGTCTTTTTTCTAAATATTAGAGTAATTGACTTTTACTGGAAATTTTTGCCTTATTTTGTAAAGGACTTCTAAAAATCATAATACTGCACAACTCCCTATGCATTGTCCCTTTACCTAAATTCTGAAGCTGGACTTTTCACAGGTTGTCTTACCATAATATAATTTTCTAACTGATGCATTTTATAAATGCAGAAACTAGCCATCTGCACCTTTTTGAAATAATTAAGGCATTTTTGTGCCATGCAATAAGTGTAAACAAATATATTGCAATGTTACATTATTGAACCGATATTCAACCTTAAGTGACAATGAAGTACACTGCTTTTTTAGACAAACACATTTTAATTCAATGTTCTTCTGGTGGGCATCAATTATTTATTAGTGACATCTTTATTACACATATGGGGGCTACTTGGATCATTTTACACTAGTAATTAGTTGCTAGAAGAACCTATTATAGATGTACGTGTTATGCTCCACATTCATGGTACAAGGACACTGCAGACTGAAAGCTTTCTAACACTCCAGTAAAGTTATTATAAATCATGTACCTATTTATGAGAATACCTCCTTTGTGACCCATTTCTGCAAGACAGGAAACAGTTACCGAGGATGCTCTTACAATCTGAGCATCTGGTTCACTTAGCGCAATAAAAATAAGTAATAACCACATGCTGCAATTACGGTGATTGTAGAGCATGATATTACGCTCCAACATTTTACTTTTTTATATTAGATAACTATTTTGTTTGATGAGAAACCATCCTTCATCAGATAATGTGCACATAGAATACTTTTCATGGTTTTTGCCTCATTTTCTGGCATTCAGTTCTTAATAGCAGAGTTTGGACCTCTAAGGGCATACTAGAAAACTTATTTTGGGCATTCACTATCCTAACGTTTGCTTTCCTTTATAATGCTGGGTATAGAGTTTGCATAATACCGTGTCCAAGTGTTTTCTTTTTATGTCAAATCGATAGATCAGCAGTTCTACACAGTTTTAAAGGAAGTGTAAGCCGTCCCCCCCCCCCATAGTACTGCCTTGATTATAGCAAGATGAATAATAACTTGTACCCCATTATCCCGTTTTATATGCAGTAGCTAAGATCTGGGAATAGCTGATCTTCAAATTTCACATTGTGGGGGGTTAATTGGTTTGGCTTCTTAAGTGGTCAAAGTTAATTATATGAGAGTCAGAGAAAAGTTTGTCAATAGGTTAGAAATTCCTGAGTTTATAACTGATGCACATTCTATTGGCTTTAAGTACAGTGCAACTTTGTATCAGGGTGGAAGCAGAATGTCTGTGCAGCTGAGGGTGCTTAGCTGTTAAGACTTGAAATGTCTCAAGTGTAGCATTTTAGGAATTACATGTCCTACTTCACATTAAATAGATTTTTTTTGCCTGTAGCAACCATGAAAAAGCAAGAAGAATGCTAATCCACAGATGCTTAATCCCAAATTTTGAACCTCATCAAAATGTAAAAACCTGCAAATCCACAACTGAGTTAAGAGCCCCACTGACAAGGAACAGTACTGATGGTGGACAGTGATTGTTGCAAGCTGTGCTTTCTAAAGCAAGCTGCTTTAAAATTCCATTTTCAAGTATTGAGATGACCTAGCTTTTGTGAGAGAAAACTTGACGCAAGCAGAAAAAAATGTGCAGATATAAACTGCTATAGTCTATCTTCAAGTCGAAGAAAAGCAAAATGATCACTAAAGAGTTAATTAAATGAAATTTAACATCCAGAATAGGCTTAGTAGGAGAAATGACGCACGTTATCAGACTGCGTTCCGCCATTCTTTTAAAATTAATAAAAATTAAATGAGAGTCATGGAGTATTATAGATCGCCATTATATGCAGTACTCAGTACTTTTTCTCAAGGATTACCTTTAACTTCGTTTTATCTTTATTTGAAGAGCAGGAATAAACTAGACTATATATTTAAGACAAAACATAAAATGCATCTAATTTGAACTGTGTTAATACCTTTGTGTAACTCAAGTTATTTAGAATTTACTTGAACTGCATTTAACTTACAATGCTTGAATATTTTTTCTACTATTTAATATCTTTATTTTACACCAAACTACTATGTTATCAGGATCATTAGTTTAGAAGCATATCGTAACATTTTCAAACCTACATATGAGATATGGCAATTGTTTCAGAGCAGAATGTAATAAAAGTT
>NC_056746.1:1319807223-1319859723 GCF_019279795.1 Protopterus annectens | reverse complement strand
GGGATTTCTTCTCTTGGAGTGTGTGTGTGTGTGTGTGTGTGTGTGTGTGTGTGTGTGTGTGTGTGTGTGTGTGTGTGTGTGTGTGTGTGAGAGAGAGATGTATATAATAGGGGTTAAAGGTTTGATGGGCAATTGTATTTATCACATGCCAAAGCTGGTTTGATTATGTTACAGTTAAACATTGGGAGGATGGCTTCAACATAAATCCTGAGTTTTTCCTTTTTTTCTTTTTCTCAGTTTCACAGCAGTTCTGTGACCCTGAAGTTAATTTCATTTCTGAGGTATGAGAGCAGAGTGAGAGATGTGGCATGTGAAGCCCCACACACACACACACACACACACACACACACACACACACACACATAAAAGCTCCTATTGTAATGTTTGTTGGTGTTCAGATATTGGTTTGTATTAGTGATAACTGTTTTAGATTATTTTTATTTATGATGGTTATACCAGATATATAGGAGTATATAATGAAAGACTGTAGATGTGATTGATGAATACACAAAACACAGACCAATTAGAAATCACAAGAGAGAAATCATATGAATTTCATGGCCACAGAGTCTTTTAACTTTTGCTGCAAATATAATACATTGACAAGGAAAGTAACTGAAAATTAATTATCACAAATGCGAACAAAGCAATTACATTAGCTGTAACGAAAAAAAAAAAAAAAAAGCTAAAAAGACTTGAAAAATAACTACCTCATGTAGATCACAAAAGCACTTTTAATTGTTAAACTTTCCCTAACATTCTTATCTATAAAATGATCATCATTCAACTGTTGCCAACTTCTTCTTGGTGTCAGTCCAGCTCTCATGCAGACAGACCTGATATATCTGTTATATCTCTCCTGAGAACCATGTTAACATCTTTCCTCTGTGTACTTCTTTTCTGTGAACTGATTTGTGGCAATTATAGTTTCCTTTGTAACTAGCCTCATAGCGTTCCTATCAGTCGTCAGTATTGCACATAAAGAACATGCCTCTGCATACCTCCAAGATTCTTTCTATTTCATCACCCAGACACTGAATTCTGGAATTACAATTCTGGCTGTGGCATGTCTTCTGCCATCCTATCTCTCTGAAAGGTACTGACCCATTATTGAAGCCCACTAAAGTTTTCATCAGATTTATCTATGTTTTTTTTCTCATTCCAGTTATTACTGTCAGGCTTATTATGATACCAGCTTTGGTCACAAGAGACTAGCAAGTGTTCCACTGTCACACTGGCTTCAGGATGGGGTTATGCAAAGATAGAGAAACAGAGAATAGCAGGCTACCAGAGTCAGAATGATTTTTCCAGCATTGTGATTTTTAAATTGTGTTGTAACTTTGTATCTACTTAGCCTTTTCCAGGTATCTTAGTGACATCAGTATTATTCATTTCATGCAGTCTGGGACATCTGAACACCAAGCTAAAACAGCATGCCTCTTATTCTTCAGGCTTCTAGCTTAACTAGAAAGACATCTGTCCCATCAACGACATCTTGTCATCCTAATTTCAAGTGGATGCGCTCTGCTTGTCAGGCCATTATGGCCTTTCTTCACATATAATGACAAGTTGTCCCTCTTCTCACCACTACACCCTTCCAGTAAACATGTGCATCCAAAGATGGGTCAGGTACGTTAAATGATCAGAGACTGAACCAGCCTGTTAACATTTCAGCACTGACATGCAAAGTGCCACAGGATGTAGCAAACAGAAGAGACCATTCCTTTACACATTATTTTAGATATAGAATGCTTCCTCATTGTGGTGTCAGTGGTGTAAGAAGTAACAAACTCACCTTTGGTGCAGAAGGCTGAGGGTTCAATTCTCATACCGTTAGACTAATTTCTGACACTGCAGTGCAGCAAAGGGGAGTGCTACGCTCCAGTGTGTGTCATCCTTTGTATGAGATGTTAAACCGGGTCACCATCTGCTTGAGTTGGTGGTAGCTTAGATGGATGTAAAAGATCCCACAGCACCCCCTAAAAAGGTAGGAAATAATCTCTGATGTCTTGGCCAAAGTTCTACTAGTAGTATAAATACCCACCCCCGGGTCTCCTTTGTAAAGAGATTGCTGACCTGGTTAACAAAGGATAAATAACAGCAGACTTAACAACAGACAAAAAAACAGTTAAGTTAGATTAAAGTGCATTTGATGAGTAGCATTTACAGTTACTGAATATGATGTTTGATATACTTATCAAACCATATCTTGACTAATAGCATATTTGCACCAATAGATAATACTTGTAGTTCAGTATTAAGAAATGTTTTCCAGGAAGCTGCCTTCTGAAATCATTCTATGTATCAATATCATGAGCATTGTGTTTAATTCAAATAGCAACTGAGATCATTGCTGTTGTTTGCAGTCAGTAAAAATCTTTATATAAATACAAAACTGCATTATTACAGAATGTACATTCATAAGAGATAGTGAAAGGCCTCAAAATATTTCAAAGGGGGGGAAATCCGATCTGTCTGTCTCGCTTGTGGTCTTCAAATGAGAATTCATACCATTTGACAGAATGATTCCACAGTTTTCTGATACGAATTTTTTTTTTTTTTTTTGTTTTTTTTTTTTTATATCTTTCATAAATATTTACTAGCTTTTCAAAGCTATTTGGAATTCATTCTTGTATATGAAACATTGGATAAAACACGCTTCACTTGGGATTTGTGTAGGAGTACCCATTGTGCATGATGATCATTCCTAACCATTTTGTTTGCGGTATTTTCATATTTCATTTAATACAAATAATTTAAAGCTAATGTCAATAACAGCCGGGGAAGCACCATTACCCTTATGTATTCTAACCATGCTGTGAAGTGGCATACCGTGGAGATACATTAGCGCCCAGGAGGTGCAGTGCTCGGGAAACTAAATGCTTGAGATTAAAGTCCACACCATTATGCTCTGATTCATTCACTCCTTCTGTGTAGCAGAAAAAGCACTTTTCTTGTTAATGCAAGTATGCGTGCGGCATTTTCAGAATTACATTATGGGCATGCACTCCCTTCACTAAAATATACTTCACTTCTGCAATTTGATTTCTGTCTTCAATAATTAGTTTATTTAAAAGGTCAAATAGGAGTTGCAGTACACTTAGAAGTCATCTGAAATATTGAACTTATATAGTTTACATTAATCAGCAAATGCAATATTGAAAAGATTAGCTTAGGATTTATAAAACTTTCCTGATGTAATACTGTACAGTTCTGGAAGTAAGGAGATGTACACTAACAGTAGTCCTAAAGCAAGGTGTCTGATACTGCATGTATACAGTGAACTTTAAGAAGCAAAAGTTAGCGGACAAGTGTCAGAAATGCTGCAGTCATTCCTCTGAGAATATTTAGTGTTCCTTATCATTAGCATGCTTACTCTCTCAAACCCTCATAAACACCCACATCCATTGATGATAATATATTCCAACTCTAAGATCACATAATACAAATGAATGGGAATACTCTGCAACCTTGGTAATGTTGCAGTCTCACACAACTGTACATCAGCTGACAAAACAGCTGACAAACATAGACATTTCCCATATACATACATACCACCTCCCCTGCACCCCCAGAGTTGGGGGCTTCAGTCTTCAGAGCACCATCACAGCTTATGTATGGCTACTACATGGTTACAGTACCATGGAAGAAAGAGAAAAAAACACTGGAAGCAGACTGCCAGTTTGCACACTCCGATACATTGTGATAGAGCAAACTGCAATATTCCTTATACATCTACAGGAAAACTAAGCTCAGAAAACTGAACACACCAAACAACCAAGAACAGTAATAGTCAGAAATTTAATTGCAGGTTTAACACTTTTATCTGGTAAATAACACGGACAAATACTGTTGACAAGCAGTATCAAGAGTATGGTAAATCATTAAGTAGTTATACTCAATATTTATAGGGTGAGGGAGATAAAGAGCAAAGAAAAGATGAAAGAGTGAGTTATGGGGAGAGTTAGGTGGGTAACCTGTTAGAAATCTCACTGGAAATGATTTTCTTTGGGAAACGGATGTTACTTTCCTCTGTGGTGTGTTTTTTTTTTTTTTTTTTTTTCAGGCTTCTGGCACTCAAGGAATTTCTCATTGATCATCTGTAGAGGAGCCTATGGTATTTCAAGATCAGAAAAGAGAAGATAGTGTAAATAATCCATGCTGTTATTATCTACTGTAAAATAAAACATCTGCTGTATTATGTACCAAAAGATAAGATAAATGTCTGGAAGAAAATGATTTTCTAAAAATTATGCATGAAATAGCCATTGCAGTTCCCCTCAAAGAAAGGTTGTCTACACATGCATATTAATTAAATGACTTGAGCTGGCTGGAAAGTGAGCATTTTTTTCTTTTTTGACATTGATTTGTATAATGTTCTTGTATTCTACTAAACCTATAAAAAACATACATAAATGAATCAGTTATAAAATAATCATTTTTGACATTCGGATATAATTTACGAGTTAAGTAATGCCGTGATGAATTGCATGCTACTGCTTCGTGGTTTTATTAAACTGATTTTTCATGATTCGTGCTACAAATGCCATATTAATGCTATTTCAGAACACTGTGATTTGTTCGAATGATATTTACATGACTGTACTACTGGAATGAATCAATTGTCATTTTACAAGGGATTTATTTGCATGCCTTTGAAAATGTAATGTCCAGCTTGGATCCTGGAAAAATCAAAAATGATTTGTAGTGTGCCTTTTAAATACACTTTGATAGCTTACCATAGAAGCCTCAAAATAATTAAAAGCAAGGTGATGTACATAGATCTCAAAATGGTACAGTCTTTTATGTATTAAAATTAAAAGTCCAGTCACCTGTCAGCTGCATAAAATAATTAGCGCTTTGTGAGACTGATAAGATTAAGATCATTTATTTATTTTTACAATTAAACTGTACTCTTATTGCACCATTTGATCTTTGCAAGTATTATTCCAAAATAATCTTGACTCATTTTCACACATTCTCTTTTTGTAAAACTGAAAGAGTCTTTGCTGTTTTGAGTGATGAAAAAATTTCTGTTTGCATTGCGCATCTTCCAATAATTCTCCACCTGCTTGCCAGCTGTCTGTAATGAGTAAGTATACAAGATGAAATAGATCACTTGGATTTGAGATGCAACTTAGCAATAATTGATCTGAAGATCAGCAAATAGACAGCTGTAGGATATTACTTTACTCAAATAAATCAGTCCTGCAAATTCCATGAAACATTTTCCTACTGCCTATACAATATGTTCTACTTGCCACTTACTCTTGGGGATATATAAGATGTAATATAATTTGCTTGAACTCCAACTTTTTGTGAACGTTAACAAAATTCCCACTTGACAAATTAAGGAGTATTATCTGATATTACCTCTTGAGGAATTCCACTCCTTCCAGCGCTGGCATGTAATGCATTAACTACCATTTTAACTTATTGTGTCATGAAAGTTTAGGACCTTTTGAATAGTACTCACATGGGGGAAATGGGAATCTTTATTCTGGAACAAGCAAATTCTAACTTTTGATGAAGGTAAAGATAAAATGTCCTGTTTCTGATTTTGATTCCTATGCATGCGACATAACTCTTCAGTTCTCTTCATTAATTCTGTTTAGATAAATATGTTAGGCCAATACATGATAACACAAGCTCTATTTTCCACTTGCTTAATGTGGCTCGTACTTGAGTTTGAATACTCTCATGGACTTGAGTAGGAAAAAAACATCACCCTGATTACCAAAAATAAGAAAAAAGAACTGCTTGTAATGCTTAGTACCTCTTTGATTTACAGAAGTGGAGTTTTCTCTTGATTCATTTCTTTATGGAAGATGTAGGCATATCCTTGATTTGGCTGTCCCCTATTTATTCAGTTTGATTTGTGCTGCAATGATTCTTGTCACTTCCATATGCCTTCACTCTTCCTCAGACCTAGCTCTGAAAAAAAACTTGATCTTCCTGGAGTATTTAATCAGTGGTACTTCCTCAAAGTAAAGCTAGGTGTGTTTGTCACTTAACCGGCAGCCAAAGCCTCCAAACCATACCTCTCAACCTAACATCCGAAAAAATCTGGATAAAGCCAGAAAAATGGGGGACAAAGGCAAAAAAAAATAGGGACAGATTTTACATATTACACCTATAAACTTAAAAAAAGTTGATAGAATGACAGATCTGACTTTGTTATATATTTTCTGAAGCATATAAAGTCTGAAAGTCAATCTGTCTGTCATTATTTTGTATTATTAAATGACTTCAATCCTCAACGATTACCAAAAAAATCACAAATTTTATGAGGAACAGACTGAAAATAAGAGGCAAAAATATGGGCATTCTATGAGAATCTGTACAGTTGAGAGAATTTTTTTCATAATGTCACCAGCACTTTATAACAGAGATTGACTGGTCTGTAACTTGTGTATTTGAGCATGCAGTGGCATATTGACCACAGAAAATCAACTGCTGTACCTTCCTGACATGTCACCTTCATCGATATTACTGGGATGTATCTGTGTATACAGTCCTTAAATTGTAGCCGTAGACACAAAGGATAACTGTTTCTGTTCTGTATTTATCCCAGTACCTCTTAATCATTCATGCTTAATACCACTGTGACAGTTATCTGTGAATATGCATGTGCTCTGTCCTTATGCTTTTTCAGCAGTATCAGACTTATTGTACCGATGTTTTGCTATGCCTTTGTTAGATCTTGCAGCAACTAATGACTGTATAGCATGACCTCTTTTCACCATGCCAGGTGGTTTAAAAACATTTGACCCAAACTAGTTTACTTTAACAGTTGTTGTGTCTTTTGGCTTTTCCCGGTTAAGGGTCGCCACAGCGGAACTCCGGTCCGCTAATGATTGGCAATAGATTTTTACGTGCCGAGTTGCCAGCCCTGACACACAACCTTCAACAAAGGTACTCCCATTCATGCATGTCTCTACACAGAAGATGCTTTAGCTGAGAATTGAACAGGACAATGTCTTACTGTGAAGCGACAACGCTACCGCAGCACCACCACCGCAGTTTAGTTTGTTACTTTAACTGTGCTTGAAGGAATTCTATCTGAAGTAACAATCTGATTTTTTGTTTTAAAATTGAACACACAGAATAGCCAGACTTGACGCAAAATGTTTTAGTTTATTACTTGAATTTGACAGCAGTATGCATGCTAATTTGAGCAGTTACCTATTTATATACAATGCCTTAAAATCTGACGATATTTTGTCTTTTGCCCCAGTACTTGGAATGAATATAACTTGCGTGTCTTTGTCCTCTTTTTGCTGAACCTGTATCGTTGTAGTCAATAAAAGCATGAAGCATATGCATGCCATTACTGAAGTTATTAGTTGCTTTAACACTATGAGAAGCATGCATTCTCTTCAGTGCATACAGTTCAGTTGTGTCAACAAATGTTTCTGTAAAACATATGTATCTTACAGAATCGCCTCATTTCACTTTTGATTAATATTATACTTCGTTTAATACTTATCAATGCACTTTGTTTTTTTGTGTAGCCATAATGATTGCTATGGTTTTGGTGTCTACTGTTCTGTTAGTCATCAGCTGTCAGTTTAGGCAATGTGATTCCGGTTTGCATTTTCACTTTTTCCATTTTGGATAGCTTTGTCACTAACAGCCGTTAATTTGCACAATTCCATTTCTTCAGTCATGGTTTAAGGTGAATATTGGAATGTTTATACTCTATACACACCAGCCACTTCATCAAATGTCATATTTGCTTCTTTTAATATTCTGTCTATTCGGTAATCATTTCTGATTCTGCACAAAGTTGTGTTATTAATGAATCAGCCAAACTGCCAAATTTGCAGTCTTACATTTTATGTGTTAGGACACTCATGTAATCCTCTCTTAATTGTCAACCCCATTGATTTCTATTAAAAAAATGTCTCAGTTTATGTTCTGGCACATCCACTCAGTGAGAAGATGTGTGCAATGTTGAGTTGTGAGTGGTCAAAGCATACTCTCCCCAAGCCAAAAGCTGCAAAATGCAGCTAGAAATGGTGGTTCAGTGGAACAGAATAACAAAATTTAAAGGGATAAGATTTGAGGCATTAATACATGAAAATGTAATTCAGATAAATGTGAAAAAGTACTTTAAGCACAGTTTTCAGTAAAAAGTATGCCTTCCAGGTGACCTGCTAAAATTTATGCATGTGATACAACAAATCCTACTAAACAATCTGCATTTTTTTGAATATACATAAGTATCAGTAACTGTGCAGACCATTTAAACCAAAAAGGTGCATTAAACCACAAAGACTCCAGCAAAGTTCCAAACCTCAGTGTTAAATAAACACCACAAAAAGACTAAAAATGTAATGAGAGCTTTGATTTTTAATAATTAACACTTCCTCAAGAAAAAAAATCAGAGTCTGTCTGGTACAACACACTTTTTTGGTTTAAACAGTTTTTCTGCTTTATTTGGTCTGGATTGTTTTTGAGTAAAATGCAGACCATATCAGTAGCACCACATCAGGTATTAAAAGACATTTAATTGTGATGCAATGTCATATGTATATCAATAAAAATATATATCGTCAACATGAAGAAATAAATATGAGATTAAAGCGTTGCTATATACTGTGATTGCAGATTCACATGACCCACAACACCCAGCTTTTTCAACTTTATTAAAGACGTATAAACTATATTGACATAGTAATTAATTTGACAGAAGTAAGTCATCAGAAAATTACTATTTTTTAAAATTTTGCTGTTTAGTTTCAACCATGCAGGTGCAAATGATCTAAACCTGTGGATGCATAACAAATCCATTATGTCTTTGTTTACCATCACTTAGACTCTGACATTGCTGGCCAGGCACCAATATTTGGAAGGCAACTAGTAATTCCATAATATGTGCTAGACGGATCCCATGCTGTCCACTTTCCTGATTAAATCCTGTTGCTGTTAAATCATTTCACTACCAAAGCTGCCAGTGCAGGTAAAGTTAAGTTGTGTCCTTTGCTACATCCAATATCCAGTGGTCTTTCACATTTATTGATTGCTTTCTTATATTTTTAGTGAGGCAATATTTGATGTGATGTTTGTAAAACAAGATAATTTATAGGCATGTTTACATTGTTGAAATCTATATTATATGCAAACATCTATTAAATATAATAAGCTGCAAAACCTTGATTTCATTGCTGGTAACCACCAAAGATAGTTCACGTTGTATGGTAACCAAGAAACAAATTTCCAAAAAAAGTCTAAGGTACAAAAATCAACTTAGAGTCTTGATATATGGGAATGGTATTAGTTTTATATATATATATATATATATATATATATATATATATATAGATATATATATATATATAGATATATATAGATATAGATATAGATTAACTTTATAACCTCGAAATACTGAAATATCGAATTTCAGTATCTCGAGACTATAAAACCGAATCCTCAAAACACAAAAAAACGTGAAATTCACAACACCGAAAAAAACCGCACACACTATACCACACATACACCACAACACCCACATCACAACATAAACAAACAAAACTGCACACATACACAACCTATACACACATAAGCAGGGGGCAAGCCCCCCTGCACCCCCCATGTGGGCGTCTGCACCCCCCACACCCCCCTACTTATATATACTAACTCCGAGATCGCACAAAGACAAAACAAAAGCCAACTCACACACGCACATTCTCCGACCCCTCACACACACATCAAACACATCAGCACACTCACACACACACACACACACACTAACTCCCACTCAAAACCCTTAGAAAACACTTACCTGACATAACACCTACATCCACACATGGCACCGCGCACCATCAAAACACAATCCTGGACATTATGCAGCGTAAGGTCATAACCGCGAATTCGACATATATTCGAGTTCGCGATTATGACCTTTCGCTATTTTTAACATTTGGCTTTATAGTCTTGAGATACTGAAATTCGACATTTCAGTAATTCGAGGTTATAAAGTGTTTCTATATATATATATATATATATATATATATATATATATATATATATATATATATATATATATATATATACACATATATATATGTATAATGAATTTGATATGTGTTATTTGTATTTATTTTTTTACTCAGTTTTATCATGTGACTGGTTATCTGAGTGTTACTGGATGTGAGAGGTATTTAAAGAATTGATTTCTCTGTTAATTTTAGCTCTGAAAAAGTCCCAATTAGTTGAACAAATGTGCTTTGCTGGAACATGTTAAATTAATTGATTAAAGGCTTCCATTGATTTTTGGCCTTTGGTTGTTTCTTTCTGTAACACATGTTCAGAAGTTTGTTTGTTTCATTGCTGGTGACATAACTGACTAAAAGGAAACCGCTTGCAGTCATGGGAATGGCAAACCAGGTATCCAGAAAGTGAAAATATATTGCAAAATAGATATGAAGATCTTCCTGGGTTTTGACAATGAACCCTCATCTACTTTGTGTGCATACTGATTTTTTTCAATCACTCTAGTGAATGTGTTTAATTAAATAAGCAGTGTCATACATTTAGATATTTTTTATAACACAGCAAGACCAGATTTTGTTAATGATATATTATATTAGGAAGTACGAAGGCACTATGCCCTAAAACATTATTTAAACAATAATAAGACATCTATCATGATGCTTGTAATGCCTTAATATGACCTAAACTGTGAAATATTGTGCCCTTTTGCTTAAGTTTGATGGACTGCATCACACAGGTGCATTTCAACCATGGCCGTCATACAAACAGAAGGAAAAATATAAACATGTTACAGTAACTTGGTCTGAATGAAATGCAAAGCTGCTGCACATACATTTTATATGATTCGGTTAATATGATTACTACTTAATACTAGTTTTGCCAGCTGTTGCTCTGTGTAGTCATCATAGGTGTTTGTTATTATTTCAATTCACAGGTGGTCAAATCCACCTGTGAGAGTCCCATATTGCAAATGTCGGAATGCCAAAAACCAAAATTGCAAACTGTCCAACCTTGCCCCATTTTGGATCTATGGTGATGCCAGCTCTTGGGTCAAAAATGGTAGGGAGTTTCAATGTTTGGTGTTTGTGTTGAGTGTACTGGAATTTGCATACCGACTTTCACAGAATGGTTTCGAACATAAGACTCGATTGCCTGTGAGTCAAGTATATGACAGTAAAATGTTTGCTGGTATATGTCATTTATGGAAAGTGTGAAAGAGTGATAAAGTATGTTTTGATTTTTAATGACTAGGGATTTGGGACGATAATATAATTACTTGTAGATATTTTAAGTCCTGTCTGTCAATAATTGTCTAAGATGATAGAACTGTTTGTCAGGTCAATAACTTCTAGAAAACCTGAAAGCTTTGTACCATTGTTTGGATCACTCACTTATTAAAGACTGGAATGATTTCTTCCCTTTTGCAAGAATATGTGAGCAGCATACAAATAAACTGAGATCATCTGGAGATCCTTCAGAAAGCATATTCAAGGAATGAGAAATACTGATTATGGGCAGTGACCAAAAAGGTTGGGTATTTTTACTCTAGCAAGACAAATATTCGTGCATGGATAATTCGGTAACAATGCATGAGTTTCTTTTGGAGCTCATATATCTGATCAGAAACATGGAAGTTAGGAAATTGAGGATGTTCTTCTGCGTTAAAATTTCTTTTGTTGTTGTATTCAGACTCATGTAAACCAGAGAAAGATCATAAAGTGTTCCCTGAAAATCCAAAAAGTAATTGAGTCTTCCCAAATAAATAAGCATGTGCTGCACTGTACATAAGCACCCCCTCCCTTGACCCTAATAGTTAAAATACTCAAGATTGGAATTTGTACCTTCAATTTATTTAAAGAGAAATATACACACCTGTTTCATTCTGCATTAGGAAGAGATGAACATAAAATCCATACTGAAGAGTTAAATATTTAAGAACACAACTTTTTTCTGACTGACTTTGTCATCCTATATGAAAAGTTAGCCAAGGCAAGGAGGTTGTCAGTTATCATTATTTTAGAAATATTATACTTCTTATTCTACTAAGAGAAAACCATAAAGAGAAAGGACATCTTAATGAAACAGTGTTTAGGTTATGTGACAAATTATATAAGCTATATCGGGTGCTGCCATGAATACCTTGTAGAAAATCTCAGATAAGAAGCTTGGTGATTTATTTGATGAGACAGTCATAACGAGTTTGCCTTCCATTACTACATGATGATGATGATGATAACAGTGATGATGATGACAAAGTTGTGTTCACAAACTGAAATTGTGATCGGTAGTAAAATTCTACTTTGCCAGTGGAAAAAACAATCTAAATGACATCAGATGACCACACCTGAGACCTAGTCATGTTTCTACTGTCATTCTGCAGCGTCACTAACACACTGATTGGGTAGAATGTAGTATACAGTCCCTGCAGTCTAATCACTAGGTAGGGGACAGTACAGATGTGGTTTAGTTAAAAATATATTTGATTTGACTGTGTATTTCCTAGTTTAATATACTTTTTTGCTGACTTTTCCCATTTTTGTTTTCAGTCAGTTAATTCCAGGCTCTCTCATCTCTTTCTTTATATAGATTTAAATTATACACCCATATATACACACACACACACACACACACACACACATATATATATATATATATATATATATATATATATATATATATATATACACACACACACACACACATATATATATATATATATATATATATATATATATATATATACACACACACACATATATATATATATATATATATATATATATATATATATATATATATATATATATATATATATACATATATATATATATATATATATATATACACACACACACACATATATATACATATATATATATATATATATATATATAGATATATATATATATATATATATATATATATATATATATATACACACACATGGATATATTTATACATGGCTGGAGAAAGCAAAACAAAATATCTTCCAGTTTACTGTAAGGTTGCTTCAATGCCTCATTTTGTTTCACGGTGGAGTTTAAAAGAACAAAACAATACTAACAGGGAGTTAACAGTTATAAAGAGAAACATTCCAAAAGTCTTTCTGGGTTAGAGACAGCAGCAAATTTGCAGACTGTAGAACAGCTTCTTCTGGTGTTTGAAAGTCAGTGATAACAGGATTTTTTAAGTTACCAACTTCCTTCCAGATGCCATAGCTCACCTCGTAAGTGTTGATACCATACAGTTCTGATATCCATGCAGCGCTGATAGCCACACAGTTTTGATATCATGCAGTGTTTACTCCCATGCAGTGGTGAGAGTCAGTTAGCGCTGATACCCATGCAGCAATGATACCATGCAGTGGTGACAGCCAGACAGTGCTGATCCCATGCAGTGCTGATACCCTTGCAGCATTGATACCATGCAATGCTTATCCCATGCAGTGCTGAAACAAATGCAGCATTGATACCATGCAGTAGTGATACCTATGCAGTGTTGGTACCCATGCAGCATGTGGGCCAGAGATGTGCTTGTTTCTGTCAGTTTCCATTTCTGAAATAAATATCATTCTGCTTAAAGTTTCCCAGTCAGCAGTTACCAACCCCCAACATATTATATTAATAAAACTACTATTCCTATACCAGATCGATAAATAGATAGCTAGAAAAAAAGATAGATTGAAATGTGGTTCATAAAGAAGCTGGTTAAACATATTTTTACCATTGTGGGAGATATTATCTTACAGGTTTTAGTGATGCCAGGATGACACAAGTGTGGTCCCCCATGTCAGTGATGGTAGCTCACTTGGGGAGATATTCAGCTCTTCTAGTTATGCAAGTGTTTTATGCTCCCCATGGAGGGAGTGACTATAACAAAAATGGGGAAAAAAGCATGCTGTTTTGGCCAGAATGTCAGTTAATCCACAGATGATTCCTCTCTCCAGCAGTGACATGGCTGATCAATGGGCAGTCTAATGACAACAGCTATGAGGACACCACAGATAAAAAAAAAAAAAAAATATTCCAGTAGAAATCCTGTTGTGATTTACTGTATATAGGAAGATAAGCATTCTTTCTCTATAACTATGAAAGCAAATGAGCTATATCTCATCAATTGCTGAGGAAGGAACCTCCTTGCGAGGCTTCACATTTCACGTCCTTCCACCACTGCTTCAATTTAGCTTTTATGCTTATATAAGTCAGGCAGTGTTCCTAATCTGCTACAAATCATAGGTAGGCCTAGTAAAGGGTCAAAAGCTTTTCTTCCAGAATTACCTCTTCCCTGTTACAGTCCATTTGTTGTTCAGTGATGCGTCACCTTTTATTTACCACTTTGAACATTTCTTCTAATGTGGTAAATTCCAACAGAAATATCAGACTGAGTATGGAAGCATTTTTATTTTGCCAAATAAACATTGACACAAAAATATGTATTTCAGGTATACTGCCCAAGAGACTTGTGGATTCTTGCAGAATGTGCCAAGCAATTAATTTGGACCTACAGAAAGAGGCAAAGGAGTCCTAAACTTGACCACAGTATAACTAGACTTGTTTCAAGATTTCCAAGGGCTACCCTAAAAGCAGGCCAAAAGATAAATACAAACTTCTGGGAAGTGAATGCCCCTCCCATTTATTCTTAACCTTTATTTTATAACTCACTTAACTTTTTTTTCTGAACCACACTGCTATATTATCTCTAGCCAGTACAGAAAATGGATATAAAATGAAGATACATACTTGTCACAAAAGGAAATGTCAGCTTAGCTATCTGGAATTTTGTAAATTAATTATATGTCAGTTGTAAATATTAATATGCTTTATATAGTTGTGTGTCATTTGTGAATAGCAATATGATTCATATGCCTGTGCTACAAATGTATTAGAACTGTATGTCATATTGTATAGAAGTGTGCTGAAGATAGATTATTTTTTATACAGCATTGTAGCTGTTTAACAGGGGAGACTGAACACAGAAGATTAACTTGCAAAACTTCAGAAGAATGGTTGAGGCTAAGTTACTTTATAGCTGGGCCATAAAATATGTTATTTCTCAGTTTCAGTGCAGTAACAGACACAATGTCTATAACTAGATGTTTTTTGTATTGTCTTTTTACATGTGGAGGAATATAAATTATTTTATGACTTCCATCATTTGCCCAAGATCTGAGGGCTATGTATTTTTTACAGGGAGATGCTAAATGCTGGCAGTCTCTAGCAATAGTTTTTTTCACCTGGGATAATCAGATGTCATCCTGCAAGTATCCCAGCAGCAATATTTGAGATATTAATTTAAGAAAAGTCAGAGAGAGAGAGTACATTTTGTATTTGGTCTTTGACTTGGCAGCATCAGCTGGGAAAAACCCACTCACCACATCTGGCTTGCCTGGCTCTGTAAGTAAATTAACTAGGGTATAGTAATTTATTTTAGATTCAGTAAGGAATACAGTAAATATTAGTTGACATGGTTTCTGTATTTATTTGAGACTGTCCTGCAATGTTGTTTATTTCCTGTTATTTTGAACTCTGAAGTCTCTGTGAATACATATTTAGTATTTTCTTGTTCTTTTATTATTATTAAGTATATTTAAACTTATCTTTGTGACTGATATTTGTGAGACATAGATATTCAAGTACCCTAAGAGCTTAACTATTTGGTGACACTGTGAAGGCCACTCCTAATAGCCTTGCTCTTGGTCAAACTTCAATTTGCGTTGACAGTAATATTACACAGTAAGATTGGACACCCTTTGTTAAGGGCCTTAAAGTAGCTGATGAGAAGTGGCTGGTGGCAGTCCAGACTATCTTATTGTCTGGGCAAAAGGGGGCATAGCTAGTGAACTGTAAACCTGTGCCAGCCTTTCCCAGGTGTGCGTGTGTGTGTGTGTGTGTGTGTGTGTGTGTGTGTGTGTGTGTGTGTGTGTGTAAATCAAACCTCAGAGTGTGTCAGCTACTTGGGCAGGGACATGGAGCACTGGTTGGACAGAGGTTGCTGAGGTCTTGGCTTGGTCACTCAGCTGAGATCTCAACTCTAAAGTTGTGCCAGTGGGGAGTCATATTGGGGAACTGGAGAAAGAGGGAGAAACCAGCCCCAGAATGTGGTCTCTGTGTGCTCTTAATGTGAATTACACTTTACTGTGTGTGTACATGTCATCCTCCTAGAATGTATGTCCCCCTCTGTTGCCAGTTGTGAGGATTGAGGCTCCTTGATTAGTGGGCTAGTGCTGGGGTGTCATAGTACTGATTAAAGAATGTCTCATTTTTGATCCTCTGTAAGCTACAATCAAATTGTCATCTCTCTGTATATGTGTCTGTCTATGGCAGATTCTCTAATCATGTAAAACTGTATTATTTGCCTTGTTTCAGAAATAGTGATACTCACATATTTTACAAAATGCTTCTTATTCCATACAGTAGTAAATATTCCTCTGAGCCCCAGCAACAGTGCAGACTTCAAGCAGAGATGCTATGCTTTATCAGCATTTGTTTTATGGTTTACAACTCCCCACCCCCAAATATATGCAACAGCTCTAATATTTCAGGAAAGTGCAACTTCTTAATGGGAATTATTAAAAGCAGAGTGCCGGTGCACAAGCTAACCAAGCCTAAAGCTTTATTGTTGTTTGAACCCTTACATCACTAGCTTATGACAGCCACAAGAGAAGCAATGTGAAATGCAAAGAACACAAACAATTCTGAGCGCCCATGTCAAGCAGTTTAATAAAATCTCTAAAGGAAAAAGAATACCGGTGTTTCCCATAATGGCTTTAGATCCTTGATGAATCGATGTTAAAGTGTCTTCTAACTTACTGCAAAGCATGCCTTACATCTGATTCTAACATTAGCAGGGGACCTTTTCTGATCTGTTATATATCGAATATAGGTTCATAGGTTCATACTAGGCTATCTGCCCGAGGGCATTTACAAGCCTAGCCCAACGTTTTGTGGCTTACGCCACCCCTTTAGTATGGGGAACTATACCCATTATTTTGCTGTGCCTCTGTCGAGCAGTGACACTGAGGTAATCCCTGGGGTATATCTGCGATCTCCCATCCATTGGTCAAGATTTCTCTTGAACAAGGCCAGCGAGGTGCTCTGCCTCACATGTACCGGGATTTTGTTCCACAGCATAGGGAGTCTTTGGGTGATGAATCTATCCCTCCAGCACGTCCTATTAATAGCCGTGTCAAGGTTTAAGTCTCCGCCCTTGTGGCTCTGATGGATCTAGATTTTTGAGGTGAAGCATATTCATCAAATCTGGGTTTGACATGGCCTTGTATGTTAGGCAAAGGTCACCTCTGAGCAAGCGGTAAGCGACTGAATAGAGCTGGAGTTCTTTCAGTCGGGCAGCATAGGACAGATTTTGAGACCCTTTATCCTTTTGGTGAGGAACTTTGTGGCCCCTCCAGCTGGTGCAAGTGTCGGGTCAGATACATTCCAAATGGGGCATTGTACTCAATCATTGGTCTGATCAGTGATGAGTAAAGGGAGACTATGACCTCCCTTGATCTAGATGAGAATCCCTTCATGATAATGTGGGCAATGTAGAAGGTCTTCCTAACTACTTTAGCTACATGGGTGTCGAATGACAGACTACTATCAACCTGGGTCCCCAGGTCCCTGATAACTTCTTCTGTGCTCAGTGGATTGCCACCTATTTGGTAGCTAGTAACCTTGTTTTTCCCGAAGGGTATGACTATGCATTTTTGGCATTTAACTTTAGGCGTGGCTCTGGCACCAGTTATCCATTTCTGTGAGACCCTTCTGAAGGATATCTGTGTCAGATGTGTTTTCTACTATGGCTTCAGTTTGCAGTCATCTGCAAACTTTGTCAGCCATAACCCTCCTGTGTTTGCTTGTACTTCAGAAAAGTAGATGCCAAACAAGAGTGGGCCCAGGACTGAGCCCTGTGGGACACCACTTGTGACAGGCTTTGAGTCTGACATGCGCCAGCCACTCTGACCCTGTGGGTTCTGTCACACAGCCAGTTTGCAACCCATCTTGTGATGTATGGGTTGACATTTAAGCTGATGAGTTTTTCAATGATACCCGAGTGGGGTATTGTATTGAAGGCCTTAGCCAGATCGAGGTAGGCTGTATGGACTGCCTTTCCTCATCAATGGCTTTGGTGACTGTTTCAAAAGTCAACCAAGTTTAAAAGGCATGATCTGCCTTTGACAAAGCCAAACTGGGTTGGATCCAAAGTCTGCAAATTCCTATGTCTTTATTTATGAGGTCCATTATGATCCTCTCCATGGCTTTGCAGATAAGGCTTGTCAAGCTAATGGGCGGTAATTTCCAGGGTCGGTGGAGGCACCGCCTTTGTGAAGTGGTACCACAGTTGCAGTCGCCACTCCTGGGTACGTATCCAGAGGTAAGACTTTGATTAAACAGCTGTCCTAGCTGTGGGTTTAATTCCTCATTGAGTTCATGGAGCACACAGCCGGGGACACCATCAGGTCCCATGGATGCTGTGTTTTTTGCTTTGGAGAGAGCAGTTCTCACTTGGGCTGGAGATGTTTGGGGGCTGCAATCGTTTGGTATAGATATCTCTCCTTTTGGGGAGGGGAGAAGTTTGCACTGAACCTGTCAGCCAGTATGTTGGCAATGCCTGTAGGATCAGTTATCTTCACATCATTTTGAACTAGCTCTGAGCATATCTGGGAGTTTCCTCCCAGGTTTCTAACATAGCTAAAGAAGGCCTTATGATTGTCTTTTGAGTCTTTAGCTATTTTTCTCTCGAAATTTGCTTTGGATGATTTTATGAGAGCTCTTAGTTTTTTACTTATAGTGATCAAGGGTGTCTTACCTTTTAAGGATTTTGCTCTATCTTGTAGTAGCTTCCTCCTTTTGTTGTAGAGTTTGTTTATGGATGGGGTCCACCAGACTGGACGCTTGCCTTTGGTACAAAGAGTCTTTGTTTTGCTTGGGATTGCCTTATCCATGCAGTCCTGCCGGTGCTGGTAGAAGGCATTTGTAAGTGATTCAGCGGCTTGAGTACTGTTTTCCGCCGGCTGGGGCCTTAAAGGAGACCACACTAGTCTTTAGAAGTGTGAAGTCGGCTTTTGAGAAGTTCTTTACTGTGGTCTTTTTTATTTCAGGTGGGGGTGGGATGAGGACCTCCAGCGAGATTAGTTTGTGGTCTGATCTCACCAGTGAGGGGTACACCTCCGGTGTTGAACATTGTGCTCCCATGTTCGTGATGATGAGATCAAGTATGTTATCTCCTCTTGTGGGGATGGTGACTAGTTGTTCCATGGCATTTGAGTTTATGAATTCCAGGAACTTTTGGGCTAGGGTGTTTCGCCTTGAGTCGTGTTCCCAGTCTATATTAGGGTAATTGAAGTCACCTAGTATGATGGTGTTTGGTGATACATTTATCCCTCTAGTGTTTTCAGGAAGGCCATGTGAGGTTCCTGAGTTTGTGAGGGTGGCCTGTAACATGCTACAATTTGCAGAGCAGTCTTGCCTATGGTTAATTGCACCTGGATGGTCTCCGATGCATCGTGCGTTGCCACCAGTCTTGAGGTGTGGGTGTCCTTGATGAATATGGATACCCCCTCCTTTCTTGGTATTGTCCAGATTTTGGGGCCGGAACGCATGATATGAGGTAAAACCTGATAGCTGGGGTGCTCTCAGGAGCCTTGAACCAGGTTTCTGTCACAGCACAGACATCGATGTTCTCCATACTGAGAAGGGCCTCGAGTGCGTGCATTTTGAGATTTAGACTTCTGGCATTGAGCAGCATTACCCTTAGTTTTTTCCTTTTTGTGTTCTAGGGTGGTAGGTTTAGAATTTGAGCCTTGCCTAAAAAGGCACTATGGGGTGGCAAGAGCCTTTGCCAATATCCGGAATCCCAGGGTGACAGGTGCAAGCCGTCCCTTGCGAAGCAGCGTGGCTTGTCCAGCATGTCATCCCAGGCAGACAGACACTGGATCCCCTTTGAATGACACCAGTGTTTAAGCCAATTGTTAAAGCTGATCATCTTATCTCTGTATTGTGGCATCATTCTTGGTGAAGGTAGGATACTGCTCAAGGTCAGGGTCATACCTGCCTGGGCTACATAATCAGAGAGCTCCTCAATGTCTCTTTTCATGTAGTCCAAGGAGGTGCGTCTCAGGTCGCTACACCAGCGTGGACAATGACTGAGTCATATTTGTACCTGCTGTTGAGAGACCTGAGTGCTTGCGTTATGTGGCGGATTCTAGCACCGACAGGCAGCTTACTGTGACCTTCTCCTTACTCAGTCTGGTGAGCGGACGCCAGTGTGTCTGACTATGGAGTCACCAATGACTAGTGTGTCTGGCATTGTGTTTGGCCTTAAGGGCTGTGACTGTTTGATACTCTGACTGTGAGGTCTATGTGTTGCAGGTGTTGTGTTCTGAGGTGGTGGTTGTTTGGGTGTCTGCTTTGGTGGCCTCTGCTGTTTTGGTAGATTTTTGATCAGAGCCTCTGAGTATGTCTTTGTGTGTTTATGTGTATGATTTGAGGTTGTAATGGTACTATGTGAGACTGGGTCTATAGTGTGTGTGGTAACCTTCTCCTCCTGGCTGGTCTTGCCAGTCCTATGTTGAGAGAGCTCAGCCTCCAGTTTGGCCGTTTAGTTGCATCATTCGCATGTATTTGTGTTTTGTGGGAGGAGGAGAGGGTTGTCTGTGTACATGAGGCAATTGTAACATTGCCTCAATATTCCCAGGTTCACCAGCTGAGCAGGAGAGGACACTAGCAACTGATCCCTCGACATGCTAGAAGGAATAGACAAAAAACTTTAAAAAGATTCCGGGGACGTGGGTGACCGAGAAATGGGGGGTTGCCTTTTTGGGGTACTATCTATGACAAGAGTGCCGTATCAAGGTAATAAGTACTGTAGGAGCAAGTGCTACGTTTAACAGATAGAGAATAGTCTACTTAGAGTCAAGTAGAGATGATCTTTTTAGTTATAGGATACGCTGATTAGATCAGTAGTATAGTTCGAGGAAGGCAGTTTTAAGGGAAAATTTGAAGAGTGGACTTTAGGTAGCCCGAATAGTTTAAACCTGCTTAAAAGTGTGCTTTATAGCAGGGGGCTGGAAAAGACAGGAAATGACCCAAAATGGCCAATAAACTACAAGTTACTGCCTTAAACCACTCCTCTGAGGACAAATGAAGGAGTTATGGAAATGACCCCTAGTGGCCAATAAAACTACAGTTTCAAGTCAGTAACCACCTCTATGGGGGGCAGGGAAGCTGCTCAATGTTAGTCACTGCCACTGATGAACACAGAGACCCTCCTTCAGCCCAAGCAAAAATGGCCTCACAGAAACTTTCAAACAGTTCAGGAACAGCAAGCCTGTAACTGAACTTTTTTAACTCTCAGAAAAGTAGGAAAAATGCAAGATTTTTTTTGTTTTTGTTTTTTACAGAGATAGCAGAGGTTCACAAGTAATATCAAGTTATAACAGTGCAGTAAATGACCCCACACAAGAGTGCTAGGTCAAGGACAGAAAATATGCAAGTTTTAAGAAAAAAACAATTTAAAATTAAGTGCAAACAGGAAATTCAGCAAACAGCTGGATTCACCAAGGACATTCATAAACTATCATTCATAACAGCCTTCCTGGTATGAAACTGACCTGATCCTGCTCATTCGAGAAGGCCATCACCTCTTTGTTATATAGTACACATATAGTCATATATGCTTTGAACCATCACTCAGCAGGGATATTGGTCTATAACTTGAAGTGGACATAGGTCTCAACAAGGTTATAGAATCATTGAAGTCAGTGAATGCATTCAATGTGGAGGAGTGGAAAAAGAGGAATCGTATCCCCTTTCAGAAATAAGTTAGGGGCTATATGAAGGCAAAAGATATTATTATTAAGTATATTTAAACTTATCTTTGTGACTGATATTTGTGGCCAGGCATAGATATTCAAGTACCCTAAGAGCGCCCAACTATTTGAGTGACACTGTATGAGAGGCCACTCCTAATAGCCTTGCTCTTGGTCAAACTTCAATTTCAGATTGACAGTAACATTACACAGTAAGATTGGACACCCTTTGTTAAGGGCCCTTCGTAGCTGATAGAAGTGGCTGGTGGCAGTCCAGACTATCTTATTGTCTGGGCAAAAGGGAGAGCATAGCTAGTGAACTGTAAACCTGTGCCAGCCTTTCCCAGGTGTGCGTGTGTGTGTGTGTGTGTGTGTGTGTGTGTGTGTGTGTGTGTGTGTGTGTGTGTAAATCAAACCTCAGAGTGTGTGTCAGCTACTTGGGCAGGGACATGGAGCACTGGTTGGACAGAGGTTGCTGAGGTCTTGGCTTGGTCACTCAGCTGAGATCTCAACTCTAAAGTTGTGCCAGTGGGGAGTCATATTGGGGAGCTGGAGAAAGAGTGAGAAACCAGCCCCAGAATGTGGTCTCTGTGTGCTCTTAATGTAAATTACACTTTACTGTGTGTGTACTTGTCATCCTCCTAGAATGTATGTCCCCCTCTGTTGCCAGTTGTGAGGATTGAGGCTCCTTGATTAGTGGGCTAGTGCTGGGGTGTCATGGTACTGATTAAAGAATGTCTCATTTTTGATCCTCTGTAAGCTACAATCAAATTATGTCATCTCTCTGTATATGTGTCTGTCTATGGTAGATTCTCTAATCATGTAAAACAGTATATTTTGCCTTGATTCAGAAATAGTGATACTCACATATTTTACAAAATGCTTCTTATTCCATACAGTAGTAAATATTCCTCTGAGCCCCAGCAACAGTGCAGACTTCAAGCAGAGATGCTATGCTTTATCAGCATTTGTTTTATGGTTTACAACTCCCCACCCCCCAAATATATGCAACAGCTCTAATATTTCAGGAAAGTGCAACTTCTTAATGGGAATTATTAAAAGCAGAGTGCCGGTGCACAAGCTAACCAAGCCTAAAGCTTTATTGTTGTGTGAACCCTTACATCACTAGCTTATGACAGCCACAAGAGAAGCAATGTGAAATGCAAAGAACACAAACAATTCTGAGCGCCCATGTCAAGCAGTTTAATAAAATCTCTAAAGGAAAAAGAATACCGGTGTTTCCCATAATGGCTTTAGATCCTTGATGAATCAATGTTAAAGTGTCTTCTAACTTACTGCAAATCATGTCTTAAATCTGATTCTAACATTAGCAGGGGACCTTTTCTGATCTGTTATATATCGAATATACCAAGGACATTCATAAACTATCATTCATAACAGCCTTCCTGGTATGAAACTGACCTGATCCTGCTCATTCGAGAAGGCCATCACCTCTTTGTTATATAGTACACATATAGTCATATATACTTTGAATCATCACTCAGCAGGGATATTGGTTTATAATTTGAAGTGGACATAGGTCTCAACAAGGTTATAGAATCATTGAAGTCAGTGAATGCATTCAATGTGGAGGAGTGGAAAAAGAGGAATCATATCCCCTTTCAGAAATATTTAATCTATCTATAAATGTACACCCTTATCTCAAAATACTGATGAATATCTCAGTAGGAGTTCCAGACACACCAGAGGAGATGAGTTTTTTAAAAGAACTTAAGGCCTGATGTAATTCATCTCTGCTATATGGACTTTTAAACTGCCTACTCTGTCGTAAGGACCAATGTAGGAAGTTGACAGTCATTTAACAAAGTAGCTGCTATCCCTGAATACCTATCTGATTTCTGTCTACCAAGAGACAACATTTGCAAAGAATAGGCCACTTATTCTTGTAGGTAACATGTCACACCACGGATTCTATTTGCCATGATTTAGGGCCTTGGCCCCCATTATGTTTGACTTTGCCCACAATTCTTGAGCAAAGAAAGTTGTGAGATATTATCCCTTTTCTCCCACCCTATGGACAAACTGAATCTTTTCTACAAATGGAATGTTTAACCGTTAAGAGCAAAACAGGGATCATTTATTTATGTAGGCTTTACCCACTCTAGCAAAAATCTAACTGTCTCCTGCAATCCCTGCAAAAAGGATAAGTAACAGAGAGGGAATTCACCAAGGAATTCAGTGGACACAGGACAAATAGAAAATATGTAAAGGAGGAAGGATGTTAAGACACTTAAAAAGGCATGCTATACATGTTTATTGTCTGTTTCTACCATCAAGCAAGTGTGATGTAATGTAATAATTCAGAGAAACAAAGTCCAGCAAATTAAGGCTTTATTTGACTGGTAGCAGAAAACATCAGTTTATAAGAAAAGAATGCATGGCAATTGTAACTCGTAGAGATGAGCTTATGTAACATAATAGAACCCCATAACTGAAAGCAATTAACTCCCAAGTGCAAGGTACAAATAGATATATACAAACATTATAAAGTGAAACAAATGCTGAAACAATATTAAATAACTCATGTTAGTGAAATATACAAAACAAAGCACACAATCATAATGTGCTGGACATACCAACATATAAAACCACTTATAATCAGCTGATCATTCAGACAGACAAAGGGGATGTGGGGATATACGCATTTCCTTAAATGCATGCAATTCCTTTGTTGCCAAAATGTGCTTTTGTCATAATATTCACTTGCAAGCTACATTTCATCAATATGTGCCTTACCACCTAGTGGGATGAGTTGAAGCAGATTTAAAGGGTTCTCAAACATATTTTACTGCTAAACTTTGAAAGACAAAGAATACAGGAAAATGGTATGTTTAAATCCATCATCTAGTTGTAGAAAACATTGGGGAACAGAGCAAGTCAAGAGGCAGTTGCCCTGCACACTTCATTTGCCACATTGTGCTGTTACAACAAAGTATTCACAGGACCCCATCAATGCCCTTTCTAGCCATTACTCTTTAGGAAGACAAGTTCTGCTGTGGCGACCCATAACCAGGAAAAGCCGAAAAGACAAACAAACTCTTTAGGAAGACAGTGACAATGAACTTTCTGGAATGAAAAGAAATGACTTGAGAATTTGAGCTCTTAAAGCCAACTGCTACTGCAGAAACCAAACTCAACTAAAGTGAGTTATTCTACATTTAGATTTCCCCCTTGTAGAGAAGCTAGACTTTAATACATATAAAATGTAGTCCCTCATGGAGCTGACTCTTGCAAGTGAAATAAAAAAAATAGTGTAGGCATCCTAATTAGCAGCATTTCCCTGGATAATGGCTTACTAATAGGATATTTTAATAATTTAGTATCATAGCAGATCTGTTCTTGTCAATCATATCTGCAAATTAATCTTTTATGAAATGTAAGAATGAACTGGTGCTGTCATTGACCTGAAGGTTCAATTAAACTGAAACTGAAGAAAGGTGAGGGCAGGGAAATGCCTGCTGTGAAAATCATAGTAGATGTTCTCAAATATGGATAGTACTAGTTGATTTTAAAAATGACAAAAAAAAAAGCTTAAAAACTGCAGTTCTGAACAACTTCTCTAATAATATATTATATTTGTTCCTTGCTGTATTGCATGGCTTAGGTGTTAAGTAGCAGAATAAAGGTGCCATATTTTCAGTGGTTATACATAAAATTATTAGTTCTCACACACCACAACAGGTAACACATCAAAACTGAGATACATTTTTCTGCACATTTGATACATTTTGCGATTTGGCTGAACATTTAAACCAAGGTCTGTCTTTTTAGGAAATTCATTCAGATGCACCATACATCATCTGATTCTTTTATTATTATGCAGAATTTTCTTGTTGAGTAAATCTGTACCCCTGCAATCTATATACATAAATTGTAGGATTTACAAAGATTAATCATACTAAATGCAACATATTTCTAAAAATTAAAATAATTAAAGTCAGTATGTGTACACCTAGCTGAGCGTAATATTGGTACCAAATATCTTTTTCTTTGAAAACTGTCTTAGATTCTTATGATAAAATGATGTGCTGTGAGCTAGTAATAAGTTGTTTTCTATAGTCCAGGGTATGTTTCCCACAGCCGTCATTTCTCTACTATGATACCTTGAGCATGCCGCTTAACCAGGCTGTGCTGCTGGATTGCCACCAAAAACGGACACTTGTGTCTAGCAGGCTTATCTGGTTAATAGATGCAGAGCACCTTAAAGCCCTTAACTTCTGCTCAGTTTCCTAGAGATTTCTGAGGGTTGATCTATGGCTGGCTTACAAGGCATCCACAAACCCCACATTTATGAATCTCCTACATATCTGTAAGCCAAGAAGTATCATAAATTCAATGTCGTGGGACCTGAATTTTGTCTGCGACTTAAAACAGAATATGCTGGAGAAATAGATACATGTCCCAGCCACTGCCCCTCATATAGAACAGGCTTCCCATGCATGTGAAGCTCAGTGTGTCTATTACCCAGTTTAAATGAAACTTAGACCAGTGGATGGGAAATAGGAAATTTATACTAGGCCTGACACCCACCATGTCCCTTATGTTTATAAATCCGGATACAGGGCATCATTATTCTTTTGGGAAAACTTGGCTAGGTTTTGAACCCCCCCCCCCCTTGTCATTAGCCTAGTAACAATTTATGAATCTATGACATGAACCATGAAATGGAGTTAATCACAGAAAAAGCTTTCATTGGTTTACCTTTTCCATATATTTGCTGTATTACAAAAGATTTAGAGAGAGTAACACTAACCTACTGGAATTTTAAGACTTGATAGTGCAAGTCACAAAACTAGGGAAAAAGTACAATTCATGTTAAATAATGGCAAAATGTGAAAACAGCTGTTATGCAGTAAAATGTTTGTTTTGTAGCATGGAAAGCTGCACACACATCAGAAATTATATAATATATATATATAAACATGTACATACTTAACTCTCTCACTACGGGACCTTGGACAAAAGGGAATTCTTTGAGATAAAGCATTTTTGGACTAAACCTCTTCAAATTCTTATTATGTGGAAAAAAATGACATGTTCACAAACAGAATTTAGATTCTGTCAAGGTGTTTCGTTTTTAAACTTAAAGCTTTCTCAAGATGTCCCAGTAATACCCACATCAGTTGGTGAAATCCAGATTCTGTTTGAAGTGAATACTTAAGCTGTCTGGGCAGAGTTGGATCATGGTCAAATGGGGCCCTAGTCATGTAATGAAATGGACCACCCAACAACAGCTCTCCCCACGACAGCCACTCCTGTGTTCCGTTACTTGGTTTTTCTCCCCATTTACCATAAATACTATTCAAACTTGTCAGTGTGCATATACAAAGCAATACAGTCTCACAATGAAAACAGAGTTAGCACAAACAGTAAACTTCTCTGTCTTTGGAACGCACATACATTAAAACCCACATTCAAAGGAAATGGATCTCCACAGTGGTGGATTGTTTACCTCTGGGCTGCTTTAAAACCCTAGGCTCCTTGTACACATTTTTAGGACCATGCATACAAGCATGTGTTCTTTGATTTACCTACCTGATTGCATTAAATTGTATTCCTTGTATAATGCAGCACCACTCGGGACAGTGTGTTTTAAATTTGTAGTTTTCAGCATTTTTCCAGTAAGCAATGAAACAAAACGTATGAACTAATAATGACAAAATTACCCATTTCAGAAGATTTCAACCATAAAAGGCCTCTCAAGCTTCTGTCATTACAGTCCACATATATCAGTAAATATGCACAATCTCTGCAGAACTAAAAGTCATCTGAATAATTCCACATTAAAGAGATCTGTAACTTTGAAGAGGTTACTGCTGGCACTCAACTTTACTTTTCGGCCTTTCATGTACAAATTCGTGCCTGCTGCCCTTGAAGAATAAATTGCTTATGTTGCATTAAAAAAATGGTAAGCTGATAATATTGCTAAAGGTTACAGCTGGCAAACCGACAGCAGTTTCATGGTTACTAGGCATTTCATTCAAAGGAGAACACATTTAAGAGTGCAATACCCCACCCCAACCTTAAAGAGGACCATAGTATCAGCAATCCATCTACATGGTTTGGCATTAGAACTCACAGCCTTCTGGCCCAAAGGCCAGTGTCCTAGCTACTGTACTACTAAGAGCACTTCTCACAATATGTAGTACAAACACTGTTAGCCATTTTTTAAACTAAACAGTTGCACATTGAAGCCAGACTTGGCATGATCAGCAGTAAACTTCTCTTCCTTTGAAACTCACAATTCCTTGAAAATGCACTGAAATGCAAATAAAATGCACTGAAACTCAATTATTTGAAAATACAAATACAACAAAACTCATATTCCTTGAAAATGCATCTCTGATAATTAAGTGAGCAATCTGCTTGTTGGTGTAGAGGATTCAGGCACTTGTCCCCTTCAACTAAAGTACAGGGTTTGACCCTGAGAAAGTTATTTAACTAACCTGTGATCCTAAGTAGGGTTTTACACCCACACATATGTGTTGGCTCATGGAGTTGTTCTTCACATTTGAATTCTGTGTAAAAAAACAGCAGCAGCGAGGGGAGGGGACATTAAGTGTGCATGTGTGCATGACACACACACAGTGTATCATACTAAAGATGTTCTCTGTGTGCGTCCTTAAAAAAGAAATGTAACTTTTTTTTAATTAAAATGAAATGATATGGCATGCCTTAGTAAGCAACCCCCCCAGCTAGTGGCCAACTAGTGGACCACAGGCAACTGCCTGGATCTGGCTGTACCTTTGTGGGGGTTGCCTTAAACATTTGCTTTCAAAAATCTGTCATAAATCTTTCATGAATTGTGAAAAGTTCAAACCCTGCCCTTAGTCATACATTATATAAAACAAAATGTTTAGAACCCTGGTTAATAAAGGTTATATACTAGAAATCTAAAAATAACTCTATTCATACTTCAGCATGGGTAAAACAACACATGGGGCCTAATTACAAAAGACTCGCTCTCAGTGTAAGTGACCACTTACTCTGAGAGTAGGCATTCTGGAATCTGGCCCCTCACTGTAAGCCTGTTTAAAGATAGGCCTTGTACTGAGGTAAGTCACTTACACAAAGAGCAAATCTTTTGGAATCAAACCAATATTCCAAAACAGTGGAACCCAGAGGTGTTTTTCAGACATTCAGTTGCCTAATTATCACACATTTTCTTGAAGCTCAAGTAGGAGTGGCTACTTGACACTATGGAAAACTATTTACAGATGTCTACAAACGTCTACAGAACTTCTTATCCTCTTGGTTTTCCTAAGCAAAGTCCAAGCATGTGGAGAAGTATAGGTCTGAATGTATGAATGTATGTGTGTAGAGAAAGGGGTTGGCATAATGGTTAGAGTGTTTACTTCACAGACACAAAGTGCAAGGTTTGATTCTCATGAAAGGGAAATTGGATTGGTTTAAAATAGCCCAGGTGGGCAGTTAGCCTAGTACTTAACTATGAATCTGTGTGCATAGATAGATAAACATGCATGTATAGATTTATTACAGGACACAGATCCACATACACACATGCATGCGCACACAAACTTATTTGCTTACTAACTGCATGCTCAGCTATGGGCAGCTTGGAGCACTGACAGTTACTGTTATAGCAACATGTAAATAAAATATAAACCAAAAGGTAAAAAGGTCATACAGGCAAACCATTAAGTAAAAACTACAAAGAAAAGACCCAGCCAAGATGGGCCCTTAACTTTGTAACATCCTAAACCTCCCTTAGCCCATGGGCTAATTTTAAATGAACCTCTAAAGGACTTAACATTGTTTCAGCTGTATGGCTACTGAATGCAAATGGCTTTTTGTTTTTTTAAGTCTTTATTGGTATGTGCAGGCCAATAAATCCATATCACACTATATGTAGACATGCCATGTTTTACCTTTTTCCTCAGCACATTGTACAGCATAAGCTGAATGTTTGGCCATACTTTAGTAATGCAGAATTTATAACACAGAATTAGGGTGACTGCAAAATATCTGAAGTTCTTGTGTCTTTCAGCTTTTCCCGGTTAGGGGTCGCCACAGCGGAACTCCAGTCCGCTAATGATTGGTAGTTGATTTTTACGTGGCGAGTTACCAGCCCTGATGCACAACCTTCAATGAAGGTACGTCCATTCATGCATGTCTCCACGCAGAAGATGCTCTAGCTGAGAATCGAACCAGACAGGGTCTTACTGTGAGGCAACAACGATACCTCAGCACCACCACCGCGGTTTGCAAAATATCTGAAGTAAACATCCAAATTAAAGGGTAAAAAGGTCACACACACAAGGCATTTAGTAAAAAGTGAATGAAAGACACCACAAGGTTAAGGTATACACTGTGTAATACCTTAAACTTTCTGTAGTGGAGCCACATAAAATATATGCAAATGAGCCCTTAACTATTTACACTGTATGGCTACTGAATGCCCATGACTTTTTACTTTTACTGTTTTTTTAAGGACTGGATTCATTAAAGTCTACATGTAATATACACCATTCTCAGTGAATAGACAGCACAAGCATAACTCCCACCTTCTTCCTTTTAATTTTAGTTTTCCTACTTATGCTCTGACCTCCTTAAATATCGAAGGGGATTCATAAAGGTTGACACAATGTGTAGACTTTCTACACGTATAATCTTTCTGAGTAAATAGACAGCACAAAAACTGTGGTAGGGATGTTCTTGAATACAGATCGCGTGCGCTTAGTTTGTTGACCATATATGTCTGTCATTTCTCTTATTCGTACTGACTTTACCCCTTGTCATCTCTTCAGTTTTGCTTTATCCATCTACTATATTTCTCCACCTTGCTTTCTCTTCATATATACTGTTATGATACTCTGGGTAACTAACTCATTCACCCTTTGCCAAAAAGTAATTCTCTTAATTTTGTTATTTGTATCTTGTACCATAACCCTCACCAGGCTAGACTGTCTCTTATATTAAGTCTTAGTACATACTAGATTTGCAAGAAATATTTTAGTTACACTTTTCCTATGATAAATGCTACAGGTGGAACTATTTAGCTACATATAATACCCTCCTCCAGTGCAGGCAAATGTTATAAATGCACATTCCCTTCAACAAATGGTATATGTATAACTGTATTCTAGATGTAGCATCTCCTGGTTTCAATAATTGTTAGAACTCCCTAGGCATACACATGTTATCTTGTTCAGCTGAACAGTTGGGTGGTTGGCTTAGTGGATTAAGGCACTGTTAGTGATCTGTTTCCTCTGGTATAAGGTTTGATTCTACTAGCCTCCATGGCCTAAATTAACCTGACACCACTTCTGGTCAGTGCATGAGAAAGAGCTATCGAGATCAGTGCTGTGTCCCAGAGTACAAATAAATGTGCTCTTTAGGCAGTAGCTATTATGTTCTGCTGAGTCTGCTTGTATGTTATCCTGTTCAAAATTGTATATCGCACTCGGTCATTACACTGCTATGTATATAATTGCCAAATCTATAACTAGAATTATCTTTGATTTATTTTTTCCAGTCTGATGTTATATTATCCTTTATATAATTGTTCATAATATTCTATTATTACTCTGCTTTTACAATAATTGTCTATATTGTGCATAGTTGTTACTAACTTTGAAAGTACATATAGTTGTCAACTATTGCTCTTTATCTGTGGAATTTTTCTTCTTGGCCCTTCTCTGAAAGTGGGCTTCTGCCCTGTCAGACTTTCCTGGTAAATAAATGACTTCATAATAAATAAAATAAAATGAAGCCAGTTCCCACTAGCTGCAGACATAGCATGTTTTACCCTATTTCTGAACTCATCAGTACATCTTAAGTGGATTGTTTTACCATAGTGTAGAAACACAGCATTTATAAAAAAAGACTAATGTACCTTAACATTAGGGTGGTTGCAAAACGTCACAAATAAAGTCCAAATTCCAATAGCTGTAGTCATGCAGTAAAGATCCATGTCTGCTTTACTGACGAGTTCAGACAAAGCATGTCTACAGTTAGTGCGGCTTGATTTTTTTGGATTGAATGCACCAGTATATATTTTATAAATTAAAAGCAAAATCTCATGAGCATTCAGAAGACATGTAGCATTTCCGAAAAATGCTATCAAAAGCTAAAAATACTCCATTGATGGGTCTTGACAATTTCTCTAGATGCATCTTAAATGACATGAAACATGATTTAGCCATATTCCTAACAACATTGCTCATTTTCAGCATCCAAACAGGTTTTGTGCCAAGCAAATGGAGAGCAGTTACAGTCAGTACCCTGCAAAAAGGAGGACCTTTCACAGACCCAGATTCATCGAGGGCGCATTATGTTTACTCAATGTGGTGGATTTTTGAAAAGGTCACCAAAGCACTGGATGCAGGCAAAACAGTATACACTAAATAACGTAACCTGGCCAAAATGTTTGACACAATCCTCCACTCAGGCATATAGAAAAACTAAATAAACTGGGATTAAACCACCTGTGTCATACACTCAGTTGCCAAGTGGCTGACAGAGCCTAGGAAATCAGAATAGATAAAGTTACCTCCACAAAGAAACCAGTAACTAATGGGGTCCCCCCGGGTTCTCTACTTGCAAATCTCGTGCTCGGCATCCACTTTTCTGAAGTAAAAGCAAATACCAAAAGCTTTAAATGACTACATTTGCTGATGACTGTAAGCTATTAGTGTCATTGAATTCCCAAATTACATTGCTATCCTTCAAGAATGATTGTCCCAAATAAATAACAGGTGCTGAAATCATGAATTGAAATTCTAGCCAAGGAAAAGGATTATTTATAGCCAAGGAAAAGGATTATTGTATCCTTTCAGAAGTCATCTATCCCATAGAACTACCACATTAACAATATACCTATGACCATTTACCTACTTGTTTGGTATTTGAGAACTTAGGTGGACACTCACCTAACTTTTGACCAACGTGTCCATTATTTTAATAAAGTCCTTCAATATTGCAGAGATTATAAACAAAATAATTGTGTCTATATTTAGCAATGGCATTATCCCCCTTTACTCAGCCCTTATTAGGCCAAACATTGAATATAATGCCCCCTTTAGCATGTATGTCTCCAGTCACATGCAACAACTGGAATGCAGTAGGATACAGCACCCAAACGACACATCTTTCATGGACCAAATCATAGACCTGTCACTGTGCTCAGTATCCTATGGATTGCTAAGAGGTGACCTGTGTCTGGCATACAAGGAATTCTCACCCAGTACTGATGGATTTACTGCACATCAGAAATACTCAGTCTACGGGATATAAACCTCTTCTGCAACATCAATAGAATGGTTTGTAGGGACAGGTATACCTTATAGAGGATATTGCTACACTGGAAAAGACTAACCATCCACACAAAACAAAGTTCATGCCTGTCTATATACAAGTACAAATTGCATCTGCAAATGGGAAACAGAAAATTTACCAAGACTGTCCAAAGTACCATTAATGGATGACTGCAGATCCTAAATGCTTTACCCATGCATATGTATCTACAAACCTGTGAAGCTATAGCACACTAACTTTGTTGAGTCATATATATTTACCTCTATCTATATCAAAGCTATCTATATGTATGCTTGCGTGTGTGTGTGTGTGTGTGTGTGTGTGTGTGTGTGTGTGTGTGTATATATATATATATATATATATATATATATATATATATATATGTGTGTATGTATATATATATATATATATATATATATGTATATATATGTATGTATATATGATTTTGCGAAAAGGATGGACTTGGCTGTGGTGAATACATATTTTAACAAGAGGGAGGAGCATAGGGTAACATACAAGAGTGGAGGAAGATATACACAGGTGGATTATATCTTATGTAGGAGGGCCAGTTTGAAGGAGATTGGAAACTGTAAAGTGGTGACCAGAGAAAGTGTCATTAGGAAGCATAGGATAGTGGTCTGTAGGATGATTGTTATCAAGAAGAGGAGGAGTGTGAGGGCAGCACCAAGGATCAAGTGGTGGAAATTGAAAAAGGGTAATTGTGAGGTGGAGTTCAGAGATAGTTAAGGCAGGCACTGGGTGGCAGTGAAGAGTTACCAAATAGCTGGGCAGCTACAGCAGAGCTAGTAAGGGAGAGGGCTAGAAAGGTGTTTGGTATCGCATCTGGACAGAGGAAGGACGACAAGGAGACATGGTGGAATGAGGAAGTACAGGAGAGTATACAGAGAAAGAGGTTGGCAAAGAAGAAGAAGTGGGATTGTCAGAGAGATGAAGAAAGACAGGAGTATAAGGAGATGAGGTGCATGGCAAAGACAGAGATGGTGAAGGTTAAGGATGAGGCATATGAAGAGTTGTAAGAAAGGTTGGACACTAAGGAGGGAGAAAAGGACCTACACCGATTGGCTAGACAGAGGGACCAATCAAGGAAAGAGGAGGAGTGTGTGTTGAGGAGATGGAAAGAGTACTTTGAGGGGTTGATGAATGAAGAGAATGAGAGGTTGAGAATGTTGGATGATGTAGGGATAGTGAATCATGAAGTACAATGGATTAGCAAGGAGGAAGTAAGGATAGTTATGAAGAGAATGAAGAATGGAAAGGCTGTTGGCACAGATGACATACCTGTGGAAGCATGGAGGTGTTTAGGTGAAATAGCAGTGGAGTTTTTAACCAGATTGTTTAATGAAATCTTGGAAAGTGAGAGGATGCCTGAGGAATGGAGAAAGTGTTTTGGTACCGATTTTGAAGAATAAGGGTGTGCAGAGCTGTAGTAACTACAGAGGGATAAAACTGATCAGTCGCAGCATGAAGTTATGGGAAAGAGTAGTGGAAGCAAGGTTAAGAAGGGACGTGATGATTAGTGATCAGCAGTAATGTTTCATGCCAGGAAAGAGTACTACAGATGCAATCTTTACTCTGAGAGTGTTGATGGAGAAATACAGAGAATGTCGGCAGGAGTTGCATTGTGTTTTTGTAGACTTGTATGACAGGGTGCCTAGAGAGGAGTTGTGGTATAGTATGAGGAAGTCAGGAGTGTCAGAAAAGTATGAGAGTGGTACAGGATATGTACGAGGGTAGTGTGACAGTGGTGTGGTCTGCGGTGGGAGTGAAGGATGCGTTTAAGGTGGAGGTGGGGTTACATCAAGGATCAGCTCTGAGCCCTTTCTTAATTGCAATGGTGATGGACAGGTTGACAGACGAGATCAGACAGGAGTCCCCGTGGACTATGATGTTTGCAGATGACATTGTGATCTGTAGTGAGAGTAGGAAACAGGTGGAGGAGACCCTGGAGAGATGGAGATATGCTCTAGAGAGAAGAGAAATGAAGGTCAGCAGGACTAAGACAGAATATATGTGTGTGAATGAGAGGGAGGATAGAGGAATGGTGAGGATGCAAGGAGTAGAGGTGGCGAAGGTGAATGAGTTTAAATACTTGAGGTCAATAGTTAAGAGTAATGGTGAGTGTGGAAGAGAGGTGAAGAAGAGAGTACAGGTAGGATGGAGTGGGTGGAGAAGACTGTCAGGAGTGATTTGTGACAGATAAGTACCTGTAAACGTGAAAGGGAAGGTCTGCAAGAGGGTAGAGAGACCAGCTATGTTACGAGTTGGAGACATTGGCATTGACAAAAAGGCAGGAGTTTGAGCTGGATGTGGAAGAATTAAAGATGTTAAGATTTGCACTGGGTGTGATGAGGGTGGACAGGATTAGGAATAAGTATATTAGAGGGTCAGCCCAGGTTGGAATGTTTGGAGACAAAGCCAGAGAGGCATGATTACGTTGGTTTGGACATGTGTTGAGGAGGGATGCTGAGTATATTGGGAAAAAGATGCTAAGGATGAAGCTACCAGGTAACAGGAAAAGAGGAAGGCCTAAGATAAGGTTTATGGATGTGGTGAGAGAGGACATGAAGGTGGTTGGTGTGACAGAGCAAGATGCAGAGGACAGGAAGAAATGGAAACAGGTGATCTGTTGTGGCGACCCCTAACAGGAACAGCCGAAAGATGATGATGATGTGTGTATGTGTCTATAATATATATATATATCTATATATCTATATATCTATATATATATATATATATATATATATATATATATATATATCTATATATCTATATCTATATATATATATATATCTATATATCTATATATATCTATATATATCTATATATATATATATATATATATATATATATATCTATATATATATCTATATATATATATATATATATATATATATATATATATTCATACATACACATATATATATATATATATATATATATATATATATATATATATATATATATATAAAATTGTGTGTGTGTATCTATCTATATATATATATATATATATATATATATATATATAATACACTCATTTATATGTGCATCAATATAATCATCTATATCTGTGCATAAACACACATGAACAACCCCGTCCCCCACCCCCAGCATGAACCTTGCCAGAGACTAGTCTGTAGGACATGAAATAACCTGCACTGTAAATTTAGGGAATGAGTTTTGCCTTAAGTATTATACCCATACATTATAAAATAGAAACTGAGTTCCCTAACCCTCTTTTACAAGATACTTCGTGTCTCACCATACTCCATAATAGTTTTTTTTTTCAGTTTCTTTGCATTTTCAGTTATGTTTTCCCATTCATTTTACTGACATACACTAAATGTGTGAGTAACATAATGTATATAATTTTAAATAGATGTGATAGGCTTTTATGAATGACTTGTCTTCCAATCTGCTTTTACAGCTCATCTGTGGTGGTTTGTAACATCTTTATAGAGTATAAACTTTTTCTATTAACATATTTTATGGTTTACATTGTTTGCTGTTACAATTTATTTACATTTTAGTCAGATTGAGTGCATGTGTGTGCCTTCTGTGGAAGGTTGGGTGCCATTCTTGCAACTTGACATTGTAAAACTTCACTGCCAGTCATTAGTGGTCAGGTGATCCGCTATGGTGACCCCTAACCGGGAAAAGCGGAAGAAGTAGTAGTAGTCAGATTAATTTTAGTTACTTTATATACTTACAATCTGATTTATCATATCATTGTTTTCAGTTATTTTCATTAAGAAAAAATAGTCAGGTCTTCATCTGAATGAAAGATACCAAACAAAGCTTTTTGTTGGGAAAAATCAAACTTTTTTTTTTCTTTTTTGCAGGGCAGGCCCTGTACCTGCCTGCCTGGGTCAGAGCTTTGGCCCTTGCGTCATACTCCATTGCTTAAATATACTCTGTCCAAGTTTGTACAACTACAGATAGAAATGAAATCATAAAAAGTATAAAATCATTGAAGACACTTGTATATAAAACACACCAGTAGTAATTCCTTACTGTAAAGGGCAGGAGACAAGCTGTATAATATGGAAGAATAATTAGAGTTGGACTCTTGCTTAATATCTTCAGTAAATACAGGGAAGTATCTTCCAGTAATTCTGTTCTTTGGTTAACTGGTAGTAATTGCTGTTTACTTTTATTCTTACTGGGTTGTCTATTTTTTAGTTTATTTTTCATTTTTAGATGGTTGAAATATGTAGATGTAATTTTGTGTGTGTGGTTTAACTGTGGATCTGAATCTTTGTTTATTTTTATCTCATTGTATACTAAGGATGAGTTGCAGTGAAAACTCTGTGTAGAGCAAGGGTTGTTGAATTTTCCTCATCTCATACCTAACAAGCACCAAAATTCCAGTTTAGGCAGTTACAGCTGTGTTTAAAAATAATATATCTAAGAAAACATACCAGTTAAGTTCCAGGAATATATTAACTTTTATTAGACAACATCATTTCATGGTGCAAGTGCTTCATTAGATACGTAAAAGCAAGTTATTTTAATACTATTGTTTCTATAACAACTATGTAATCACAAAAGCTAATCATGAGAATGCAATTTCAGACATTCAACTCTCACATTAAAATATCCAAATTTTGCCAGAATTCAACTGAAATTTGCTCATAATGATATAGTAATGATTTTGTAATAGAACAGGTCTTCCTCAGGAATAGAGTAATACTAGCACCAGTGTTTAACAGAGACATTTATTGAAGTAGATCTGTATCATGAGTCTGGTCCATGCCCTTAGGGTTTGGTTCAATCCAATACATCTTAATAATAGTTTTTGTAGTTCCAGAGCTTATTTGTCATGGTTTTGTCTTGCACCATGTGATGCAACAGTACACTACAGCAATGTTCATTTTCATTGTCGGTATGTGTGTGTGCAGGATGGGCTCTGTAACATATTGCATAACTGTTTGTCTGGAATAAATAAAACTTGTAGAGATTTCAAACATATAAAATGTTAAACAACTCTCTTGCATCTTCCTATACAAAATATTTACCCTGATGCGAAAAAAAAAGTCTACATTGATTGTGATGTTATCTTTGCTCAAATTTTTTGAGGTTACTAAACTACGGATTATCTATTTACAAAGAAGTGTGTACCTTCACTTTCATTAAAAGGCATTCAAAATTTTAGCTCATCTGAATCTCGCACATATTCTGAAACATAGAAAGAGAATAAGCTGTCAGTAAAGTGCAACATGAAAGTACAAAAAACAAAATAAAAATGTACTTTTATTATCTCACTGGCCTTACTTGTAATTATATTGCTTAGCCTTCTTTTGCCACATAAATAACTCACTGATGAATGGAGCTTTTTACGTAGCACCATGTCCAAATTTCTGGATTGTTACGGAAAAGCAAGTTTTTTTTTAACATAAAGCAATGTTACATTTATGTCAAGCACTATTTTTATTATTTTATTTTAAAACTACACAGTGAGGTGCTTCATGATATTTTCTGTATCAAACCTGCATAGATACAAAGAGTTTCATTACTCAGAACACATTTTGAATACACATTTTTTGAATACATCTTATACTCATTTCTTTCAATTCTATAAATAGTTTATAACCTTTCGAAAGATTTACCTGCCAAGAAATGCAGTAAACATATTTGATGTCTTTTTACCGAGTGTTATTTGTAAACACAAATAATAAAAAAAAAAAAAATACTGTATATTTACAAGACTGCTTTAGTTAAACTTGATAAAAGAAAATTTGAATGCTTGATGTTGACTCTCCCATACTTGATATAATCACACACACGTGTGTGTGTGCGCGTCTGTTGGTCTGTTGCCCTCTTTGTCTACAGAACGTGTCATGTTATAGCAATAACCCACGCCTGGGTGTGGGTAATGCTAAATTTACCCACGGTTGGCGTGGTTTGGTCCCGGCGGCCCGAGGGACCAAAAGCCAACCGTGGGTAAATTTAGCATTACCCACACCCAGAAGTGGGTTATTGCTATTATACCATGACATTATTTAAGAAAAGAAACTATTACTTTTCTTAAATAATGGCATAGTATAATGCCTGTTTACTGCCCTTCCGCAGATGTCTTGGCATCCGGCAGTTCTGATGTACTGCGCGGCGGCGCAGTACATCAGAGTTGGCAAAAGCAACGGAGAAAGCAAGATCTCCATTGCTTTTTTTTAGTGTCTCGCTATGTTAAATGAGTTTAACATAGCAAGACAGTTTTAAAATAAGCAAGACAGTTTTAAAATAAGCAACGGACATCTCCGTTGCTTATTTTAAAACTGTCACGCTATGTTAAACTCATTTAACATAGCGAGACACTAAAAAAAGCAACGGAGATCTTGCTTTCTCCGTTGCTTTTTTTTTAAACACTGCCTCGCTATGTTAAATGGGTTTAACATAGTGAGACAGCTTTAAAATAAGCAACGGAGATCTCTGTTGCTTATTTTAAAGCTGTCTCGCTATGTTAAACCCATTTAACATAGCGAGACAGTGTTTAAAAAAAAAGAGTTATAGTAATGAAAAAAAGTCCGGGCGACCGGACCTTTTTCCATTAGTATAACTCGATTTACAACGGGCATGCTGGCCAATCAGCGTGCACGTTTTGGGGGGATCATGGTATAATATCTGTTTTCCTGTCTTATTTGCACCATGATTTAATGCACATTTATTGCTCCAGTTTGACCATGCACAATCCCAAGCTTAGCCTGTATCTCACATTTTTCTTTATCACAGTTTATATACTCTGCATAGATTATTACACATCTATAGTAAGAGTGCTTATTTTATAATAATCTGCCCAGTATACTTGCCATTACATTGATAATCGATGACTATACTGGCTTGGTCTTCCTCCTTAACATTCTGTCAATCATCACTATATGGTTCAAACATGATTAACATCAAAAATTTCCAACACTCGGCAGAATGCATTACATAAACAGTAGAATCTACCTGCTGGTGTTCCACTTTACACTGCTTCCTTATTTGAATAAGCAGTAACAATGTTGTGAAGGAGGCACTTAATTTCTGGCAATACTGATTTGCATTAAAATAAACTTATGTTAATAATGAGGCAGGTGCTTCAAGGCAAATCTTAATCAACATATAGAAAATTCTTGGTTTGCAGCTAATATGTTTTATCCTGTGTACAGCACTGTACACAACAATACTTGTGTAACAAAAACATTTGTTTTTCTGAAAAATTGGAGCTATCATGCAAAATGTTATTTGTTACATTGCAGGAAAAAAGAAATCTAGAATCCACTTCCTCACCTCTACAGAACACTTAAACTGTATGGAAACAAAGTAGTTTCACTTAGTGCAGCAGTTAAAGTTAGCCCATGACTACCAGCTCTGTTGGCATACAGGCATAAAGCACTTATGACCCAGGTGACAAAAGATCACTTACCAGCTCAGGTGCTGGCTGAAGCTAGGTAGGGAGAGGGAAAATGGGAAGAGGCCACAGCTGATGATCTGTCCGTAGGAGGGAGTAAGCAATGAAGTTCTTGTGGTAGGTGAAACCATTGCTGAAGTCCGGGATAAGACTGATGCTCAGACTCACAGCCAGGCAGAGTCCTCAGGTAGGTATAGAAGTATTCCTTCTATTTGGCATAGGGAAAAGTTAGTCTCAAAGGCCATGCTTCATGGCATGTCACAGCTTAACCAGTAAGACTTAAGATGTCAGGGTTATAGAAACTCAGTGAGTTATCTTTAAGAAGCAGCTTGGATGGGCAATGTTCATACCGCTCAACTGTATAGATTTTCGCAGAATGTCCAGATTTTTGCCTCATGTTTGGTCCATCTTTCACAGTATTGTGGTTTTCTGATAAATTAGTGGCAAATCATTAAAGGTTAAAGTTAGAAAATAATGACAGACATTTAAGTTTCAGATTTCATACCCTTCAGTAAATTCATGCTAATGCAAAACCTGTTATTCTATCAATTTTCTAAGTTTGTAAGAGTGATATTTAAAAATTGTCCCTATTTTTGGGCCTTTGTCCCACTTTTATTTATGACTTTGTCCAGATTTCTTGCTCTACGAGGTTAAGGGCTATGGCAGTGTTCGACTACCAAACTAACATCTCCTCCTACTGAGGAGGCTGGTGACCTCAGCTGCTGGATTATCTGATTTAATGATTCACAGATATGTCACTGGTATGAGAGGTTAATGAGGAAGAGAGGGATAGAGGAAGAAGTAAAGAAAATACATGTTCGAACAGCAAAAGTTGAAGGGCGACTTTAAGCTTTTTCTTTCCAAAACAAATGCCAAGCAATGTAAATTGTTTTGTGCATTCTGAGGTCTCATCTTGCTAATGAGTAATACATTTGGCATCACATAAGTTACAGCATGTGTACCTCTTCTTCTTTAAACTTTCTAGTTACTGTTAGTTTTATATGCTTCTACTTTACTTGACTTCAGGTTTAGATTTTACAACTGATACCTTCTTCACCTAATCCTCACTGTCAGTAAAGTATTAGAATCTACCTAAGAAAGAAAGTGTTATAAATAAAAGTCATGGTACGTGATTTGAACACCATCCTTAATATTGATAAACAAACATAACGTTGAAGTGTTAAAATTAAAAAATATATACAAACAGTGTGATTAAAAGTGCATTTAAATGTGAACTTAAGTGTATTAGCTTTGATAATTAAAAAGCTAAGTGCATTTGCTTTATTGGTTAAAACAGGTGCAATAGAAACACTGTACTTTTTAATCACACATCTTGTATACATTTTTAATTTTAACACTTAGATGTTATATTTGTTTATCAACAACCGCACATTTTTTAAATAACACCTTGCCATAATGTAGTCACGTTTCTGACCTTTTAAACAGAATCTGTATCTAATTATCTTATTAACCAACCACCAATGAAATGCATTTTATTTTTATTTAATTGCTCTGTGTTGTGTTGTTATTCTGATGAACTCTTTCCTGAGACGAAAGTGCTCAATGTTTTTAAAACCTTTCCTTTTAGTTTTCTTCAAATAAGATTCACTGAAACATCATTGGACCCTTTGTGGCATGTATTTCTTTTGGTTCTGAGTCTGACTGATTGGCGCTTCACCTTTTTGTGTTTGGTACTTAAAAATCCCTGCCTAAAACACAAAAGCTGCCCAGATGAAGATTTGTTCTATAGGACAGTCAGTGTCACACTAACAGGCAAACTGCATACAAAGATAGTACGGAAAACAAAGTAACTCCGAGTAAGCAGTCAGTTGACATGCCAAAGCTCTTAAGACAACAAGGCCAAGACAATACCTTTGATAATGTTGTAGTCACAGGTGACTTTATGATAAACAGATGCACTGCTCACCAGTCAGAAGCAAAACAGAATGATGCTTAGCTGCTTCACAGATACCATGATTTGCAGTGTCACTATGGCCCACAAGTCCATGCACCCTAAGAAGACATATGCATGTCATTGCGCACATGGGATTGAAGGAGTTGAGACATGCATACTTGGATCATATGAAGAGGGAAATGATGGAGCTCTCAGAATATGCTTCTGAAATTTGTATGACACTAGTGTTGAGCAGGATCCTACGATAGCCAAAAATTATGCTACAACACACACACACACACACACACACACACACACACACACACACACAAAAATATACCTGAACTTCAATTACTGGCTTTAGCTATCTGTGCCATTTTTAGGGGATCCAGTATATACTATCTAATATATACACTCAAATTATTCTAAATTTTATTTATTTATTTATTTATTTGCAGTTGTTTAACCAGGATAGTCCATTGGGCCTGAAGAACCCGTTTTCAATGGAGTCCTGGGGAGAAAAGCTCCACATACAGATTACACAAAGGTTAATATACAAACATAGATTACATAGATTACATGAAGATTACAGAGGCAAGACTAAGATTAATATACACACATAAAATGCATGATAAATCAACCAGTAACCTCCATATATCCTTTACTTTAAATGTATAAAGATTTTAAAATTAACCTTCACAAAGGAACTACCACCTAGTATAAGTTATTTTTGCCAAAGCTGATTAAACATCCTTTACTTGAAATGTACAAAGATTTCAAGCTGAACCTTGACAAAGGAACTTCCACCTATAATGAGTTATCTTTGCCAAAGCTGATCAAATGTCATAATTTGTGTCTCTATATTCTCCTTAAAAATATTATGCATGTCAGCCTTTGGCTTATTATATATATATTTTCAAAAAGATAGTCTCTCAAAACTAATGTAACGGCTATTTTTTTGTATTGTAAAGATGTGACTTTCTGTAATTTTTGTAATATGTATTGGTGCTTTTCTCCTTTGGTCTCCACTGAAAGCGGGCCACAAGCCCAGTTGGACTAACCCGGTTAACAAATATCAATAAATAAATAAATATATACATCAGCCTGAGAGGTGATGATCAGCAATCCTGGCTGCTTTGTTAGGAATACATCTGTACCTCTTGCCTCATGGCTTCCATATATTGGCTAGGACCTTTTCTTCCCCTATAGTGTCTTTTTTAGAAAAGGTCACACTCCTCAAATTACCTACATAGCTAAGCAAAATCATGCAGTAATAATGCTCAGTGCTAGAAGACTAAACAAAAATTCGTACTCCTTCCAAGCATTTGTTACTCTTGCAAATATAGACATTTGTGTTGATACTGAAACATGGTTTTAGAACAGCAGGAGCACCCACCACACTGTTTCAGATCCAGCATGGAAAATGATGGCATTTAAGGAGGAGGTCTGTCTGCATTCCTAAGAAACCATCTGATCTCTTGACCTTGTCAGGTCAGTGAATACTTTGAATTTCTACATAATATGTTCACAGTGAATACAACTTTATACCATGTCACAGCCAATAACTGTACCCCACCATGTGACCTGCTGCCCATGAAGCATATCTAAATAAACTGACATCCTTAACTATTGAGCTTAAAACAATTTTCTAGGGATACTTCAACTATCCCTCCATTAGCTGCAGAACCTACATCACCTCAAATAAATATGCACAAATATTTATTGATGTCATTAACTAAACTAATTGGTTCAAGCCCCAAATCATCATCTTCTTTCGGCTACTCCCATTAGGGGTCACCACAGCGGATCATCTGTTTTCATTTCTTCCTGACCTCTACATCTTGCTTTGTCACACCAACCACCTGCATGTCCTCTCTCACCACATCCATAAACCTTATCTTAGGCCATCCTCTTTTCCTCTTACCCGGCAGCTCCATCCTTGGCATCCATCTCCCAATATCCCCAGCATCCCTCCTCAGCACATGCCCAAACCAGTGCAATCTCACCTCTCTGGCTTTGTCTCCAAACTGTCCAACCTGAGCTGACCCTCTAATATACTGATTCCTAATGCTGTCCATGCTTGTCACACCCAATGCAAATCTAACATCTTTAACTCTCTCACCTCCAGCTCTGACTGCTGTCTTTTCATCAGTGCCACCATCTCCAACCCATATAATACAGCTGGTCTCAGTACCATGTTGTAGACCTTCCCTTTCACTCTTACTGGTACTTGTCTCTCGCAAATCACTCCTGACACTCTTCTCCACCCACTCCATCCTGCCTGTACTCTCTTCACCTTTTTTCCACACTCACCATTACTCTGAACTGTTGATCTCTTCTTCACCTTTTTTCCACACTCACCATTACTCTGAACTGTTGATCCCAAGTATTTAAACTCAACCACCTTCACCACCTCTACTCCCTGCATCCTCACCCTTCCTCTATCCTCCCTCTCATTCAGACACAGTCACAAATAGTGTTTTAAAAATATTAGACCTGGTTCTTACTATTTCCTTCTGTACTCAGCAACTATAGTTCCCATGTCACTGATCAAATTTGACTATTATTCAGCAAAACTTACTATGAGGGTAAAACGTGACTTACCACAAAACCCCTCAGTCTTTAGAGGCTATTTTAAGGTAAACCTAATCCAAGCTAAATAATGACCTGATGAAATTTAAATTCAATTTTCACTTTGATGACCCCATCTCACATGTTGCTACATCTGAGAATAATTTCTATGCCTAGCTGGAAGCACGTACCAAGGTATCTGTCCCCACAAGGCACAGATACAATGCCAAATATAGGAATAACCCATATGGTAAAGTCAGAGTATAAAGAAGCTATACATTAATAATAATAATAATAATAAATTTATAGCCTATAAAAGCAAACTTTATACCCCAACATCTAGAAATGAACTCAGAAAGAAAAGAACTCGGAAACAAAAATCAATCCTCCAAAGCTAAGCATGAATTGAGAATTGCTGACTCTGTTAATGACAACCACAAAGTCTTCAGAAATCATAGAGGTAATGCAGACAGCCACCTCTATCTCCCTCTAACTTCCCCTACTTATTAATACAACTACTCTAGCCCCTTACATCATCTTTGAACAGATTTGGAGTGTTGTTTCCAAAGCCAAAACACTCATTTCATAGGTTCTGATAATATGCCATGCTGCCATCTTGTTAGTGCCAGATACTACACGTATGACTTTCTATTAAGCCTGTACAACATCAGCCCCTTCAGCAGATTTGTACCAGAGGAACTGAGTACTGCAGAAGTTATTCCAGTCCACAAGAAGAGATCAGTTACTGATCCAGGAAACTGCAGACCTAGAAGGCTCATCAGCCTTACTGGAGCACATCCTTATTTAACTTATTAACAAGGACATAGGTGGTTGGCAAGCCTTAGACCCAAGCAAATTTGAGTTTGATAAAGGCAGATACTGCTTCCTGAATCAGGTGGGCTTCTTTGAACATGTCGTTGAAACATTAGATCCGGGCAGATCAGTTCACACTTTCTTCCTGGTCCTGGACAAGGCCTTTGATACCATCTCACATTTTAGCATTATCAGCAATGTAATCAAACTAAATGTAAACCCTTATGTTATCCACTGAATAGCAAACTGGCTAACTGACAGATTAAAATCTATTGGTGCTGGAAGCACACTCTTTGTGGTGTCCACCCAAGATCAGTCCTAGGATCACTTTTCTTTGGTATGTACTTCTCTGATGTTAAGGCTGACATCAAGGGCCTATAACATTTCACCTTTGTAGATTACCGCAAATGTGGAGAAGTCATTATGTCCCCAATTTGACTTCAAGATTCCAAAGAATGAACTAACACACACCAGTAAGTGGTATCTGGACTATGGCCTAAAACTGAACACTGAAAAATGCAGTATTGTGTCCTTAGGTGAAACTGAGCACCCATGCCCCTATCACATATGTGACACCCCTTTGAAAGTTGACTCCTCCATTAGGGACCAGCACACCTTGGAAGATAATGAACTTTTATCCTTTGATCACCATGTGTCCACTAATGTTACAAAATCCCTTCACTTTGTCAGACTAATCACCAGAAGTAGTTCTTCCATCGTTTATCACTGGTCTTTCATCAGGCCCATAACAGAGTATAATGGCCCCTTTGGTATGTATGTGTCAAAGAATATAACCCAGTTTGAGAGACTACAGTATTTCCTCACTAAGATAAAAAAGGCATGTTTTATTTGAGTTTAAAAGTGTTCTCTCTCTCTAATGTTTCTCACAAACTCTTAAGTGGTGACCACTCTCTAGCTTACATACCCTGTAAATAATCCAGTCCCTATGTGATCTCTTGCATATCCACAAAACTAATTGCATACTCATCACCCACTCAAGATATCTTAATTTCCACCAAAACATAAGTAGGACCTGTTGGCGAGATAGACATATATCACAGAGAATCTCTCTTGTATGGAATAGACTTCCTCTTCAGGTAAAGCAAAGTAGCTGTCTGACCTTCTTTAAACATACCCTGGATGAACAGATAGGCAATTATAAATACACCCTGGGTCTGGCCTCTCAAGTTCTCATTAAAAGGGGTTAAAACTATACATAAATTAGTAATGTCAATGGGTACCTATAATGCAGCGTATTATGGCCAGGCTACAAATGGTCATCTGGATCACCAGCCTAGTAGTGACTTATGAACCTGTGAACATGGTTGAAACACAAAAATACAAAACAGAATTTATCAAATTTCAAAACCTCAGAAATGCATAGCAACACCCACTGCAAAAATAGACATTTGCTTTTTTGGGAGTCCTCACCCACCTTTATTTCAATACCTTGCAGCATTAAATATACCAACTCAGGGACTGAACAACTGCAGGAAAAAAGCAAGTTTCCACTTCCTGCTATACCCTAGTTACCCACAAACACATATCGTGATTTTGCAATCTTTTGAATATTCAGTTGCTTCTGCCATGGCTCAGTCATTTAAAATACATGAGCATTCAATCACTAATGGAATCCATATTATCTATGTCTAACTGTCTATATATGTATCTATAGCTATATGTCTGTATGTCTGTGTGTATATGTGTGTGTGTGTGTGTGTGTGTGTGTGTATATATATATATATATATATATATATATATATATATATATATATATATATATATATATATATGATTATATACATTTATTATTCTTTACCTTCAGTGAAAATGACAATTTTCAATGAGGCTTTGTTTTTATTGAGGTTGTAATATGTATTGCACCATTCAGTGTGCATTGTTGCATTCCACTTTCATGATTCATATTTCAGGCATAAATATTTCTAATTAAAGTAAAAGTATTGTACTTAGTTTCTTTCCTTTGCTATTTCATAATGTACTGCATCAAAATCTGCAATATTTTAAATGCACACACATTAAAACCTTGCATACTAAGAAAGCCTTAATTATGGCTTTCATTGCCAGTGGTTTTGACTTCCCGTTCCTTCTGTGAAAGATATTTAACATTTTCTAGGATTTTAATGTCACTCTTTAGCATTCAGCAGAGAACTGCAGCTAATTACTTGATTGGAGATCGGTACCAGACTTGTCAAAGCATAATTATCTTTACATTGTAGAAGATCTCACTACTTCAGTGAGGCGGTGTTGGCATCCATACTGACCTTTGTACGCACAATTGGAGAAAATTTACATCTTAATTTGAGACACAAAGTGAGTTGTACTACAGTTTTAGAAGAGGAGGATTTATTTTAAGCACAGTCACTATACTATAGAAAATTGCACTACAATTTTCCCACCTTTCCCGTGATTCAGATTCAGATCTGCTGCTTGCTTTCTTTATTTGCAGTAGTAGAGCAATGAAATCAAGGACCTTTGCAGGCAAATGATGGCCATATATGCATCATATTTCAGCTTGTAGGAGGAATGCCAGGCTTTTGCTATGTTATAGTGCCAGGTGGGTAACTTCACATAGTAAAAGGTACAGAGAGGGCTTTCAATAGTCATGTCTTACTGACCGTGAGCAGCAGTTTTGGTGTATATGTACCTTACGTTACCACAAGGTGAAATGAAACATTAGCTCCAAGGATGTGAGAGTACTTGGATTTTCCACTCTCATACTCTATACTGGTGATGTAATCAGAATCATCTGGGAAGCATATTATCCTACTGGCAGAATATTAGAAGAGACACTAAATCCTCTGGGCCATGATGGTCTAAGTGAATATTATAACAGATGGACATGAGGAGTCATAAGAAATAATGCAGGAGGTTGCATATGTGAAAAACCTTAGAATGTGCACATTTGTGTTTGTCTACCTCTCTGCCTGCCTGTCTTCTCTCTATCTATTGATATGTCTGTCTATTAGTCCATCTATTAATCTATCTACCTATTGATGTATTTATCTATCCCTCTATATGTCTAGTTAACAAATTTCTTACTTGTGATTGAGTTACAAATGGATAAGGTTTTTATTTACTGCTTAAAGAATAATATACTGCAACTTGTCAAATGGAATTTGCTAGAAGACATCAGTGCCAGTGCTGTTTCTATTACAGTATCACCACCATCAACAGTGATTTTCTTTTAACTTTTGCTTTTTTTCTAAAGTTGCATTACTGTGTGGTTGGTGCATACAAGTACAGAGGTGAAAGAGGGCAAGCTCTTCTGCAAAAAAAAAAGTCCCATAGATGAAGCCTTCCTGTACCACCTTATTCATGTACTAACACTAACTATAGCATTAGTCCTACCTGAACCCTGACCCTGCTCATTCAGTAAAATAAAAACATTTTTCTAACAGTGCCACTATGCAAGACACAAGGATACAGAACTCACACAGCACCAAACATGCAGAACAGTAAATCTGTCCTCTTCCCTGTTCCATACACTATCTCTAACCTCTGAATACTCACTCAAACATGCCCACCATTATAACCTTTTCTGTCAAACATTCATTTTCCTGTACAATCCTACTTACAAACACTATACAAATGAACATTTTTACCATTCTTCATCAAAAAAACTTTAGACAAATGTGCCTTTGATAATTTGAGGTGCAACCATATATGATCCCACATCCAGACACACCACACACACATACATATATGTGTGTGTGTGTATGTATGTGTATATATATATATATATATATATATATATATATATATATATATATATATATAAACTTGCTCATAACTTCATCATAAATTTGTTTGTTCAAAAAAACTCAGTAAAAAGGTCAGCATGTATATACATACAACATTCACTGTCCTTTAACCTATAGAAAATACTTCTCTTAAAATCAGACATTTTTGAAAAGCACTTCTAGTACAACTAGCATAAATCATTAACTTCTGCCCTATATAAATCAGAAAAGTAAATAAAAATATTTACCTGCCAAATTCAGCCTTTGTGTAGAATAGTAATATAACATGATTTCACATCAAATATTTCTTTTTTATAAATCAGTGGATCCAAACAATTTTATTGTCACAAAATTAAAAAAGCCACGCTACTTTGTAGTCCCGATAACGTCAATGCCAACAACAGAATAAACGCTCTTACATACACATTAAGGAAACTGCGTTTTCGGCTTTTTTAATTTTGTGACAATAAAATTGTTTGGATCACCTTACAGCGGACCTTGGCACTTTTTTGGATTTATTAGTTTGTTTTGAGTGCCTACATCTGTTTTTTTATTTCTTTTTTATGTTTTTTTTTTTTTTTTTTTTTTTTTTTTTTAGCATGAATAGTTTAAAGGCTATTTCAGGAAAAAATAGCATGAGGCTAGCTGGAAGATAGTGACACAACATGTAAAATTGCACACTTTGGAAAGAAAAATCGTAAATAACTGTGTGTGTGTGTGTGTGTGTGTGTGTGTGTGTGTGTGTGGGGCAGGATGCCAAAGGTGAAGCTTTTTATTTCCTGATGGATGGCTATGCCAACAACTAAGATGCACCATTTTTAACTTATTCCTTAGAAATCAGAATGTGTGAATATTTTTCTTCTTTGCTGTATTTTCTAATATGTTCTAAGACAGTGATGGCAAATCTATGACACGTGTCAAGGGTGACACACCATGTCATTTTGGGTCACACTGAATGAACAAAAATACAACAAATATGTGACCCTGCACTTATCTATTAAAACGTATGAACAAAAAAGTAATTAATTGATCAAATCAAATGCAATGTATTCCATATTTTTTTCAGTTCAATTCAGAATTACTATTAAAAGTAGGGTAATTTTTTGGTGCACTATTTTAAGCCCAGTTATCATTGAGCATATTGTGTTCTCTATTGTAAGTCACTGGTTTATCTTTTACTTTTATAATACATAGCAGCATAATGCAAAATGTTCACCATCATTGTTCTAAGATCAGTAGTAAGGCCTTACTTTGAACAGTAGATGCAGTATTGATATCAATGTTGCAGGCAAAATGTCAGGCTTAGGGTGGATGAGTAAAGGACATGGGTGGATGAGAGAAGAGCATGGACTGATGAGTGAAGGCCTTAGGGAAGACGTTTGCCAGTAGTGAACTCAACAATGTCTTCTAGCAAGCAGTCATTCCAGTTTATACCACACACCAAGTTATACAGCATTAAAGAAAGTCTTTTCTATTTTTAACCTGCAGCAAACATGTTTCTACATTTGTAGTAGGCTCATGCTTTTGTTTACAGAACACACAGAGCATACAGCACTCGGTGTTGAGTGCATATGCAATCCTGAACTTATTTCTAAGTGTTGACAAGCACAGAAGCCCAAAAAGGTTTGGGCAATCAGATCCGCTAGTATTTGGCACCTGGGATCGGTGCCCCCTTTGCCCCACCATAGTCATACTACTGTGAATGTTTAAGATTCTAGTGGTGTTAATCCTCAGTATAGGGTGTCTAGTTCATATATACATACAGACATGAGTGACTGCAGGATGACTTTCTGTCAGATTATATGGCAACTGGCAAACTTTCTTCCCTTGGTCTTCTGCCCACCTCCCTAAACTGGTTCCATAGCTATCTCACTAATCATCGGCAAGCTACCAAATGGGAAAACAGTCTTTCCACCCTCCTACCCATCACAGTTGGCATACCCCAAGGCTCCATACTGGGCCCACTCCTCTTTAGCATATTTACAAATTACCTCAGTTCTGCTACTAATCATGCCTCTGTTGTACAATATGCTGATGATTCCACCCTTATATGTTCAGCCTCAACCCCCCAAGAACTTCAAGGAAAATTGCAGTCTTCCTTTCAAGATATAGAAAAACATTTAGCCAATCAACTTATTCTAAACCCAAATAAAACTAAAATAGTAGTCTTCACAGATAAGAAATCAACACATTGCCAACCCTACTCTCCATCCTCTCCTCCAATGGAACCAAGTTACTTCCAACTGACCAAACTAAACTTCTAGGTGTAACAATTGACTCTCATCTAAAATTTGATAAACATATTTCACTGTCTATCAAAAAAGTGCATACCAAACTAGGAGCACTCTATAGAGCAAAAACATTTCTAAACAAAGCCAGGCTTGCCACTGCCCAGTCTAACCTGCTGTCAACTCTCCTCTATGGCGCTCACATTTTCACCAATCTGCATAAGAAAGATCTCAATAATCGTGAAGCCTGTTAAAACAGAATTTCAGAGAATTTGCAACCAGTCATCCTCATACAACCCCCCACTGCACAGCCCTCTCAACTAAAGTGGCTTGAACTCCCTAACCTTTTATCCCTCAACCAACTTACCATAGTTCACAAAATCATCCACCATCCTAAAGACCTCCCTGCACTGGCTAACTTAGTTCATCCTAACTGTAATCCCAGACCCACTCAGATCATCAGAAAAACTAATGCTGAACATCACCCGCTCCAACAACCTTCATGAGGACTCCCTCAACTCTTACAAAATTGCCAGGCTATGGAACACACTTCCTCACTCCATCACAAAAAAACCCAAAAAACCAAGACTTCAAAAAAACTGCTAAAACAGCATTTAGCAAACCACTGGCTTTGCACCTGCCATAATCTCGGTTAATATCATCCAAAAAATCCCTCAACTGCCCCCTCCCTATTCCTACTTCTTATGTCACTCATCACA
>NC_056746.1:1319779723-1319802223 GCF_019279795.1 Protopterus annectens | reverse complement strand
AGGTACTTTTGGGGTCTTTCCAGTTGCTGCAGGTGTCTGGTAAGGTACATCCCAAAAGGGGCATTGTACTCAATTATGGGCCTGATGAGGGATGAGAAAAGAGGCACGATGACCTCCCCTGATCTAGATGTGAATCCCTTCATGATTAGGTGGGCTATATAAAATGTTTTTCTAACCACTTTGGCCACGTGGTTGTCAAGTGGTTGTCAAATGAGAGATTGCTATCAACTTGGGTCCCCAGGTCCCTAATTAATTCTTCTGTACTTAATGGATTACCACCTATGTGGTAATTTGTGGGCACTTTGTTTTTGCCAAAGGGGATGACTATACACTTTTTGGCGTTTAGCTTGATGCCATGGCTCTGGCACCAGTTGTCTGTTTCTATGAGGCCCTTTTGGAGGATGCTTGTGTCGGCTGGAGTGTTGATTATGCCACCCAGTTTGCAATCATCTGCAAACTTGGTCAGCCACAGTCCTTCCGTGTTGGCCTGTACCTCCGGGAAATATATACCGAACGAGAGGTCCCAGGACTGAGCCTTGTGGGATGCCGCTTGTAACTGGTTTGGAGTCTGACATGGCTCCAGCAATTCTAACCATGTGGGTTCTGTCCTTGAGCCAGTTTGCAACCCATCTAGTGACATAGGGGTTTATATTTAAGCTGTGAGCTTATCTGTAATGCCCGAGTGGGGTATTGTATCGAAGGCTTTTGCGAGGTCCAGGTAGGCCGTGTGGATCACCATCCCCTCGTCAATGGCCTTGGTGACTGTTTCAAAGAAATCAGAAATCAACCAGGTTTAAGAGGCAGGATCTGCCCTTAACAAAGCCAAACTGGGTAAGATCCAGTGTCTGTAGGTCCCCAATATCTTTATTTATGAGGTCCATGATGATCCTTTCCATAGCTTTGCAGACCAAGCTAGTCAGGCTTATGGGGCGATAGTTTCCAGGATCCGTTGAGGCACCACCTTTGTGGAGAGGGACCACTGTTGTCACTCTTTGGGTACATATCCTGTAGTAAGGCTGATATTGAACAGTAGTTTTATGTTTGGGTTTAGCTCTTCTTGGAGTTCATGTAGGATGCAACCCGGGACACCATCTGATCCCATTGATGCTGTGTTTTTTGCTTTGGAGAGGGCAGCTCTTACCTGAGCATCTGAGATGCCAGGGGGGCAGCACTCTGCTGGGATAGATATTTGCCCTTTTGGTGAAGAGGGAGTTTGCGCTGAACCTGTCAGCTAGGATGTTGGCAATGTCTGTGGGTTTGATGTATTTTTTGTCATTTTGGACTAATTCTGAGCATATCTGGGAATTCCCACCCAGGTTCCTAATATAACTAAAGAAGGCCTTGTGATTATCCTTGGTGTCCTGTGCAATTTTTCTCTCAAAGCTGGCCTTAGACGATTTTATGAGTGCCAGTAGTTTTTTGCTAATACTGATCAGAGATGCCTTCCCTTTTTGGGATTTTGCTCTATCATGCAGTAGCTTCCTCCTTCTGTTGTATAGATTGTTTATGGCTGGGGTCCACCAGACAGGACGTCTGCCTTTGGAGGATTGGGACTTGGTTTTATTTGGGATTGCATGATCCATGCATTCCTGAAGGTGTTCATAGAATGCGTTTATAAAGGATTCTGCGGTCTGTGCTGTATTTTCTACAGGCCCGGGGGCTTTGTAGGATTCCACCTCGGTTTTGAGGAGTGTGAAATTTGCATTAGAGAAGTTTTTCACTGCGGTTTTCAGGGCAGGGGGTGGAGTCTGGATGTGAATATCCAGTGAGATTAGTTTATGGTCTGATCTTACCAATGAGGGATACACTTCTGGTCTGGAGCATAGAGTCCCCATGTTGGTGATGATCAGGTCCTGTATGTTTTCCCCTCTTGGAGTGGTAACAAGTTGTTCCATAGAATTTGAGTTTATAAATTCTAGGAACCTTTGGGCTAGGGTGTTGGAGCTAGAGTAATGCTCCCAGTCTATGTTTGGGTAGTTGAAGTCGCCCAATATAATGGTGTTTGGAGAGATCTTCATATTTTCCAGTGTTCTCAGGAAGGCTGAGTGGGGTTCCTGGGTTTGGGAGGGTGGTCTGTAGCAGGCTATAAACTGGAAGGCAGTTTTACCCACTGTTAGTTGCACATGGATAGTCTCTGATGCTCCGTGCTGTGCCATGCATGAATCAGGTGCTGCTCCCCAACTCAGATGGATGCGTGTTAATGTATACCCTTTTACCGGAAGATAATCCATCTGGAGGGTGGGTTGAAGTGTGTATCCAACTGTGTCAGGTAGATGTGTGTTCTCAGTCATGTTATAGGTGATCTGTGATGTTGTCATAGCCCACCGAGTCTGTGTGATAGGCCTGCATAAAGGTAAGACGGTGCATACTGCCTATCTTGATCTGAGTGAGGGTTTGGACACTATCCTACTCCGGTATCATTTAGAAACTCTCTCAGATGGAGATTAAGTCTTATGTCTCTAGATAGTTCACCGGAGTTGGTGAGGCATGCTCTACAAGTAGACCTGGCACCATTGGCATTCTCCAAGGATCTCTGCATCACCCTTTGTTTTGAATGTATTTCTTGACAGTCCTGGCTAAAATATATGGCCTTTGGCATGCCAAGTTTGCCAATTCTTTCATATTGGGTACAATATCATATTAAAATACTACAGGAGGGGTTAACACACACAAATGATTGATGCCAAATCCACATGGTCTACAAATAAATGCAAATTGTGCCATTATTTTGTATTCTGCAAAGTGGAATTCCCTGCTAATTACAGCATTGACATGACTTCCCCTGTGCTGAAACCTAGTGGTTGCAAGACGTGGGAACACATGTAGATAGGAATCTGAACTTCATCTACCAAGTGACCACAGTGGTATGGAAAGGCTACGTCATGCACCTCATAAGTCAGGCCATTGTATCCAGCTTTGGGCATGATATAACAGCATTGTACTTGGACCTCATCAGAACACTAATAGAGTATAATGCTCCCTTTTGAATGTACCTCACCAGACACCTGCAGCAGCTGGAGAGACCACAGGGGTTTCTCACCAAGAAAATACAAGCCCTACATGCTATGACATGTGGATGGAATGAAAGCCCTGTGACTGTAATCTGTATCACAAAGGATGAGGTGACTTGTGCCTGCCCTGATGGGAGTATTGCATCCACAAATCAGCTATAGCTGATGACAGCAGCAGTGTCTGTTGAGAAGAAAATGGTAATAGCTGTGTTCCACATGCTGGTGTAGAATTCTCTCTGCAATGTGACGCAAGGGCACACACACACATGCACACACACACACACACACACACACACACACACACACACACACACACACACACACACTATTTCACTGCAATGAGAACAGAACCCTTATCTAAGTACACCGACTAGAGAATTCTGTATTTAAGGCAGGTGCCATAGCTCAAATGTGACTTGGAGAATGTCAGAAACCAGTTTATTGGTGGTGATATTAGCAGTCTCTGGTGAGGAGAAAATGGTAATAAGTGTCCCACATGCTAGTGTAAAATGCTCTCTGTAATGTCACGCAAGTGCACATGCACACACACACCCCAGATAACTGCAGTGATAACAGAACCCCTTCCTAAGTATACTGACTACAGAATTCTGTATTTAAGGCAAGTGCCACAACTCAAGTCTAACTTGGAGAATGTCAGACAACACTTTATAGGGGATGACATCAGCAGTGTCTAGTTAGGAAAAAATGGTAATAGCAGTCTCCCACATGCTGGTGTAAAATTTTCTCTGTAATTTCAAGCAAGTGCGCGCACACACACACACACACACACACACACACACACACACACACACACACACAGACCTTCGAGTTGACTGCATTGAGAACAGAACCCTACCTATCTAAGTACACATACTACAGAACTCCATACTTTACACAGGCACCATTGCAGAAATCTGACTTTTACAAGACTGCAGGACAACATATAGTGGATAAAAGCAGCAATGGATGTTGGAGAGAAGATGTTGGGAGGCCTCCATGAAATGGATGTGTAGTTATATGCAAATGTCAAAATATTGTCAATGCATGAGATTGGAGTGATATCTGTAGGATACGCACTTATGCTCCTCTGATTAGATAGACACACACACACACACACACACACCTCCCAGTTGACTGCAGTTGGAGCAGAACTCCTACCCATCTAAGTACACTGACTACAGAACTTAGTACTTTATGCAAACACCATGGAATGAGTCTGACTTTTACAAGGCAGCTGGACAACTTATAGTGAATGACAACAGCACTGGATGTTGTGAAGAAGATGTTGGAAGGCCAGCATGAAATTGATAGCTGGCCATGTTCAACTGTCAAGATATTTAAAGTTCTGCATGTTACCAGATCAATGAGTGTGCAATGTGCAGTATTTGGTGGTTGTGTTCCAATGTGCAGTTATACATTAAAAGGCAACATTACAAACTATATGCAAACAGATGCCAACATTACTATGAGGATTGGAAAATCTGAATATGTATTGTCATTCTAAAGATGTGCATGGTATATAACACAACATTTATTATTAATTTATGTAGTATAGTTCATATATTTGTGAACATGTACTGAGAGACCAAGGCTGTTGTGCAGGGGAAAAGGTAACAGATGACTGCATTGTAAATATGTGTTATTTTTGCTTAGATAGGGCCTTCATTTTTTGTTTCCACATGCAGCTTCATGTCATGAACACTAAATGGACAATAAACAAAAGTAATATGTGCTATTACCCACTTTGCATGCAAGATGCACATTTGTACTGCTTTCCCTGTTTGTGTATAGTTAAGTACTGTGCAAATGCAAGTCTCAATGCTAAAATTCTAAGAGTTCTCAGTATTGAGGGTATGAAACACACCTGCTGCTTAGCTGAGTCTGGCAGAAGGTGTAAATGCACTAACCCATTTCTTTTTGTATCCAGATAATATAGGGTTCAAATCCAGGTGTGTGTAATACTTTTAAATAAGTAGTGATAATTCAATGGAATTATACTTTACACTGCATTCACTGTGTTTTACTGGATGTTGATGTAGTGCAGTGCATTTTAAGCAGCATTGTGCAGAGGTAACTGCAGTAAGAAAGAGACATTCACTGTCACTTGGCATTGGTGCACGGTGCCAAACTCTGCTCAAACATAGAGACCAAAAAGGGAAGGGCTCCATTGTTTTTTTTTTGTTTGGTACTTAATATGTGTTGTGTGTGATCCTATTTTTTGACCAGATTATAGGTGTTAAAATTGGATAATGGGAAAGTGGTGAAACGGCAGCAAGTGGGTGAGGAACAAAGGGAAAGCAATATAGGAATGTGTAGGAGAGAGGTAGAAAAGAGCCATACCTATCAATTTCTTCAACAGTGTAAAATGAAAATATGGACAGACTATTGGATGAATTTGGACTGTCACCTCCACAGAGAAAGGTGACAATGATGCAATCATGTTCTATAGCCAATTGAACCAAATTAAGTGTGTCAAGAAGATGTGTATACAAAACGGAGAGCTATTCATTGGCTGATATTTTTTGTGGGCAAGTGCCCATTTTTTTACTTCAGTAAGAGAGGAGTGCTGGGTAAGGAACACTGATATTTCTGGTTGAGGTAAGTTGGGTAGATGAGGAAGCAAATGCAAACAAATGGGACAAAGAAGACAAGACATGGAGGTGATGGGAGGCACAAAGATTTGTGAGGTACCATGATTGGGATGAGGGAGGGGACAATGCAGGCTCATGTCTTTCAAACAAAGGGACAATGAGAATCTAGTACTCGTCCACAGGACTGTCCTCACTGTCCCCTTACTCTGCTGGCTGCTGTAGTGCTTGACATCTTCTCCTGTGGACCATGAGGAAGAGCAACTTCTCCATCCAGTGTATGAGTACACCAATGATCCTGTGCATGACCCAAGGCATCAATGCTGGCATCTCCTAAATCCCCACTTCCACCAGTACACCCGGAGGGTACCACAGCACCAGCTCGGCTGCCTGGGTAGTGCTACCTGAGGGTGCAAGTAGCACAGGGGCAGCAGAGGCAGTACTGCCAGGTTGGGTCCCAATGTGCTGGGCATCCGTGCTGGAGCCTGTGGATTGGGGGCAGGTTGACCCAATGGGGTTGTCCTACCTTACGATGCTGTGGAACATTTACTTATTTGTTACAGATGGAAGATGTGGAGACATTCTGATGGCACATTATAGAAAATAAAAAAAGAGATAAAGGTTGGGGTGAGATAAAAAAAAGAGAGAAAATCAGTACCATCATATGTGACATACAATGTATCATCACAACAATGCAATCCATTTTATCTATAATACACAGAGAGCTAAATATAGTCAAGACTGGTGTGCATAATGCTGTTCTTTTAATCCTGAAATTGTGGTGAATCGGCAGACTCATGCAGACCATCTGGAGAGACTGAAGGAAACATGTGCAATGTATGCATCACAAAAGTATTATTGTAGCTTTATAAATTAAAAAAAAAAAGTTTTTTTTCTATACAGTACTAGCAAAGTAAGCATGCATATTCTAACTGTAAAAGCAAGCATGCATGCATAACTCTGTAGCACAAGCCAACTTTCAGGAGTCAAGGGTAAGACTGCAGTCAGAGATTGCAGGTTCAAATACCATGAATAACAACTATACAATACTGTAATTCTATAATAATATTAAATAAATTTAAATCTATACAAGTAGTATAAATGCCCTGCTGTTAACCTGATGAAGCATAGTGCAATATATGCATATTGCAAGGATTACTTTGAGGAATATGTAATTAAAGTTTGCAGTTGTTAGGACATATATTTAAATGTAAAACGTCAGATTCTCTTTATTAGCATACTTACACAACTGTGGGATGTCACTTGTTTGAAACTCATCCACACACTGGTTGAGTGTATCCCTCTTGTACCATTTTAAGTAACTGAAGTAGTGCCTACAATGTTCTCCAGTGTGCGGAATGCCAGTCACACTGGTTACAGCCTTGGCCAGATGATTCTAAGCCTCAGACTTGTGCTGGAAAAAATAGTCCCTCTGCAGAAGCCTTTGGCTGTGGTGCTTTACCAGGAATCCACTAAATATTCTGGACTGCTGAACATTCCACCTGTGCATCCTGAAATGGGCACCTTCCCATCTAATATCAGACATGTTAATCCCAAAGCAATAACAATAGCAAATAATGATTTCCTGCTAATTCCTGTTATTGCATTTACTGGTAGTGCACAAACATGAGCAACTATACCAACCATGTTTGCATGATGTTAAGTGGAGAGCAACAGTCCAATCTGACACTTGACATTAGTTTGAAGGTATCTGCTGCTGTAACTTTCACATTATTTAACTTTGTTAAAATGCACTGAGGACACAGCTTTATACACTGCTAAAATTGATTTTTACAGTGTGAGATTCAAGCCTATGCACCATTTTCTTCTACAGTCATGATTTTTCCATCTTTGCCACAGAAATAGTGATTCTCAGGCATAGTCTTGAATCATTCATAAATACACACAAATTGAGATGTTAACCTAGTATGTGCATGAGGTGATAATGTCACTGTATATAGATTCATTTGTCTATGTGTCATATACAAGTATTAAGACCATCATACATATAATTCATATCAGCTCCACTACTTATAATTATGTCTAAAGTGTTATAAGTGATATTTAATATATTGTGAAATGGGACTACAGTAAAAATGACTGGGGTGTCCTGTATTGGGGCCCAGGACCATGTGTATTAAACCTCTGCACTTGCATATGTTGCCACAGGAATATTTAAATAACAATTGTATATTTTCCTCTTCACTACTATAAACTGGACTGTCACAACAGTAAAAATGTGTTGCACCTTCCTGTATTAGAAATCAGGACCATTTTTATTACAGCCCTACACTTATATCTGCTGCCACAAAAATGGTTATATAACAGTTGCATAATTCCCTATTCATTCTTAAGTTGTGTGTGTTAACTGTCGGTCACCGTCACTTAGCATGTTTGTGTGGTACCCAACAGAATTAATATAATGTATCTGTTTTGAAATTGTTGACACTGTCCATCTTGTCTGCAGGTGTTTGATGGCTACATGTATTGAGAAAGCTTGCTATCTGCCACATAACATTGCTTAGCAGAGTTGCACAATGAAAAGCAAAAACTGCTGCAATGTATCCTTTTTAACCTTTACACTGTCTATGCCCTTTCAGCGTGTGTTCTGTCTACTTCTTGTGTGGGCCACTAGTCTAGGTTTGTGCACTGCTAAGCATCGCACATCAAGATAAGCACAGCAAAACCTGACATTCACTGTGTTTCTCCATTTCACTTGTTTGCGCTAACATGCACTGCACAAACACTGTAAAAAAAAAAGGGAGAATTTTAGGTGAAATGAAGAAAATAAATCTGTTGAATATACAACACGACAAAATTTATGTTAGTACATATGAACTATTTTCACACAGGTCTGATTTGATCTCTCACTCCAATGAGCCTTCAAAACACAGAAAGGGTGTCTTATCCCTCTTTGTCAGACAAACAATTTCTCTGCAGAAAGCTAAAATCATTGTGCATACAACAAACTGCAACATCATCCACAGTACTAACAAAACATATGACAATTGTTTGTACATGTATTAATTTCAGATGTAATGCACTGAGTGATCATACAGCCATGTATGACTATTGCTTGCCTAAAAGCATCTCTGTCTGATCTCTCTCTCTGTTTGTTGCTCAAACATGTCTTATCTGACCAGTAATCTGAGACAAGCAGTCCTTAAGGCATTCTGTGTCAGTCCTTAAAATGAGTGGGGATATTAAATAGAATAATATACCAGTATCAATAAATGAAGGGAGTTTGGATGTTACTGAACAGAAACTGTAAAATATGTGCTGCTTACATATATTTAAAACCTTGGAACAATCACTTCTACACTTTGTAAGTCTGACCTGACTGACACACTGACTGGAGAGAAAAGATTTTGAATGGTTGCTGTGTTTTCCTTCTCCCTACCAGTAAACATTCACAGTTGCAATCCATTAGCAGCAAACACTGAGGGAGTACCTGCACTATGTTTACATCTGCTACACAGAGCCAGATATTTGAGATTCAGCAATTCTGAGTTGACACCTCATTTGCATCTTCATCCTGCTGTCAGCACCGAATCTACACTATAAAAAGAGAAATGTGTAGCTGTTGAACCAGAAGTTGAGGAGACTTGTTCATGTGGATAACAAAGAAGATATTACTTTGGTATTTGTCTGCACAGAAGACTACTGATCTTGATAAGGTATGCTTGCATTGTTCAATTATAAACTGGGTATGCTGAAATGTCAATAAAAAAGATGTTTATATATATATATATATATATATATATATATATATATATATATATATATATATATAAAATGAGTTATCTTTAGTTCATCAAACTGCCACACCATCGAAACCCACTGCATCGACATGGCATAATATCGAAATCTAGAGAGCCAAGCTTCCCTGCACAGTAAGTAACCATTTGGCCATAAACATAAACTTTGCCCCGTACCCCACGGTAGTGCGTTCTTGGAGTTGGACTATTAAGAAAGAGGGGTGTTGGGGGCATAGCCCCCCACATCTGTGTGTTTGTTTAAATGGTAGATTAAGTCTTCTGGATGGCATATATATATATATATATATATATATATATATATATATATATATATATATAGAGAGAGAGAGAGGTAGGTCCTGGTCTTATGATTGAAAGTACGTTTCATTGAAACGTACATGATCAAACTCACTTTTGCGAAAGAGCATTTTGTTGAAAATGCACTTTCACTGAAAGGTGTCTAAGGGAACAGTTGTTTGCATGTAGATTTAATTGTACATCAAATGTACTGCTGATTGTACAACTAAGCAAACTGTTTCTTAGATCGCTGTACAGCAGAGATGAGGGAATATTCCCTTTTCCCCACTGTAATGCAATTTATGAGTGAGAATATTAAAGTGGAGGTGTGTGGGGGCAGGAGGGCTTGCCCCCCGCATAAACGTGAGTACTGTTCTTTTTTTTAGTTTTTTGGCATGTTTTTATTTTCGCAAAAATTAGTTAGATATTGTACGTTTCGATGAATCAGCATAGACCCATATATCTAATTATCTAATTACACACATATATATATATATATATATATATATATATATATATATATATATAATATATATATATATTAGCAAATTCTCCTTTTATCTGTATGAATTTCATACGCATGTTTCTCAGGGCATTTTACTTTCTCAGATGCACAGACTTATTATCTGTAATCACAAGTGCTAATGCTGCAACTGTTTTTCTCTTTAATCTCTTCTGATATTGCCAGTAAATGTAAATGTCCTATATTGTCAATGACACAGGCGTGTAACCCTTTTAGGAAGGCCCATACAAACCACTAGGGAAGGCCCAGCCACAGGTAAAACTGTCAGATGCATAAAGTGGAATGTTCTGTGGTAAATGTGTACACGTTTCAAAGACAGTTTAATTGATAGTACTTTTAGCATTTCACTGATGGTTTGTTAGCAAAATGTGTCATTTGCATGTTAATTTGGGGGCAGTTGCATTTCTGTGTTGGCACAAACAAGATTTGTTATTCTTACTGTTCTTGTTTTTGATCCAACCATGCTTTGTGTGCAATTGTAATATGTACCAACCACATAATTCATTTTTTATATATGAATATCTTGACTGTTTTATGTTTCTGCAGTGGGTAATAGTGAACTACTACCTTTTATGTGTTATATTGAAGCAGGACTTTTGTTTTCTGATACATGCAAGTATATGCCATTCTTTTGCATTTTTGCACAATTCTGTTATAACACTCCAGGTTCAACAAATCTAGCAGTTGCTATGGTTTTAGTTCAGGGCTGACTCTGTCTGATGCTAGGAGTACACAGCCATTGCATGAGTATATGTATGTGTATCGGATGAAGGTTTTAGCCTCTTAGATGATGAGTGAGTGTGGTATTTGTTGCCTCTTAACCAATGCAAGGCCATATTGAGCATGCCTACATCTGCCTACACCCACAGCAGCTAGTGCTTAGCCCTCTGACCTCTCATCTGCGTGTGGCTGTGGTGACCTTGTCATTGGTGGTGGGATGTGTGGCCTTTCCCCTTGTTGATCCTGCTGAAGCTGTTTTCTCAGGATAATGTTGTGAAGCATAGCATAGACAGTGAAGATTTCAGTACATGTATGTGTATTGTACTACAGGGCTTCTCCAGATGTATCTAGGCATCAGAACTGCAACTTCAGCAGCCCAAACACTTGCTCTGTGATGTTTCTGGCTTTAGCATGTGCCTCAGTATAGCATTCTTCAGCAGGTATGTGTGCATTTCTGATGGATGTCATCAGCCACGGTTCCAGTGCATAACCTGCATCCCCCAGTAAGTGACCCTGTGGGATATCACCGCTAAAGAACATCTGATATTGTTGGGAGGTGTGCTAGATATGTGAGTTGTGGTAACTACCTGGGTTGCCATTACACACATTCAAGATGATTCCTTAGCATTACACATAACTTAGCAGTTAATGGAGTGGAAGCCCCTTTTATTTCTGTAAACCCTTACCTGTCCCCTGGGTGGTTCCTTGATTTCTGTATATGTACAATCTATTGTACCCAGTAATTCAGGGTAGTGTGCTACAGTTGCATATTGGTGGCCCTATCCTCAGGAATACAGAGAAAATATATCTGGCCACTGGCATATTGGAGCATGGCATTCAGAAATTAATGGAGGATCCTGGATGCTGATGCCTGTGATACCCCCAGCATGTTCCCTGTTGATCTCTGAAAGGTTCCAAATGCTATACCTAACTTTGTCCCCATTGGTATTGGTTACCATCAGTCTGCCCTGGGTCTGAGTTGAGGATGACAGAGGTTGCAGAATTGCTATATTGTGTCTCTGTCTACTCCGTAGCACTCTACAATTATCACCTCATGCAGATGACGATAAGTTACACGGAGTCTGAATACTCTTCTTTGCCATGGTCAGTTATCAGAGCACCAGCATAGACTTCAGCCTGGTGCAAAGACACATGAATTAAAGTAGCAGCAGCCCTTAACATTGTTTCTGTGTAGACACCTTTCCATGGCTGTATTCCAATAAGTTTGGGAGTTTGCAGGGAAAACCAGCACGGAGTGTACACAGTTGGTTTATGCTTGTAGAATAGCTTCTCCAGCTTGTATTGGTCGATTAGCAAACAACTCAGCTGTGTATGCTGTAACTAGCATGCCACCATATTTACCATGGCTGCATATACACCATGTAGAGCCATTTACTGAATGCAAACAGTGCATTATTGTGATTCGAACGCAGTCTTGGCAGACCATGTAGGGTTTATTGAATCTGCCCTAGTGTTTTAAAGTATCCTGCATTAAACCCCAAAATGAAAGACCGTGTCCTTCATTAAAAGCCATCTGAAGTATGTTGTGCAATATTGGTCATCTGGAGATGCAAGTACATTAAGGAGACTATCTGAAGGAGAATAAGCAAAGCTGTACACAGCTCAAAGCAGAAGCATATACTGACACAGTAAAATTATTTTATACAGTCTTGCAGAAAGGAGACCGAGATCAACATCACAGACACATATGAATATCTCAGGGAAGTCATACTGCTAGCAAACACAATACTTCAAAAAACAGATATATGGGTGTAATAGAATACAATTTAAATGTGAAGGGATGACTGAGTGAGAACCCAACATTATATTTTTCACTGAAGGGGTAGAATAATAACACAACTTTTCTGAGAAGGATTTTTTTGGAAACACCAGTGACAAGTTTAAACTGCATGGAAAAGAGATATAGTAATTATTCTGTGTACTATGAACATAAGGCATTTGTTATTTGGTTATTTAGTTGGTAGAACTTTGACAGGAAATTTGGCAAAATTGTCATTAGCTGTTAGTCTTTGTTCTTCTCTTCTGATTCTGATTTGCACACACACACACACACACACACACACACACACACACATTTTTTTTCTATCTTGGAGTACGACTGCATCATAAAACAGTGCATGCTATAGAAAAATATAAAACCAGTATCGTAAAAAATGATTTTTTGAGAAAACATTGTCAAAAATAACTATGAAACACTGAAAACACAACTGGAACAAATTTTTTTTGTATTATTATGGGGGTATTGCAGTTGTGCCATGAGGTCAATAATCTGTCATAGTAAATCCCTGTTGTAAATAGTATGAGTGAATTTCTCATTGGTACCATGATTGTGTGTGTGTGTGTGTGTGTGTGTGTGTGTGTGTGTGTGTGTGTGCACACGCGCATTTCGGCGTTCATTTATTTCTGCATGTGCATACATGTGTGTGTGTGAGAATGTTATATTAAATAATGGAGTCTGCGTTTCAGTTTGTTTGCATTATGTTATGATTACTTACTTACATGTATGAGTTATAGGTCAGTGTTGTACATGTCTACAGTGTTTGAGATATTAACTATGTATGTGTTATGTGTGGCTTTGTTCAGGTGAGTCTTTACTTCATTGTTCATATACTCGATCAATAAGATTTTATTGAGAGTACCTCAGTGACTACTGTATGCAATGATATGTCACACATGTACACACACACACACACATCCAGTTACAGCGAGGGTGGTATTTGAGCACTGCAACACATGATGTCAGTAATTACACCAATGCAGAAAACAGAATAAACAAGCATGGTTTGCATAAGTACATTAAAAATATCTCAATAGCTTCATCCATTACAATTGTAAAAGCAGTTCACATTTTATTTCTTTATTTATCCATAATGTACTGCATTATTAATCAGGTAGGATAACTGGCCATTCCACTCTGTTAGCCACAGTTTTGGTCTGACTTAACATTCATAATTTATGAGAAGTTTAACTGTTTTCTCTGTTGTGTGTAAGTGGTCCAATAGTTCTCTTCTGAAACGTACAAAGTTGCAAATATGTTCTGTAGCAAAGATTACGGTATGTTATTAGAGACTGAATGTTCTTTTATATGTTATTGTCCTGTGTTGCTAAAGGTTTTTTTTTATGTCTTCAGAAATGTATTGAACTATTTGGAACATGTTGAAACTGAGATTTATAGGCAGACTATGGGATAAGTGACTCGTTCTTAGTACAAGTTTTAGTAAAAGGCAGTTAGTATAAATTGTATAGCGGTACTGGTAGAAGTATAGGAATTTTTAGTTTTGTTTTATCAGAATTTAAATTAATCTAATTTAGGGCAAGAGACAGCATCAGTGACATCACAAGTCATGTGGCATTACAGGTAAAAAAAAAAATCTGAGTAACTGGTCAGTAGAATTCAACTTCCATTTGATAACATTGTGGACTCATGAGCCTCGGCTATTAAACGGAAGGAATAAAATCGGACTACATACAAGAAGGATATATGGTTCAGACTTCATGACATTATTAAAAGTTCCATTTAGAGACATGAGACAGCAGTGGAATTCTAAACGTTAGCTGTTTTTATTCACACCAGATGCACAGACATCCCAAAGCATTATTGCTTATTGTTTTTCAGTGAAACTATTTAATTTAGCGCAATTGCAGTTATGAGGGACTATTACATTAGGGAGCAGTTTAAATATATGTGGAAATAAGAAAATATTCTGCCACTGCTCTGTTTATCCAGTGTTTTTGAACAGGTCTTTGTCTTGATAGAAATCGGTCTTTTGTAGCTTGCCCATTTAAATACAGTTCAGTTTAGAGTATCTCAATAACAAGATAATGCAATAATGGAACCACTTTTCAATGATTTCTGATAACAATGTTGATGTTTATTTTTCATTTCTCTAAAAATAAGATGAGCTGCTTTCAGTAATGGTTATTCGTCTGCCTTCATAAAGAGTATATCATAAACAAGTATTTGCCAATGCCAAATGTTGACTTGCAGTGCATGTAACTTCAATAATAATGTCTTAAAAGGTGTATAGTCATTAAAATAAACTGTGAAGCAGTGAAGAATCAGAAATATAAAAAGCATTGACACATAAATGGATTAATATATTGTATAGCACAGTATTTAAAGAATGGGCAAATGGGAGGGGGTGAATTCTCACTTTTCAAAATAAAAAAAATAAAACTTACTACAGCAAAACATATCCTATGCTCACAAGATGCAATGATAGAAAACTTGCATAACTTTGCTGTCTAAATTGTTCCCAAAAAAAATCATATAACTTTCCTAAATAATCTAGGTGAACTCCATGTAAGTAGGAATGCTATTATCCTAGGTGATTTTAACTACCAAATGACCTATATCACTAATGAAAAAAATGTACAATAATTCTTACACTGCATTAACAAGAACTCACTGGACTAGATTGTTGAAATTCCCACTAAATCTAAATTATACTCGACCTTGCCTTAACAAAAACTGCATCTGTATGTACCATCCCCAAGATATCCCATTTACTGATTAAGTCAAGCCACAAATGAATAAACTCTTCCATCAAAATGTCACAGAATTCAAGAACTTCAGATGTACAACTTACCTACAATTCTATGATGGTCTCCAAATTCAAGTATAACATATCATCTGGAATGCTAATGCTGCAAAGAGTTACGCAGATAAGTTCTAGTAGCACCTGGTCAGATATATTAATTCAGCAGCGTCAACTATATCCAAATAAATGGGGAAACTTTAAAAGCAAACTAGCTATATATATATATATATATATATATATATATATATATATATATATATATATATAATATATATATATATATATATATATATATATATATATATATAGATAATAGCACAGCAAAAAACCCAAATTAAAGAGAATATCAAAAACCTAGAAAAATGAAGGCATCCCATGAACTCAGACTAGCTGTGAAAGCCAAATAAAACTCCAACTTCTTCTTTAGTTATATCAGGAAAAGAAGAACGAACATGCCACATTGCTCAGAGCTTATTCATAACAGTACTACCTGCTCTAACCCAATGGATATAGCCAAAATACTTGCAAATACCTTTTGTGCCAACTTCACCAATGAAACATATATTCCAAGCCCAATTATCCCTGATTGAATCAAGCCAAAACCAGCACAAAAGAAGATGTGCTGAAAGTGCTTTGCAAAATGAAGAACATCTTAACCATGGAGACTGATAACACACCCAGTTGCCTAATAATAACCGTAAAAGAAGCACTGTCATTCCTACTTCAGTCTTTTTAGCTTAACAGGCTTTGTCGCACAAGTATGGTGCTCAGCTCTTGGGATGTCACTCGACAAGGTGGCCCCGCCACTAATCTCAGAAATCAAAGACCCATCAGTCTAATGAGTCTTGTATGGCAAGCCATGGGATGTATCATAACTGATCTAATTAACTATCAAACATCTTATCAGACCTGACCCCCTATAGTTTACTTTGCCAAGGGTATACCTTGTTTGATTTTAATAGTAAACTTCTTTGAAATGGCTACTCTAAGACTGAAGGCAAGCTGTCCACACATCTTACCTTGGTCTCACCAAATCATAGCACATTCAAATATAATAAACAATCTAAAAGGGTTCCAAATTGACCCAAATGTGATTAATTTGATGGTTAACTGACTTGGGGACAGAACTTATACCATACGAGTAAAGTGTGCACCCTCTGAGATCATGAAGGTGACCAGTGGAGTTCCTTAGGGATTTGTGCTGGGACCTCTGCTATCTAGTATCTACTTCTCAGATCTACATACACACACACACACACACACATGAGGATCTCTAGTTAACATTTGCAGATGATTGGCTGACATACAAGCACTCCAGCAGGAACTGTCAATACTTGTCAATTACTGCTGCACTAAAATTTGGCTGAAACTCAATTCCAAAAAGGGTAGCATAGTTCCAAGTAAGAAAATCCAATCTTCTAACATTAGCTTATAGTATAGAAAACAAACCACTTCAAAATGAGGAAGCATTGAGACACTTAGGTACTTAGGTGGATAGCCTCTTACAGTGCGCCATCACTTTTCAGTTGTGGTTAGGAAATCATTTTACCTTCTAAATTTCATAACAGAATATATTTCCTCCAGCCCTTACCTACTTGTACTCCACATTTTTTTGACTCATGTACAGTGCCCAAATCTGGATGTAACCTTGCTAAATCATATCAAGCAATTGTAAATACCCCAAAGGTTCTTAACTAAAAAGGCTTAAAAGTCCTGCACTACCAAGACAAACTTGGAGGCTATATCTGTCTACATTCAGTATCATATGGACTCTTTTGAGGTGATGTGTGCCTTGGTGGAGGTGTAGAGGTAACATGCAGTTCCTGTCATTTCTATGATAAAAACATCCTCTCCAGGTTAAGCAATGTGGCACACTGCCTGCCTTTAATAAAGAGATGGACACCTGGATGAGTGTTCATAAATTAACCATTGTTATGATTTGCCTGACCATTCTTGAAAATGGAGTCAAGTCATTAGTATGGGTACAGGTAAGTCATAAATGGCCTCATGCCTCAGTTGCCTTGTAACTCCTATGATCTTATGATCCTGTGATTCTCTACTTACCCTTCCACCCACCATGTGGCAAGCCAGGCAAGCACACACACACTCACATATAAGCACACACAGACACACACATGTGTGCGCACACACATCTGACTTTATTCATGACCCTGGAGATGTGTCCACATACATACTCACATTAACTTACCTTTCACTTCTTTCCTGACTAACCTGCACAGCACCTGCTTTCATAAGCGTAAATAGGTGACCGCCATCTTTTGATAAGAATAACCTTTCACTTCTTTCCTGACTAACCTGCACAGCACCTGCTTTCATAGGAGTAAATAGGTGACCGCCATCTTTTGATAATAATAACTCTCTCCTCCAACAGTAGTAATTTATGCAGCAGACCAGCTGGGATTTTCCTTAGCATTTGCCCCTGCCCTGGTTTTCTGCACTAGCATGCAGCTCTGTCAGTAAGACCACCCTCCATGTTGATGCTCTTGCTGGTAAGATACCTCAGGGGTAAGGCAGGTTAAGAATCCAAAAGACTCACTGCAAGTGAGAAATTGTCATATTAAGGCTTTTCATGCTAGGTAAACATTTATGGGGTATTTCTTTGTACATTTTATATGTATGTATATAATACTCTTTTGGAATAAATGTGAAAAACTACTGTTTAATATCAGGACTGCTCCTTGTAGAAAGCTAAGTTGTTAGCAGTATATGGAATTAAATTGCATTAGTGATGCAGCTAGTAATATGTCTAAAAATATAAGTCTCAGCTATGTACTTTGATATATGAATATACATATATACTATCACGATGCGTAGTTCTAATTCTAATTCTTAGGATAGTTGATTGCCTGGAGTTGTTTAAAGGTTATTGTTTAAAGGTTATAGGTGCATAGCAATTGTTCACAGGTAAGAAAGCTCTCTTGTATCATTCAGAATAAAAAAACATCAATGACACTGTTTCGGTCCTACCTCAGATCTAACCATGTGACTCTTGGTGAACTCAGAATTTAAATATCATGGAACATGCCCCACACCCACAGAACTATGATTATTTTTGGCTCATGAAAGAATTGCTTCTACCAAATGAAGACATGTTGGCCCTTTCATCTATTTCCCAGCATAAAACTGTATTTTATTCATGAAAGCACATGCCATGTCATACCTTGTATTCCCTGGGGATCCTGCTCTTGCCTTCTTGTGCTTTCAGATTTTTAGGATTATAACACAGTAGAGGCCAGCAGCTTGCTGAAGTGTAATAGAAAATACATGTTGATTCGGAGTTTTAAGATATCGATCTTTCGATGGATGTTGATTTTAAAATGTCACTGTTCCCTCCATTGTTTGATTTCCACAGCGGATTAATTTCATAGTCGTGTTGCTACATTTATTGTAGTGATTTGTGTATGAGATACTTAACAATTCTAGTCTCTTAGCTTTGCAACACAAGGTAACAAAAGCTTCCATCTGGCTATTCATTGGCAGAGCCTGTTTTTCTTTTTTTTCTTTATATATATTATTTGTTTTGTTTTTTTTTTGTTCCCTGATGTATATTATTTGTCAGTATGATTTTTCTTTCAGAAACTAAAGTATTATGAATCTGTTTTTTCAAATTCTAATTTGAATTCCATTCACTAATATCATTTGATTTCAGTTCTGTACTTACAGCATCAGTGTTTCTAAATTGCAAAGGTTTCAGTTTCTCAGTATTTCTTTCTTAGGTATACAAGACCTTTTTAGAGCTCTGTTAAAAATTTTACATTTGAGATAATTATATTGCTTTTTGTTGTCCTTGTATATTTGTTTATAATCTGACGTGACTTGCTATGGTAAAAGCCAGTAATGCCTCAGACCATACACAATGTCTGCATTAATTTATTGAGAGGAGGCATAATCTGAAACATTGAGAAGAGCCTCATGGACAACAGCATTTTTGTAAGAGCAGAATGAAAAGGTAACAGAGAGAGGAGTGGGCTAAAAGCAATTGATTTAAGAGATAACTGTCATAGAGCCGCAGTCTTTACTGTTGCTGTCTCACAGCACGTGCTTTTCTGGTTTAGTTGCTGACTAGGATATTGATTTCAGTTTTATCGCACATAGCAAAAGATATATGTGATGAAATGATGTTCAAATAGCCCTTACATAAGTCTGAGAGCATGTGTTTGTGTGTGTGCATGTGTGTGTGTGTGTCTTTATCTTTAACTGTCTGCATCAATCAGAAACATGCATAATTATTGGACTATTGAACAAGTCCAGCTACAAGATAAGAAAGTCTCACTAACGCATATAACTGGATACAAATATAAAATGACCACATAAAAAGTCTAAATGCAAGAAACAGCCAGTCATCATTTTACCATGTTGCCCATGCTGTCAGTGAATACAAGTATCACTTTCCAAATGATAGGTAACATGGAAAGAACTAGAAAGAGAAAAAAACATACCTGCATATACTTACAGAGCTAAAAACAATAGCAACTGAAACAGAAAAATACTGAAAGATAGATAATATGGGTGACCTTATCAGTAAGCTATTTTTTTTCCTTCTTTCTTTTTTTTTTTTCCCCTTTTCAGATTTTTTTGGTCCCTGGCCACAGTTGGCTATTATCTTGCCTGGTGACCACCTCTGTAGCTCCACTACCATGTCCAATTATATCCACCAGATGGAAGCCACTGCAGCAAGGAATCTAGAAAAATGGAGGGAGGGTTGGGACTCCTTTCCTTGTCTGGAAGTACCTGTGATGTGGGGCTGAAAGTGAATCCAAAAGGTGATTGAAGGAGAAAGGAGAGAGGCCAGTGTCAGGAGTTCTACATATTTAGCATCTGAGAGAAATCAGTATGTTGGCATACAACGGATATTGCAAGGTCTGTGCCCCCACCTACATGTTGTAATACATCCTCAGTCCCTGCGCAAGTACTATCACAACAACTTGTTGCAGTGTTATAAACACCAGTGAGACTCTTGGATTAGCAGTGCCACCCACACATCCCACGTCCTCAACCCTGAGAAAGGAAAGTGGGCTCCACTCCTTCACCCCTTTAGCTTGTCCAGCTTCTCCAGTGATGGGGGCTGCTAGTTGAACCCATAGTCAGAACTTCATCAGTCTATGCCAAGCATTCTCAATGCACACAAAGACCAAAAGCAATGTAAAGCAAGCAAGTCATGTACAAAACTGTTACGCACATATAACCGCTCGCCGCCATGCAAACACACACTGTGTAAACAGCAATAATAAAAAGTGGAATAAAGGTAAGAATAAAAAGAGGAATAAAGGTAAGAATAAAAAAACATTTAAAACAGTACTACTATACATATAAATCCTAGAGACAGTCTAGCACAATGTGATTTTCTTTTTGGAAAATAAATCGGCAAAATACACAGCCATATAAATCATTATAAAAATACAGCAGTCATATATAATATTAAAAGCAAATGTCCAGGTGTGGATAAAGCTTAGTTTGTCAACTTCCATCTATGGGTTATTGATAAAGCAATCCACCCTAATTTCTATACCTAAAACTGAGTTAATTTTACATGGCTTTTCCAAATTATGTCTCATCATGTTAAAAGTGAGAGGACATCTAAAGTGAGTTGTTTTGTTACATTTCTGTAACCAGAAGTGACATTAATTGGCTCATTGAATGTCATCCTTTTTTTTACTTGTTCTAGGTCAATGTAGGATGGCTACGAGTGATGTCCTCCATTCGTTGCATATTACCAGACAGTAACTCCATAGTGAGTTAGAGGAACCTTCAAAATGTCACTATAGTGCTGAAATGATTTTTCATAGACCAGCCCGTTGCCAGCATGACCTCACAGATTTTCCATGTTCCTAGCTTTATGCATGGAATCGCACCTTTGAAATGTCCCTGATTTTCAGAGACATCCCTGATTTTTCACTCAGATTTTGAATCTATCCCTCCAAATTCCTCCTAAAACTGATGTCTTTTAGAAAAAAAAAGGTGGTGAATTACACTTTTCATATGATGATAGAGTTATAGATTTCTTTCACTTAAGGAAATGTACATTTACATCCTGTTATTCTGCCATTGTCTTACGTTAATAGTACCAATATTGTAAAAGTGTCCTGGATTATTTCTGGATTCATTCATTATTCTGTTGAGATTTTACCCTGATTGGTTGAGAGTTACAGGTGGAACTACTGCCTTTCTATGTGGGGGAAAACCAGGGGGGGGGGGGGGGGGGGGGGGGGGGGGGGGGGGGGGGGGGGGGGGGGGGGGGGGGGGGGGGGGGGGGGGGGGGGGGGGGGGGGGGGGGGGGGGGGGGGGGGGGGGGGGGGGGGGGGGGGGGGGGGGGGGGGGGGGGGGGGGGGGGGGGGGGGGGGGGGGGGGGGGGGGGGGGGGGGGGGGGGGGGGGGGGGGGAGGGGGGGGGGGGGGGGGGGGGGGGGGGGGGGGGGGGTGGGGGGGGGTGGGGTGGGGGGGGGGGGGGGGGGGGGGGGGGGGGGGGGGGGGGCGCGCCCCCCCCCCCCCCCCCCCCCCCCCCCCCCCCCCCCCCCCCCCCCCCCCCCCCCCCCCCCCCCCCCCCCCCCCCCCCCCCCCCCCCCCCCCCCCCCCCCCCCCCCCCCCCCCCCCCCCCCCCCCCCCCCCCCCCCCCCCCCCCCCCCCCCCCCCCCCCCCCCCCCCTCCCCCCCCCGCCCCCCCCCCCCCCCCCACCCCCACGCCCCCCCCCCCCCCCCCCCCCCCCCCCCCCCCCCCCGCCCCCCCCCCCCCCCCCCCCCCCCCCCCCCCCCCCCCCCCCCCCTCCCCCCCCCCCCCCCCCCCCCCCCCCCCCCCCCCCCCCCCCCCCCGCCCCCCCCCCCCCAGATGAATTTATTTCTTATAAATGGAACCACACTTTCCTTGCTGTGACAAGTGAAATCACCAAGAACAGAGTTGAATTCCTAGATGTATTACTTAAGAAGAATATGGGGATTGTACAAGAAATCACAGGCAACCATGTAGAAGATGCCTTTCTACATCAAAATAGCAGCCATCCACCACATGTGCATAAATATAGTAAGAGG
>NC_056746.1:1319674723-1319774723 GCF_019279795.1 Protopterus annectens | reverse complement strand
CTAATGCAAAAACAAAATTACTTTGACACAACGCAGACCACTGGTAAAATTCTATTTCTAATAGATTATTTAGTTCTAATGACCTCATTTTCGCTGAGGCATAAACATGGCTTCCTATAATGTATGTGTTGTCTACAATGTCAACACCCACTCCAGGAAAAAACAAAATATGAAAACATGGGAGCCTTGGTTACCAACAAACTTAACTAAATCCCTCATGGCTACCCATTCAGGCCAGCTATACATCCAACATTATAGCAGCATACCCGTTGCCATGATGACACACAAGCAGTCAACAAATGACCTGTTAGGCAGACAGATGTAAAAGATGGAGCCTCCATTACACAAGCATGTAAAGATTCATGTAAAGATGCGCACACATGAACACACAATCATGACCAATTAATTGCACACACGCACATACAAACACAGAAACACACACTTAAGTACACAGACACACACACTTGCTGGTTGATAAGTTATGGCAGATGCAAAGACAGTAAATTGTAAGTACTGCTAGTGCAACATACAGATGCCAACCAAAAAAAGATGTCATATAAGGCCAATTACAGTGGCAGTGGTGTTAGTGGTGGGCAAAAAGGAGATACAGAAGACCACCGGACACTACTATGCCACTGAATCAGAATACAAGCATGGTATCAACTCTATTAGTATGGTTTCCAATGACATACCCAACATGGCAGTATAAGACAGTTTCTGGATTATCCCTGACCCTGACATAAAATAATGCAGTAGCATAGGGGGTCACAGTAGTGAAAAGGGGAGGCTAACAAAGACAATCATTTAGACTAAGTGAAGTAAAGGGTTTTCTGACCTGAACTATTCCCTTTTCAGACAGGTCAGTTCATGTAGAGTAATCAGTGATATAAAAGGAGACTTACTGCAGTTTATGCTAATTTGCAGTAGCCAGACCAGTAAGTAACAGGGCTGTATTCAATAGAAGTCATCATTCCTACCACAGTTAGACCTGCTGTCAGCTGTGTGCAAGAATAGAAGACTGATGCCACTGTCTGTGGCTCTCACATTCCAAAGATCTGAAGTCACTTCAAAAACACTGTTTTACAATCTGTTTGGCATAGAAAGGACAGAGAGATGGCAGAGCCTCATTGCTTTATTATGTATTACAAGAATGTTGTCATCTATAGTAGTAAAGGTTCCTTCACAGGCACTAACCAATGAGACATGGCTGCTATTTGATTTAGTTCATATGGTACTAGGTACCAGGCCTATATCACATCAGAGAACGCTAAAAATAACGAATGCTGATATGGGGTGTATTTCCTATTTCCCATCCACTCATCAAGATTTTTCTTGAAGAGTGCTAATGAGGAACTTTGCTTGATATAGATGGATAGCTTGTTCCAAATTATAGGAAGTCTCTGGGACAGAAATCTGTCCCTCCAGCATGTCCTGTTTATTGTGGTGACAAGGTTTAGGTCCCTAGAGCATGTAGCTTGAAGGGATTGGGATTTCTTTAGGTGTAACATGTCCAACAGCTCTGAGTTTAGCATAGCTTTATATGTTAGGCAGAGATCACCAAGGAGTAGGCGATATGCTATAGAGTAAATCTGGAGTTTTTTGAGATGGTCAGTGTAGGGCATCTGTTTGAGGCCTGTAATCCTGTTTGTGAGGTACTTCTGTGACCTTTCCAGCTGCTGCAGCTATCTTGTGAGGTACATTCCAAAACGGGCGTTGTACTCCATAATGGGGTCTGAGTGCTGAGTAGAGGGGAACAATGACCTCTTTTTTCCTGGATGAGAACCCTTTTGTGATGAATTTGCCACATAGAAGGATTTCCTGACTACTGTATCGAATTGATTATCAAAGGGGAGACTACTGTCCACCTGGGTCCCAAGGTCTCTTATCACACATTCGGTGTTAACTAGACTGCTGTTTATGTGGTATTTCATGGGTGCAGAGTTTTTACCAAAGGGGATGACAGTGCACTTTTTGGCATTGAGCTTGAGGCCATGCCTCTGACACCAGGCATATGTTTCCGTGAGGCCCTTCTGTAGGATGTCCACATCATTTGGGGACTCTACTATAGCTCCTAGTTTGCAGTCATCTGCAAACTTCATTAGCCAGAGGCCTACTGTGTTAACCTGTACTTCAGAGAAGTAGATACCAAACAGGAAAGGTCCCAGGACTGAACCCTGTGGTACTTCACTTGTTACTGGTTTGAAGTCAGATTTGGAGTCTGCAGCTTCTACAGTGTGGGTTCTGTCAGTGAGCCAGTTGGCAACCCATCTTGTGACATAGAGATTTATACCTAGTTTAGTGAGTTCAGCTATAATTACAGAATGGGGGATTGTGTCAAGATAGTCTGTGAGAACCACCTTACCCTCATCTACTGCTTTGGTGACTGTCTCAAAGAAGTTGATCAGGTTCAGAAGGCATAATATGCCTTTCACAAACCCGAAATGTGTGGGGTCCAGAGTTTGGAGGTTACCAGTGTCTTTGTTTATGAGTTCCATGATGATACGTTCCATGGTCTTGCAGACCAGGCTCGTCAGGCTAATAGGGCGATAGTTCCCAGGATCAGTGATGGCTGCCCTTTTGTGGAGTGGGATAACTGTTGCTGTGCGCCATTCAGTGGGCACAAAGCTTGACGTGAGACTATGATTGAACGTGGTGCTTAGGTGGGGAGCCAGTTCGTTCTGAAGTTCATGTAAAATGTAGTCTGGGATGTTGTCCGATCACATGGATGCTGTGTTTTCAGTTTTAGAGAGTGCAGGTTTTACCTGCATAGATGTGATTACAGGGACTCTGCATTCTTCCTGTATAGATACGAGCCCTTTAGAGGGTGAGAGGGGGGTAAAGTTAGCACTGAAGCTATCTGCCAGGATGTTGGCAATATCAATTTTCGTGCCGTTGTGCTGTAACTCAGAGCAGATCTGGGTGTTGCCATTGAGATTCTTGACATAGTAATAGAATGCTTTATGACTGCCCTTAGAATCAGTGGTGATTTTGTTTTCTTAGATAGCTTTTGAGGATCTTATAAGGGATCGCAGCTTCTTACTGAGGCTGACCAGGGAGCTCCTCCACTCATGCGATTTTACTCTCTTTTGCAACAGTTTCTTCCTTCTGTTGTAGAGTTTGTTTATGGCAGGGGACCACCAGATTGGCTTCATTTTTTTTGAAGGTTAGCATCTTGGTTCTCTTTGGGATAGCATGATCCATGCATTTCTGTCAGTGCTTATAGAGTGCATTTGTGTAGGATTCAGCAGTCATAACTGTGTTGTCCATCTGCATGGGTGTCATAAAGTTCGCCACTTCTCTCTTAAGAAGCATGAAGTTGGCTTTGGAGAAATTTTTTACCATGGTTCCTTAATGGTGGGTGGGGGTGGTATGCAGAGATCTAGGGTGAGTAGCTTATGGTTGGATCTGACTAATGAGGAGTTGAATTCAGGTGTGGGACACCAGTCACTCATGTTGGTAATGACTAGGTCTAGGATATTGTTGCCCCTGGTGGGGGTGTGAATAAGTTGATCCAGGGCACAAGAATTTATGAATTCCAGAAAACGTTGAGTGAAGGAGTTGGTACTTGAGTAGTTTTTCCCAGTTAATGGTCATTATTAGGATGTTTGGTTGAACCCTAATATTTTCCAGTATATCAGGAAAAGAGGAGTGAGATTCCTGGGGCATGGTGGGGGATCTGTAGCAAGCTACAACTTGGATTGCAGTTTTGCCCAGAGTTAGTTGCAGTTGGATAACCTAGGATGCATTATGCTGTGCAACTAGCCTGGAGGTATGGATATCCTTAATGAATATGGACACACCTCCACCTTTGGTGTTCTGGTCCAAGTTAGATGGCCAAAGTGTGGTATGAGTAATAGCCTGGTAATGAAGGGGTGCACTCTAGAGCCTTGAACCAGGTCTCAGTCACTGCACAGATATCGATGTTCTCCATTTTAAGAAGGAGGGTGGTTTGGAGGGCAAAGCCCCCCACTTAATTTTGACTGTATACTCTCTCTTTTTTTTTTTTTTGGATTCTTTCGATGTTTTCAGCTTTTGGACTTTGAAATTTGATATATCAGTGTTCGCTATTTTTAGCTTTTGCTAATGTGATATAGACCCTAGGTACCTAGGTACAGAACTAACCCATGAGACATGGGTGCTATTTGATTTAGTTCATATAGTAATACAAGAAATGAACGCTGTTAAAAACCATGCGTTTTCGTCCTCACGGACTTCATCAGATACAACTTCATTATGAAAAATTGCCATGTTATATACATTGACGTCAGTACCCTAACCAATCGCATAATCCTTTCAATTAAAACAATAACTTTCAAAAATACTGTTACACTTATAATACTTTTGTTTTAATAAATACATAATTCCATAAAACTCTTAAAAATATTTGTGTAATAAATATTATGTTGTCTTAAAATAAGTTATAATTTAAATATCTAAAATATCTATTAAATTATTTAATACATTGAAGGTACTTGTATATTAATGTGTGTTGGTGTACTGCCACCTAGTGGCGTATATGGGGAAATTTTATTCCTTGCTTGCTTTTAATTTTAATAGTGGCTGGATTGAAATATATTCATTCAATCCTGGATTTTTATTTGCCTCAAGTGCTAATTGCCACCATAGCTCTCTATAACCTATACATTCCTCCCATGGGCCACCCCTCAATTCCTTTTTGATTTGCTCTAAAACAAAGAATCTATACTTGTATTCTTCACATACCATGGTATGCCTATACAGTGCATTTGTATCTTTACATTTTTTTATGTCGTACATGTGTTCGTATATACGTCTTCTCATAGTTCTTTCTGTTTTTCCGACATAAAATGATGTGCACGTAGTGCATATGACCAGGTAAACCAATCCTCTGGATTCACAATTAAAGTACCCCTTACTATTTACCCAAAGTTGTCTACTTACTATGAATATTTTTTCTTGATTTATAACGTATTCACATTGTTTGCAGGAGCGTATTTGTATGTACCTAACCTACCTGAGTTTGCTCTGTCACCTGTCCTACCTTTCCTATTATTTCCATTTTCAAGAATATGTTTAATACATCCTGAATTCCTAAACACCACTCTCGGTGTTATTCCAGAAAGTCCTTTTAGGTCTGTTAATGTGTTAAATTTTTCCCATTCCCTTTGGAATGCTTCTTTTTAAAGCATTATATTCCAAGACTAAAGCTTGTTGGTATTTGGAAGTGTCTTGTTTTATAATGTTTTGTTCCATTTCTTTTACTCCCTTTATCGGTCTAAATCTTCCTTCCCTTCCTACCAGGACCTCCTCTTTTATTTTATTAATAAAATCTTTGGGGTAACCCCTTTCTAAGAACATTTTTACTAGCATGTCGCATTCAATTAAAAAATCTGTATCCAAGCTTGACATCCTTGAACCCCTAACTAGTTGCCCTTTCACCAGGTTCTTCTTACAATAAATGGGGTGCCCACTGTCATAATGTAAAAAAGAATTGACATAGGACTTTTTCCTATGTACTCTGGTTTCAAAAGAATTTTCTTTCTTCATTATCTCCACATCCAAATATGTTATGTTTTCAAAGGATGTGGTATAAGTAAATTTAAGGAAATCAGTGGTTTCCCCTATATATTTGATAAATTCCTCCAGCTTGTCATAGGTTCCCTTCCAGAATATTATAATATCATCTAAAAACCTCTTATACAATATGCAGTGTTTAATGTATACAGATTTAAAAATATATCTTTCCTCCCAATTTGCAAGGACTAGGTTGGCAAAAGTAGGGGCACAAACAGCACCCATCGCGACCCCCTGAATCTGTTGAAAATATTCCCCATTATGTATCAAAAAATTATTCCTTAGTATTATGTCCATTAAACTTGTACATGCTATTTTATCCACATGTGATAAAATCCCTTCCCCAAACACTTCCTCCTCAAACATCTTAATTCCTTCATTGTAAGGAATAGAGCCAAAGAGATCCACTACATTGATCGTCACAAAGATTATCTCCCTATCAAAAAGATCCGGAACCAAACTCCTTAATAGATCCCATGAATCCCTGAGTATGCTTTCTTTGTTTGTCCAGATGTGTTTAGCTTTCACATCAACAAACCTGGCCAATGGTGTTGTTTTTGAGCCACTTGCTGATACAATAGGTCTGAGGGGTGGATTACCCTCATCCTTATGTATTTTCGGTATACCAAAAATAATGGGGATCCTAGGTTTCTCTTTTTTTCAGAAATGAAAGCATTTTAAGATCTATAATGTTTTCTATAATCATGTCATCCAACTTGATATCAATATTCCTATAAGCTAGATTGATTTCATTTCTGGAAACCACTTTATATTTACATTCATTCCTTAGTATATCATTCATCTTGCCTTCATATTCCATAGTATCCATAATTATGACCCCCCCTCCCTTATCAGGTTTCATTACCCTCCTCCCCTTCCCTGAGTTGGTACTTGACACAGCAAGTTTTTGCTTGGCTTGTTGGATTTTTATTTAATACTTGTATTATTTTTTATATTTCTAGTTTACACATTCATGTGGATTGGCTTGCATATTCTTTACTATAAAGTCATTCACTTGTTTTATTATGCTTTTTGTATTTTGTTTAAAATAATGCTCATTTGTGAATGACTATTAAGTACTTCTTATTTTTTAAGTGTATACAGGATTCTGTGATACTCATTTGTTTTATATATTTTTTCATATTATTATATTTTTATCTTTTTGTACACATATATCTTGTATAGATGTGCTGAATTTTAACTATTTGTGCTTGATTGTGCCAAATTGATGTGTTTTCTTGGATGGTCACAGTCATTTAATTTTATTATTAGCATAGACATACTTTAGCTATGAGCTACTCCTTTTTCAACTTTTAGCTCTAGCTTAATGTAGGCATCTTGTTGCATAATTTATGGCTGATTGTTAGCACTTGGCTTCAATTAACTTTTAGTATTTAACTGTTTGTGTTTGGTTCCCTCAGTATCCTCTGATGAAGCCACCATTTGTGTGTGGCGAAAACGCTGTGATTATCTGTCTCAATAAACTGCGTTAAGGATTGTGAGGGCTTCTGCATCGTTCTTGGGTTTCTTTGCTTTTAGAAGTTTGTGGAATTTTTTCAAGTGTTTATCAGGTTTCATTACCCTGATACCTTCATCCCATCTTAATTCTTCCAATTTCTCTTTTTCCTTATCTTCTAAGTTATTTCTGAAACCTGTACCATGTTCAGCCTTCTTAATGGCTGCCTCCATCACTTTTTCAAAATTTTTTAACTGCGAATGGATGGGTGGGTTAAACGTGGATCTATTTCTTAAGGATCTCTGTTCATTAGTTATTTTGTTTCTATCCACATTTGCTGCTATATCTTCATTAAAAAATAGGATCTCAAGGTTCATTTTCCTTAAAAAAAGTTTTAAGTCCAATAAGGTTTGAGTTCTATTACCTTTTACTTTGGGGATGAACTTGAAACCTTTTTCTAATAGGGTAAAGTGCTCTTTACTAAGTTCCATACTACTAAAATTGTAAATAGTGAAACCATTTAACGTGCATTTATTGCCAACCTGGTTAAAAACTTGGGTTTCTGTAGCTTGGGGTACTTCACCAACTTCCATTAATAATATTTCCCCATTCCTCTTGTCCCCCCCCCCTTTGAAAATTTCCATTTTCTCTACCACCTGGTTCCATTTCCCTTTCATGTCTCTCCGGGGGGGGGGGGGAATCCATATCATAATCATAGGTGTATATGTTCCTATCATCGTTCCTGTGTGAAAATTTTCTATCTTTGTTATAACCCTTAAAATGACTAAAATTATTAAAATTGTGTTTTTTGATAAAATTATTGTTATTGGGTTTAGGGTAACTAACCTCACATTCATATTCTTTAATGTCCCTTCTTAGTTTATCCATTTTTCTCTCTATCAAATCTTTACATCTACTATCAATTTCGTCCTTCAGTTTGTCATACTTCTGTTTTTCACCATGAACTTCAAACATTAAATCTTCCTTAATATGTGCATCTATAACATTAATTTGTTCAAATAAAATGTCTAAATTCCTTACATTCTCATCAATAATACATTTTATAATTTCAAGTCCGCAATTATTGAAAACTTCCAATAACTGTTTGTGGAATAATGACCCTATTTGTACATTGTTAGGGTACTTCCACGTTCGTAACCCTTTCGGCACAATTTTACGTTGCAAGCATTCATTCAAATATCTATTTTCTATAACAATTGCCTTATACTTATACATAAGCTTTGAAGCATCCTCTATTTTCTTTTTATAAGAATCAGAATTGGTGCTATAACGTGTGTTGCCATCACAAGAATCAAAGTCAAATGTCTGTAACTTTTTAAGCCAAACATTCATCTCCTGATGATCGGAGATGTTCACAGTACCTTTGTTATGTTGGCGCACTTCACGTACAGCTCCCCAATTGTCATCGGTATCGTTCTCACCCTCAAAAAACAACTCCGGTGTATTCGCTGGGTCAAAAGTTTGACCGTTCGGTCCTCTATCCTGTAAATTCGCTCCTTCGGTGCCATAACTAATCCTCTTACATTTCGGTTTCTGTTGCCTCTGACCCAGACCTTCATTCTCATCCGTCACTTCCGGTGGTAGGGAGCGCTGTACTAAAGTTTGACATAGTAGCGTCAACAGGTCCACTAGGGCTGTAAGCTGCCCTACTAATTTTCTAGATTGACTAGCTTCTTCGTTGAAGGATGGACCCTCCTTCTCCTTATCCATACCGTTTGATAAACCAAACCAAAACCAAAAACGGCAACCTCCTCCAAAAACCAATACCATGCAATAGGAAGTCCACCAAGGAGAAGCGGTCCAATAATCCAAAGCTTTTATTCACAAAAGGAAAAAAAAGCTTTTATTCACAAAAAGGAATTGAGGGGTGGCCCATGGGAGGAATGTATAGGTTATAGAGAGCTATGGTGGCAATTAGCACTTGAGGCAAATAAAAATCCAGGATTGAATGAATATATTTCAATCCAGCCACTATTAAAATTAAAAGCAAGCAAGGAATAAAATTTCCCCATATACGCCACTAGGTGGCAGTACACCAACACACATTAATATACAAGTACCTTCAATGTATTAAATAATTTAATAGATATTTTAGATATTTAAATTATAACTTATTTTAAGACAACATAATATTTATTACACAAACATTTTTAAAAGTTTTATGGAATTATGTATTTATTAAAACAAAAGTATTATAAGTGTAACAGTATTTTTGAAAGTTATTGTTTTAATTGAAAGGATTATGCGATTGATTAGGGTACTGACGTCAATGTATATAACATGGCAATTTTTCATAATGAAGTTGTATCTGATGAAGTCCGTGAGGACGAAAACGCATGGTTTTTAACAGCGTTCATTTCTTGTATTACTATTTTGTGAATAAAAGCTTTGGATTATTGGACCGCTTCTCCTTGGTGGACTTCCTATTGCATGGTACTGGTTTTTGGAGGAGGTTGCCGTTTTTGGTTTTGGTTTAGTTCATATAGTACTACGTACAGAATGAAGTGTTGAGTATCCTGTAAGTCACACACTTGGCATTTACAAAACTTATCAAACAAATAATATTCTTGAGTTATTAGTAAATGGAAGACATGTGATGTCTTTCTATATCTGAAAATGTGAATGTTTGCGGTCACATGAGCATTAACAACTTACTTTGAGTAATGTCATGTTTGGGAAGTGGCACAGAAAGAGGGCACATGGTCAGCCATGGAAAGGATGACCAGTCCATGTACAGCCTTGACTTTTGAGGTGTGAACTATTGGCAGATTCTATGCCTCTTGTTCAGGACACAGTACATGGTAGGAGTACTGTCTGTCTGTGGTCAGTGCTGGGCCAATATATGTATCTTATTAGCACCTGCTACCTACCATGCAAAGGAAACAAGATCATATGGCCCATTAGGAAGCATTTTCATCAGAGACTACACCATGTTCAGACTAGTCTCTATAATTTATCCAATCATTATGGGATGGAGGTACTATGTGTAATGTCATAGCTTCTCAATTTGTAGTATGTTGCAATGGACAATGGATGCAGCAACGATGTCCCTTAAGATGGCCTGTAGATTTTGACAGGTTCATGCATGGCCTTTCATTGACGTGTGCTGAGATGTATCACCTAAGAATGTACTGCTGTTGTATGTCATCTCACATGCTCATTCCCCACTTGTGGTTTTGTTTCCTCTTCAGAGAATAACATTTTTTCATAAAAACATATACGTCTCACTATAGCTCTGTTTTTGAAATTCAAGAGCTACCACACTTGTACAAAATTCCCTAAAGCCTTGTGGATACTTCTTCACATTCAGTTTATTCAGCCTTTACTGAATATGCTCTTTTCATGTTCTCGTTTTTTGCCACTCTCTATTCATTTGGGACAAATCAAAATAATTTTCACAGTTTCAAGCATTTGTCACATGGCATCCTCCGACGCCATAATTTTAGCTTCCACTCTTTAGAGCTGCAGTCTTCTCATACTCAAGATGTTAACCCACTAACTGGATAGATGTAGTAAAAATAAAGACAATAAAATTGCACACACTTTATCTGTAACTATGTAAAGAAAAACTACACGTGCAACAGCTTGATGGAGGAAGAGTGAATGTCAGCAATATTAGCAGAAATAAGGAACATGGGGCACTTCAAAAGACTAGAAACACTGTCTCTCTTTTTCTGTGTCTTGCACACTTCTCATTGGAGACCTATGACTTACCCTCCAAGCAATCAGAGACCACAGTAGTGCAAGATCTCTTCACCCACAAATTCAAGAAGCTCTAAACCTGGGGAGAGGCAGATTGGTTACTTAGCATCTCCCTAAGTTCAGCAATAGACTCTCCCTGCTGGTAAAGCAGTGTGTCACATGATCTTACGTCAAACAGGACCTGGACAATTGGATGGGTATTCATAAATTTGGCCCTAGGTATGACTGGGAAGGGAGATTACACAGTCTAATGTGAGAAATGATGAAGCATAATGCTTTCAAGAATCAATTAGTCTTGGTGATTTTGCTGGCATGTAATAGTTCTTACTTTTTTTGGCGAAACCATGATTGGTTAGTCCATTAACATCTACAGTAGGTCCAAGAAATTAAAGAAACCTTCGGACTGGTGACAAGGACACAAGAAGTGCTTGTCTGTTGTCAAATACCTGGTCTGTATTTCTTTTGTCAAATATGTTGTCTGTATTTCTGTTTCAAATACATGGTCTGTATTTTGGTTTCAAAGCACAAAAAAGCATAATTCTTTCCACCATTATTTTTCAAAATCAAACATTTTTAACTGACATGTATATTATTGAACAATTACATACACAGACACACACACACACAATATATGGATAGAATCTATACATATGAGCATTACATACATACAAATATGTATGGGCTGCCATTCATCTGATCAAATGCTCAGTTTGTCAAACACACTGAATGTAGGTATAAATGGTTGAATTTGCAAGTGTTAAAAAAATGGCAGTTAGTTTTTGGTGAAGTTTGCAGACTGTAGGAAGAGGGAATTTGCTCTTTTCCCACTGCCACTGCTAGCTGTTATAAGTAAAATATGTTGTGTGTTTTTGATACAACAGTAATGTTCAGGTACCAGGATTTATTATACCTCCTCCTTTTTCATTGTCCCAGTCTTCTAGTATTTGTTTAGGATATGAGGCAGCAGGTTTTATTTGGGATATCAGGCACTGGGTGTTTGGAAGTTGCAGGGTCAGCAGCAGAAATAATATAAAGGAATGTAGAATCAAGAAAAACAACTTCCTTTTCATATTACTCCTGGCAAAGGAAAGATTTAGAAAAAAAACTTAAATTAGCTATAAGGGGTAAATGTGATTAGGTGGAAGTAAAGATGGACATCTGTAATTTAGTATTTGCAGGACACTTAGCAGAAGCAGCTTGCAGGTTAAGGCAAGTCATTTGAGTCTAACAATCCTCATGGATGAACATTTGCTTCATAAAAGCATGCAGGCAAAGGTGAAGTATGTCAGGCAGCCTTATGTATCTGTTTTTCACGCCTAGATTACCAAATGGCAGTTTTTGCACATTACATTGGAAAGTTACTGTTGCTTCTTTGCAGCTGCAGTGAGTATTTTAACTTACTTTGCTTCCAGTACATTTAATTTAATGAGATGTGCTCACTATGTCATGCACTACCAGCTCATTGAGTGACAGCTCCTGCCTGATATCTATCTTGTATCAGGGTGCACCATGTTACAGCTTACTGAGAGTGGTACATCTGTACTATGTCAGGGTGCTGCTTAGAGCAGCTTATCAAACTAGTTAATTATTCATTGGGTTTCTAATATATGCCTTGTTTCTGAATAACAGGTAAGAGTCAGCATTAATTGGTCAGCTTGATGCAGCCTAATGCACCCCCATTGATTTCAGCAGCTCTCTGCTACCGTTCATGGATAAGCATGGAAACAGGAGACTGACAGAGGAATATGCAGCTCCCCTGGATATATCTCAAATCCTACCTGCAGTAATTGCCAATGTACCTAACTGACTTAATGATCTATTCTAATCAAACAACCTTATCGCACATGTGACAGGAAGAAGTGCATTCTCTACCCACACTTTTATTCTTCTGTCCTTATATCATGAAAATATTTATGTAAATCAAAGTCACTATAGCAGTGAAGGTTATTTTACAATATGCAATGGCAGGGGATGTTGAAAGTTTTGTCTCCCTTGAAAAAATCCTCAGTTTATGATTCATTTACTCTATCCGTCTTAGTTCATTTATTTTAGCTCAAAATATCTGTTCATATTTGTTACACGAAACATAGAATACGATAGTTGATGGTTATAGCATACTAGATAAACTACCCACTTCAGGGATATTAAAATATGGCCATTCTGATGTACAAAATGAAATATATGACATTGTGTGATAATTTTATTTATTTTTTTTGGAATTAGTACAAAACCTGAATAAAATTCAGAGCACACAAAAATGTAGTACTACAATGCCAAAATGTGAAACTGTTGAAAAAATAGTTCACAATGTTTCAGTGTTAAACAACAAGGCATAAATGACTGTGTGTCATATTGTAATGGGAATGAAGGTCATGGAGATAATCCTAAGAGGAAGGCTGGTAGCAGCTCATCTGCACTGCAGTCTCTGGGACAGCAACCAGTGTGAGCTAATGGATAGAACGAGAACTGTCAATCAGACCTGCTCCAGTTTTGTGACAACCTTACAGGTTAGCTTGATAGGGGAATACCGGAAGAAAAAGTCTACCTGGACTTCAGCAAGGCCTTTTATTCTGTTCCACACAGGAGACTAAAAGGAGAACTGGAGGGGTCGGTGGTAGGACTGACAATGAAGTGGACAGCTGCATGGTTCTATGGTAGGACATTGACCTTTGTGGTCAGATGGACAATGTTAGCAGTCAGGACAGTTTATAGAGGAAGACCACAGGGTCTGTCAAAGGTCCTTTACTCTTTTGTGTGTTTGTCTTAGACAGGTGCATGATAGGGCTGAGTCTAGAGAAGGATTTGGGAAGGTGAACAAATGAGAGGAAAGGTAACAGATGAGGTTTCATGCAAAAGGAAAAGTTTTAAGCAATGTACTCATGCCTCCACATCCATGTTGTGACGAATCCGCTAGGATGAGTAGAAATGAGGGCAACAAGTCAGAAAAAGGACCTGAGTGTTGATCACATGTGGACTGGACCATTGGAGGAGTGACAATACTGTGGCAGCAGCAGTGAGAATTATGTGGTGTGTTCTCAGGAGTGTAAAGGGAAAATGATTCTACTCCACAGGGCCTTGATTAGACCTCACCTTGGGTACTGTGTGTAGAAGCTGTTTAAGGAAAATGATGTTAGAGTGTTGGTTGGAATCCAGGGGATGGCTAACTGAAACATCTGTGGGATGGAGTGGAAGAAATAGGATTAAGAACTAGAACATGAAGATCTTTTCACTTGAAGTCAGAAAACACAGAAGGACATGATAGTAGTACTCACCATCTGTCAGGAATATTGGATATGAATGTCTCCTTTAGATTAGGAAAGATAAAGTAGAAAGGCGGAGATGCAGACAACAGACCATAGAGTCTAATATATCGGTGGAATTTCCAATAGTTGTTTATCACAGAGTTGGTTGAGGATACAGGGGATGAACTACCAAAATGAATCATTCATAGGGAATTGGCACAGACATTTATAAGAGCATGTTACAAGGGAAAAAGTGTCAGGGAAAGATTGGAATAGATGGCAGGAGGTAGAATATTCAATGCAATTAAAAGATCACACTAGGTAGATTCACTTATTGATTCAAATGTGTGTATTAGACAGTCTGAAAGACCACTACACTTTACCTCTGCTCTCTATCGAAAAGGGGCTGAGTGGCCAGATGTGGGTGAGTTTAGGGTCACTTTTCCATTTCTCTAAGGTAGAGTTAAAGACAGTGAGGAAGCTTGTTTACTCCTGCCACTGTAAATCCCACTGTGCTAATAATGGACCAGATGTAATCAATGTCTCCAGATACTTTTTCTGCTCTGTTGACATTATTATTAATGCATTACATTTCATATAGATTTAGAGTTGAAGCTTATTCCAGAAATAGACTATGCTTTGAGACTGGTATCTATCCCTCCAACAGGTCATGGTTATATTGTGATACAGGTTTAGATCCCAAAGCTTGATATTTCCTGCTTTATGAACATGAAGGAGAGCAAGCAGGACATTGTCATTTGCAATCTTATAGTTCAGGCAGTTGTGACACCCCTGCACTGGCCCAATAATCAAGGAGCCTCAATCCTCACCACTAGCACCAGCGAGGGGCGTCCACATTGGGAGGATAACAAGTGCGCACACAGTAAATTACAATTTCTCTTAAGAGCACACAGAGATCAGTCAATTTGGGGCTGGTTTCTCCCATTCCCTCCATATCCCAAATAAGACTCCCCACTGACACAGCTATAGGGTTCAGATCTCATCTGTGTAGTCAAGCCAAAACCTCCAGCACCTTCTCGGTCCAACCAGTGCTTTGTGTCCTTGCCCATGTAGCTGACACACACACACACTTTGAGATTTAATTTATATACAAACACACAGACACTCTTGGAGAAGGCTGGCACAGGTTCACTAGATATGCCACTTTATGCCCAGGCTATAAGGTAGTAATCACTGCCACCAACTACTCATCAGCTACTCTAAAGGCCCTTACCAAAAGTTGTACAATTCTGCTGTGCAATGTTGTATCCAATTGGTAAGTGCATTGAGTCTCGAAGGCTATTTAGGAGTGGCTTGTACAGTATCACCAAATAGATGCAAGTACTGTATGAGCTTAAATTATCTCTACACAAAACAGCCACAGTTGAAAGGTTTAAATATATTTAATAATATATAATAATAAACAAGACAATATTCATTAATTCAACACATTGACAATAGAGAGTGCAGAAATCACAGGAAATGCTTTAAAACAACATTGTAGGATAGTCTCACACAAGTATAGAAAACATCTACACTAATCTGGCTATTTTCCTATCTATCTCTAAGAAAAGTACTAAGATCTAAATCCTGCTTACAGAGCAAAGCAAAGTGCTGGAGAGTTGTTAGCTTCAGAACAAAATACAAAATGCACCTCTTTCTCTATGAGAGAATTTTTAAATTGATAATGCACATTACTGCTGAGTCATTTCAGATACCATAATTCTTGTCACGTCTGCTTAAGCTTCCCAGGCTCACATAACTTAAAATTTAACATTTCTTTGTGATGTGCAGCTGTCAGGAAGTCACAGCAATAAAAGACACTTTATATGTGAAACCTAGTAATTATCTCTGCCTTACGACACTAGAAAGAAGCTTTTAGTCCAGACATCCTGTCTCTTTGCTTGAGATCACACAAAGTCATAAAATTCTTATCAGCTTATTTTCTTAGACTTTGCAAGGTAACTCTGTATGTCCCAGTTTTCTACCATGAAAACATACATTACATAGGCATAGAGTTTATACACAGTTCTGCTTTCTTTCCAGAAGGGTGCACTGTGGTTACATTTTTGAAGCTCGGCACATAACACAGTTTTCTTAAATTTGTGAAACAAGCTTGTGGATCACATTAATATTTACACTGACATAGAATTATTTGCAAAATTCTATCTAGCTAGGTTGGCAGCCTATCAGTTTATCACAGCAGTGATCATCATGTAGGAGTCTGTAGGAGATGAAACAGAAAAGAGTGACAAAACTTTTAGACACTTGCTATAGCTTGGTGAACTCCTACTACCTGAGTTCCTGTTTTCTTTTGGTTATGAAATGTTGCTGTCTTTCTAATTGTGCCGTATACAAATATGAAAGAGGCATTAAACTGTAATATAGGCCTGATTAGAGAGAAGAACAGGAGAATAACTTCCTTAGACAAAAAAGATATGCCCTTAACATTTAGGTACACTAGGCAGAAGGATTTGCAAATGGCAATTAAGTAGTGTTTGAAAGAGAGACAATTGTCAATGAGCATACATTGGTGTTTGACACTATTATTTTGGAGGTGGGTGTCATTCCTAGGGTAGGTGCAGGAGTGGTCTTGTTTCCTAGAACAGTAGAATACTATATGTTTTACATTCAGCTTTATTCAATGATCCTGACACTTCAGAGGATGTGGGTGTCATTTGGAATGTTTGACAAATCTGACTTTGCAGTCATCATAAAACATGGTCATTTAAGAGTACACTGTCAGCTTTGACATTTGCAAAACATATACCAGAACGTAGTAGTCCAGAATGAAGCCCTTGTAGGGACACACAGGAGATTAGTCATTTGAGAAAGTTATGCCATCAAAATGAATCAAATTGGTTCTGTCTCTGATAGTTTGCTGTGCAACAAGTTACACAGGCATCTCTACATATTTAGCCAGAGCAGTTTGTCTAAGTTTTCTGTGTCCAGCAGATGCAAAATAATAATAACAATAACAATGGCAGCAGTGTATCAGAAAAGAAAAGGTGTCTTGGGGTATTGATTACTTCTGAACTAGACCATCATAACACAATTCTATTACAGTACAGAAGTAAACAAATGGCTGGAGTGTATTTTCAGAGGGATAAGTTACAGAAGCAAAGACATCATTCTTCCACTCTACAGAGCTTTGACCTGAGTGCACCTTGAGTACTGCATGTGGTTCTGGAGCCATTTAAGGAAGGGCACCTCAGGCTCCTAGAAAAAAGAGAGAGTTATTATCTGCTATGCCCATGAAGCAGAAATAATATAATGTATCAATATCTGCAACAGCTGTGAAGCTCGATTCACCACACAAAGCCAACCATGGGTAAACCCAGCATTCCCCACACCCAGCTATGGGTTATTGCTATTATGCAATGACATTATTTAAGAAAAGAATGACTTATTTTTCTTAAATATTGTCATTGTATAATGGTTCCATGACGTTCTTCTGCTTTCTTTCAGCACCCTGCTGCTTTCTTGATGTACTGCTCATGAGTATGGGACTTCGGTTCACACACTTGTTCAGTACATCAGTGCTTTAGAAAGGAAGCAATGGAGTGAGGAAGATCTCTGTTGCTTTTATTTTTTCTGTTTAAATAAAGTTTGAAATCTGGACAGTTCAGAAGTAGGAGAGAGACAGGCCAGAAATATAAGGGAAATAAGGTAAAATTCTTTAGTTTTGCTTAATGTCCCTGATTATATTGTATTTCTCCCGTCTCTCTCATACCGGTAAACTCTATGGGTTTCAGACTTTATACATTTGGCTCAAGAAAACTGGAAAGATGCAGCATATATTAATAGAAGAAAGTCTAGGTGAGTGGACTTTTTCAATTGGTTTATGCTCGATTTTACAACTGGCATTCTGGTTGGGCTGACCAATCAGCATGCACATCTTTGAATGTTAATGACTAGTCATTGTATAATAAATATTTTATTTCGTTATTACAAAATGTGCACAAAATTCAGAGTATATAAAATTTTACTGTCAGATACCAAATTGTAGAATTGTTGAAAAATACAATTTCACAGTATTTTAGAATTTAGACAGTGAAGTGTACTGAAATATGTTTTATCTCTTAATGACATTTATCTAGGTGAACAGAGTTGTTTGAGCAATGCGTGAGTGTATGTGCGTCATTGTGTAAGAGGCGCAGTAAGTCATACAACAGCTGAAGATTTTAAGGAAAGATAAATCAGCTTGTGGTTTGACTCCTAGGAAGACCATGACGCTTCTTGTTTCAGCTTTTCATGGTTAGGGGTTGCCACAGCAGATCACCTGTCCGCTTATGATTGGCAGTGGAGTTTTTACGGTGTCGAGTTGCCATCCCAGTGCCCAGCCTTCCACAGAAGGCATACACATGCACGCACTCATGCCTAGGTCCAATTTACAGTGTCCAGTCAACCTACAGCATGTCTTTGGGATGTGGGAGGAAACCAAAGCACCCAGAAGAAACCCACGCGACCACAGGGAGGACATACAGACTCTGCACAGAAGGCACCCCAGCCAAGGATTGAACCAGAGAACCTCTTGCTGTAAGGTGGCAATGCTAACCACTGCACCACCATGGCTGCCAGTGAAGCTGATTAGCTAATAAGCCATCTGAGCTACAGCCTCTGTTCTAAGCACATGAGATGGGAAAATAAGCTAAGGGAATCAGGGTTATTCAAAAGTGCTAGAAATGACTTAAGTTCACCATTGTGTCATGGGTGCAATGAATGCCACAGAACTGTCTAATATCAATAAATTACTCTTAGACCTAGAACCCAAACAAAAGACAGATTGGGTGAGACTGGATATAATACTTCTGGAATTATAGCAAGGAAAGTTATGGAAATCAGATACTAGTGAACTTTATTATTTAATATTGGGGGTGATCCTGTTAGCATTATATTAATCTGTGAAATGTGAGTTATTTAAGTGATTCATAAAGGATTGATGAGCCATTGACAACTGAGATGTAAAATATTCAAACATTAGAGTGTCATAAAAAAAGGTTACATAGAAGATATTCAGCATCTTTCACTGGGACTCTCATACACAACCCTTTATGGCTGCTATATCCTCGACACTACCATTCTGTAAAAATGCTAACACCAAGTCATGTTCAAGGCTAGAAAATCAGAAACTGAGAAAAAAACATGACTCATCGTATCTCTCTTTACAAAGGAAACCACTGCAAACCAATAAACAAAGGGAAACCACTGCAAAAAAACAAAAAAAAAAAAACAAAAGGAAACCAGTGCAAAATAAAAATCTATTTAGCTTGTCACTTGACAAAACACAACATGACAAGACACAGTATTCCCTGTTTACCACTACGCCCTGCTCTGTCCTGAAACTAGAGAAGATGCATCCTTCTTGCATCTTATCTAATAAATGTATTAATTTAACATTTGTGGACCAAGAAAGTCTGACTAGGACAAAAAATGGTTCAGACACATGTCTTTGGAATGTAAGAGGAAATAAGAGCACTTGTAGGAAAATCGCACAAACACAGGGAGGACCTGCAGACTCTGCACAGGAGGCACCCCAGCTAAGAATTGAAAACCTCTTGCAGTAAAGCAACAGCATTAATGACTGCAAAGCCCAAATGCTACTGATGTACATTGTTCTTTGCATGTCTTTTGGTTTCTTCAAAGATCACAAATGGAATACATGCTGGTCAGTTATTTTTTGTAAAGACTCCAACGGATCATAGAATGATTTACTTGGGTACTTTGGATAATTGTTTTAAACATTATAATGTATATATGTTTTTTTCTTTATTATTTTTAGTTAGCATGTTAGTAAAGTAACCTAGTTCACCCATTATCCAGAGTATTCCTGTGAAATAAATAAAAATAAAAAAATCTGAGATCACTGTTGCATGTTGTGTACATATGTAAGGTGTCAGTTAAAGAATATGTTTTAAATGTTTATCACTAATAGTTTGTATAGACTCTCCATTAGAAGTTTGAGGCTCTGTGAATGAGTCCTGAAACTACAAAAATATATGTGACATTAATACAAATAAACATTTTGAAATTTGCTGCTCCATATTTAAGTAAGCCCCTGGCACCTCATGATGTGGGGGAGGCTGTCCCCCCAAAAAACCTCCTTAATCACTTATACTTCAGAGGAAAGAAAATATTCTAAGAAACAACAATTTTGGAGTTAATATGTATTTCATTGAAATCACACAAATTCACACAGGTTTGAAGATCATAGTTACAGACCTTGGATATTTATAACACAGCCTAACCACTAATTTTGGTTCATGCACAATCACAGCAAAAAAAAAATTCCACTTCTGGCTCAGAAAAGGTCTGATTAGCTGTCTACTTAAAACGCTAGGAGCTTATTTCCTTATTAAAATATGTCATACTTTATTGCTAGTCTCTAAAGCTGCAGAGCTTTTAATTTCTGTATGTGATTAAAAAGTTGCAAATGATGCATACATGCAGACAATATTATGCTTTTAATTTGTTTTTGTTCCACAGTACAGAGAAAAAAATATTAAAAACCGTAATGCTTTTTGTTATTTTGCAATGTATTTATCCATCCTTTTCTTATTTTTCCATTAGTCCCCTCATCTTTGTCTTAAAGCCTGTTTACTATTTTTCTTTGAATTAACAATTTTGCCTTTCTGATAACTCATTTATATAGCAATACGTTCTCCCTCTCCCTTTTTTCTCTGTCTCTCTCTATCTCTTTCTATACACACACACACACACACACACACACACACACACACATATATATATATATATATATATATATATATATATATATATATAGATATAGGTTGTTTTGTAAGCTTCATCTGCAAATCCATCATTTTGGTATTTTGAATAAGAAAAAATATATATTAGTAACTGGTTTAATTTAAACTGCATGAAATAAATTCTCCTGTCTCACATTAAAAGTAGAATTAGTGTTATCTTCTCCTTTTAAGTTGTCTTAAGTTGTTGAGACTAAGAAAATTTGTTGTCATATATACTTATGCATAAACAGGCACAAGAAAAATTCTTAGCAAAATATGGACTTGGGCTGTTCTAGCTATAGATTCTGTTAATGGTATCACAGGTCATGTATACTATGTACAGACTTACAAGCAGAAGAGAAACATACTGCTTAGCTTTTGGTAGGAAAGGCTTCATCGTGTGAAGACAAATCCTTAAGACATCTTTTAATAAGTTACAAACATGCAGCAGACTCATAACAACCATTGCACAACAGCTTATGTTTAATAACCATGGGGTAGAGACATTACCCTTGTCTAAAAACTATGAACATAGCAGTGACAAACAGCTTAGGCAGTTTTGCAACATTAACAAAAACTTAACTCTCATCCAGAAAAACAGTAAATGACATCTGGATTCTTTGGCCAGGGCATTTTTCTAATAAAAAATTGCAGAGCTGCAATGTTTCTAAAGGCAATTAATAATTTTTGATTATGTCACTTCAAGAAAAACAGACCATTAAAGTGACAATACAGACAAATGTGCAGACACAGATGGATGAACATTGCTGAGTCTGAAATAAATGCAAATAAATAAATGGACATCAGATATCAGGATTGTTATACCCTGTTTGTACAGTCTTCTCTGAGTTGGCAGTATTCAAGTGCAACACGCAGCATTTAAGGAATTAACTAGAGAGTTAATGCAATATTCATCAGTCCACAGCCATTGCCAGAAGCAAAATATAAGTGTAGTGTCCAACTGTAGCTATTCTTAAATGACCAGCACTGATAGAGTAGCACAGATTCTCTAAATAACAAAAAGTGAGTTTATACCATAATTTCAAAATATTCTAGTTATGATGCCTTACTTACTTTAAACAAAACAAATCCAGGCATACAGAGCTCTGACAGATAAAGTAAAGTTACTAAAACAGTATTGAAATGTAAAAACAGAAATCCATAGCTAAAAGTGTTTCTCACAAACAAGTGCAAAATGCATTAGCATGAAATCTCTCATATTGCTTTCTAATCTCTTCATAGTCACTTTCAGATGATTAATTATTATTTATATTGGACAGTCTGACTATAAGCAGTAGTTTACTTTATTGATAAAGACTTCTTCACACAAGCTATTTGCAATTTCTGACTACAAGGATCATATGAAGATAATGCTAGAAGCTTTGCTGTACAATATCATAGTATGGCATATATAACTCAATGGTAATGAATCCTCAACATTCCAAGACCCACAGCAATCTATCTAAGCATTTCCATACTGAGACAGATTATATATACTTCAGATTTTGACTCCTAGTGTGTGCATAGTTAAATCTCTCTCAAGCTGTATTATTACCATGGAGAAAGAAGAAGCACATAAAGCCCGTCTTGATGCATTTAGAAACGCATCTTGGGAATGGAAACGTAACAAGAGGAGATGTTGAGAGCATAAAACATAGTACACTCTGTGTTCAGTTATGTCCTTATTATAGCCAATAAATTGGCAATATAAAGACATGCTTCCTGTATACTTTTACCTGTAAATTGAAATCATGGAAATAGGGTCTGCTTTTTCCCTTCATATGCATACGTCATTATTAGCTCTTTTGAATAGCATTCTTGGTATTGCTAGATTAATACATCAATGGAAAAGATACCTTAATGACTTATTTGGTCTGAACAGGGAACATAAATAATGCTGAAGAATTTGTGCAGTACATGAATCCCAATTATTTAGGTATTTTGTTTGCTACAAAGGCTGAACTTTCCTGAATTTTCCATCACTGATTTTGTCTTTAATTTGACATCATCAAAAGTTTATTAACATGTACACCCATAAAACTCATGTAAAAACAATGACTCTATGAAAAATGTGTTTAAAAAACAAACACACACACAAAATAGAAAAATGAGGGAGAAAGAAAAGAAAATCTATACATCAAAACCTTTTTGAGATATAACAGTTAAACTAACCGTTTTATATAATTCTTTGTGCTAGATTCCAAAAGAGGAGTTGTCATTGTAAGTCTGTCGTGATTCCAAAAGGCTTGTTCTCAGTGTAAGTGACTTACTTTGGTATAAGGCTGATCTATAAACTGGTTTACTCCAACAGCTGTATTACAAAAGACTTGCTCTAAGTGTAAGTGATCACTTACACATAGATCAAGTCTTTTGGAATCTGGCCCTTTGTTAACACTGATGTAGATGTAGAAGGAGCTAAACATATTGATGAATCAGTCTCTACGTCTATATACCAGAATCCCTTTCTTCTCTGCACATCTGCACAGGTTATGACCCTAGAGATATGATTACAAATATCCCAAATTTACAATTCCTACCATCGAGGAGAAAGGAGAATGTGAGACTCTAATGAAAACTCTGACAAGGCAACTGCTGATATGACACACAGGTTTGCGTGCGTCAGTTATCCCATATGTCATTTGAGAAAGATAACAAATAGGACCAATCTTTTACATCAGATTGAATGGAATAACCAGCAGACAGTATATTGCTTAAGATTACCACTACTTATGATAGTAACACTGTAAAATTCTGTGCGGTCATATAGAGACATTTGGCTATTCTGTTTACTCATAATGTGTTATTGTCCATATTAACCAATGAGTGTGATGGTGTCAGACATGGTAGAAATATGGGGCAAATTTTAGGCAAACATAAATCTGATTCTAATCCTGATTGTGATGATAAGAGGTATTGCCAGCTATGCCAGGAGAAGTAGGGCAGTGGATGTGCAACATATGCCAGCACTGTTATCTGGAATTTAGTAAAGAACTATGTTATTTGAATATCAAACTGATTTGTACAGATGCTTGTGTTGAAAATGTATTTTTAAAGTTGCTTGTGTTAAAATTTATCAACCATGTGTCCTGATCAACAGAGAGAAATGTGCATGTATTGTAACTGCTGAAATGTATATGTTGTAACAGAGGATACTGGAAAAGAAGAGGTTAATTTAAATCCACCTGTCTTTGAAAAATAGCAAGAAATTAAATTACTATATGTGCATAAAGATTGTATATTACAGTTCTGATTGCAGTGAGAGTCAAAATGTCTGGGAAAACAAATACTAGAAAACTGTTTGTATTGTCTTTAGCTGTGAACTAATTGTTACTCCTGAAGGGTAGAAGTTTGTAACTGCTGTATGACTTCCAGAAGCTACATCAGATCTTAGCAACCTCCATGTGTGTGTACTATTGACAGATATGTGCTACATCCTGGCAATTTCTAGCAAATGAGGTTGCATGGAAACCAGAAATCAGATGACCAGATGTATGTGATGTCATTCTGTAATCCATGACTAAAATAATCTTTTAATCCTAGCTGTGACTGAAATCTCAGTGCAGTCTGTTTTTCTAACCTGACAAGGAAGGACCCTTCATCTACTTAATCTTGTTTTGCTCTAGTAAGTAACCAGGGAATAATAATTATTTAGTTTAATCAGGGAAATATAGTGAAATTAGTTAGCTGATTTTCTGCAACTGTGTGAACCTGTCCACTTGTGTTATTTTTAGTATTTCCTGGGACTGAAACTATGGTGTTTACTGTATATAGATATTTAGTATGTTTATATTCTTTTCTTATTTATTATTAAATATATTTAAACTTTTCATTGTAGCTGGTCTTTTAGAGAATATATTAATCTCTGAGAGTACTTATATGTAGTTGGGGACAGCACTGGCTGCTCTCAAAAGCCTTGCTGTTGGTCAAACTACTATTTGTATTAATGTTAATTTCACTCAGTATAATTGGGTACCCTTGCAATGGGCTTGGAGAACCCAGCTTTGGAGTGTCTGGTGGTGGTGTAACTATCTTATATTGTGGGCAGAAGTTGGCACAGCTAGTACATCTGTGCCAGCCTTTCTCATGTGTGTGTGTGTGTGTGTGTGTGTGTGTGTGTGTGTGTGTGTGTGTGTGTGTGTGTGTGTGTGTGTGTGTGTGTATGTATATAAAAATCAAATCTCAGAGTGTGTTTGTCAGCTGCTTGGAGCAGGAACACAAAGCATTGGTTTCACAGAGAGAGAGAGTGGTGGAGAACTTGGCTTGGACACTCAGCTGAGGTGTCAACTCTATAGCTTTGCCAGTGGGGAGTTTTACTGGGGACCAGGAGGGAGACAGATAGAGAAGTCCAGACCCCAGACTGTGTGGTTGTGTGCTCTTAAGGGAAATTATGATTGATGCAGAGAGCTGCATCAGGAAATACTGCATGCATCTATTTTTGTTCCAGAGTGGTGACAGTACACTGATCATAAATTTGTGAAGAAGACTAGAATGGTTGGTAGGACATGTGGGGAATGTGTTTATTGTAAACACATTACAACTTTGAGTTTTTTTGTTTGCAAAAAAAATTGCAGTGATTCATTTTCTATTAGAAGTTTGTTAAAATGTAATACTAAGGGGTGAAATATATATATATATATATATATATATATATATATATGTGTGTGTGTGTATGTATATATATATATATATATATATATATATATATATATATATATATATATTAGAGAATGCTTTTGTGGGGTATTTTCCATTTGTTAAACATCTAGAATGTTTAAGGAAAGGACAACATTCCATCTTATTGATATGAGATATTAGTGGAGTTGTAGTGCTGCACATAAACATTACATCCTTCAAGATTCATTTTTGTTGTAATAGACATAGGTATTGCAAACTCTTTTATATTAAGCAATTTTTAAACAGATTATTAGATGAGAAAGAGATGAATGAGATGGATTATTCATATGGGGTCCTCATTTCTACTATGGCTAAACTAATATTTAAAATAATATTTCATCTTATAAAAATTTTCAGTTAACCACTACCTAGCTACATAGGTGCGTATGTGTTATTACATTTCTGTATAGATGTATTCTGACCTTTGTTGTGATAATTAAGTAAGCATATTGATCTGTTAATTGTTTTATTTTCACAGTCATAAATGAATAATGTCACTTCACTTATTACACTAAGGAGGCTGCATGTAACAGTGAAACCACTTTTTATATTGCACTGATAATATGTTTAAAAAAATATATATATATATATATATATATATATATATATATATGTATAGTTCTATGTCTGAATGTCAAATGCTCCAAACATCAGTGTTCAGAACAGTGAACCAAGAGGATAGAAATGGCAGAAAGTTGAACCACCATAACACTGAAGAACTGAACGTCGAATGTACTTGTTGTTACAGAAGGGCACACCCCACCCCACCCCATGCAAACCCATGGCTATCCATGTGTGTGTGTGTATACATGCAGTGGATATAAAAAGTTTACACACCCCTGTTAAAATGCCATGTTTTGGTGATATAAAAAAATGAGACCACAATTTAATCATTTCAAAACTTTTCCCACCTTTAATGTGACCAATAACCTGTACAATTTAATTGAAAAACAAACAAATCCGTCAGGGGAAAAAATATATAAAAAAAAAACGTACAATACGCTGTTTGTGTGGACAACCTTAAACTAATACTTTGTTATGTGTGCACACCCTTAAACTAATACTTTGTTGAAGCACCTTTTGATTTAATTACAGCAGTCGGTATTCTGTGGTACACACCTGCCATCAATTAAGGAGACTCTGATTAAAGCCAAATAAAGTTCAGCTGTCCTAGTAGGATTTTCCTGACATTTACTCAGTTATCTGGTACAGCAAAAGCTATGGTTTGCAGAGAGCTTACAAAGCATCAAAAGGATCTCATTATTGAAAGGTATCAGTCAGGAGAAGAGTACAAAAAATTTTCCAGAGCATTGGATATACCATGGAACACACACAGACAGACAGTCATCAAAAAGTGGAAAAAATATGGGACAATGGTGACGTTGCAAACAACTGGACATCCCTCCACAATTGATGAAAAGACAAGATGAAAACTGGTCAGAGAGGCTGCCAAGAGACCTACAGCAACACTGAAGGACCTGCAGGAATTTCTGCCAACTACTGATTGTGTACTAACAATCATCCATATTGTCCATATGTCTGGGCTGTGGAATAGGATTGCAAGACAGAAGCCTTTTCTTACACAGAAAAACATCCAAGCCCAGCTAAAATTTTAAAAACAATGCATCAAGTCTCCCAAAAGTACGTGGGGAAAATGTGTTATGGTCTGATAAGACCAAGATTGAATATTTTGGACACAATTCCAAAAGGTACGTTTGACGGAAAAACAACACTTTGCAGCACCAAAAGAACACCATCCCCACGGTGAAGCATGGTGGTGGCAGTGTCATGCTTTGGGGTTGCCTTTCTTCTGCTGGAACTGGGACTTTAGTCAAGGGGGAGGGAATTATGAACAGTTCAGATACCAGTCACTTTTGGCCCAAAACCTTCAGGTCTCTGCTTAAAAGCTGAAGATGAAGAGGAATTTCAACTTTCAACATAATAATCCCAAGCATACATCCAAATCAACAAAAGAATGGCTTCACCAGAAGAAAATTAAAGTTTTGGAATGACCCAACCAGAGCCCAAACCTATATCCAATAGAAAATGTGTAGGGTGATCTAAAGAGGGCTGTGTACAAGAGATGCCCTTGCAATCTGAGAGATTTGAAGTGCTTTTGCAAGGAAGAGTAGACAAATATTGCCAAGTCAAGATGTGCCGTGCTGATAGAGACCTACCCAAGAAGACTGAATGCTGTAATTAAATCAAAAGGTGCTTCAACCAAGTATTAATTTAAGGGTGTGCACAGACAACAAAGTATTAGTTTAAGGGTATGCACACATATGCAACAAGCATATTTTACGTGTTTTATTTGTTATATTTTTTTCCCCTAACAGATTTTTTTGTTTGTTTTTCAATTGAATTGTACAGGTTATAGGTTACATTAAAGGTAGGGAAAAGTTTTGAAATGATTTATTTTGGTCTCATTTTTTTTATATCACAAAAACTTGTCATTTTAACAGGAGTGTGTAAACTTTTTATATCGAGTGTGTGTATATATATATATATATATATATATATATATATATATATATATATATAAATGTATATCTTGAGAGAGATTTATATATATATATATATGCATACATGCATCTAAACTGGAGTTGTATGTATTGTCAAATGTGGCTTTATTAGCATCGGAATCAGCAAGGCTTGTTTCAGTTTTTGTAGTGCTTAGTTAAAAAATGCTAAGGGATTTCAATGCAATCACTTGAAAAAGGGACAAGAAAAGTTATTCTTCCCGGTATGTTGTGCAGTCTTTGAGTTTTTATACTTCAAGATGAATGACCTAAACATTTTTGCTATACAACTTTGATGGTTTGTATGCAATAAGGAGCTGTGTGCTATGTTGTGTAAATTTGTTTTGTTTTTTTTTATTTTGTCATATCTCTCTGCCTGTTTATCTTTCTCTCTCTCTTCTCTCTGTATCTTTCTACTGCTCTTTCTGGCTGTCTATCTGCATTTTACGATTCTTCCTATGTTTTACTTACTAGAAATCTAAATCTAGTTTCATTTAATGAGCAATGCAAGTATTTACTTGACTTTTACCTTTAATATTTTATTTTATTTAATGTTTTAACATGTTATCAGTTCTGCAGGTATTAGCTACATAATCCTCACTGATGACTACAGATGGATGATTGTTTACATGGCACAGCACGGTCCCTTCTCTATTGTTTACATGGCACAGCACGGTCCCTTCTCTATTGTTTACATGGCACAGCACGGTCCCTTCTCTATTGTTTACATGGCACAGCACGGTCCCTTCTCCATTTGGTATTTTGGTTTTAAATAAGGATACTTAACTTAAAGGTCATGTACTTTTTACTGAAACTGATTCTTGGCATCATATAAATATCAGGCAACTCACGCTAACTTATTATTATTATGACTTCAATATTGCATAAGTGAAAGGCTATGCTGCAGTTGTTGCCTAAACGTTTGCTACAATGAAAATCAACTATCTTAGAAACAAAACAAATTTTCAGTACCTTTCTTGTTTTTATATAAGAGGTTCATAGATCCATAGGTGTGTGCTAGGCTAATGGCCCTGGAGCCTTTACAAGCCTAGCCTAAAAAAATTCCCCAGGTACTGTGCCACCCGATGTTCACAGTACCCCATTCAATAGGGCGATTGGAGTGATCCCTGGGTGAACTTTCTGTTACCGATTCACTTGTCAATATTTGAAGAGGGCCAGCGAGGTGCTCTGCTTGACATGAATGGGAAGCTTATTCCAGAGTATGGGCAGTGTATGGGAGATGAACTTGTCCCTCTAGCATGTTCTGTTAATTGTGGTAATGAGGTTGTGATCTCTGAAGCATGTGGTGCAGGGTGGGATTGGGATTTCTTTAGGTGTAGCATTTCAAGTAGGGCTGGGTCGGACATGGCTTTTGTAAGTTAAGCAGAGATCACCTCTAAGTAGACGATAAGAGACTGAAAATAGCTGAAGTTTCTTGAGTCTATCCATGTAGGACATGTGTTAAAGGCCTAGGATCCTTTTTGTGAGGTACTTTTATGGCCTCTCCAGCTGTTGTAGGTGTCTGGTCAGATACATGCCAAACCAGGGCATTATATTCTATGATTGGTCTATTGAGGGATGAGTAGAGAGGCATGATGACCTCTTTCTTCCTGGATGCAAAACCTTTGGTTATAAGATGTGCCACATAGAAGGACTTTCTGATCACAGTGGCAAAGTGGTTGTCGAAAGTGAGGTGGCTGCCGACCTGGGTGCCCAGATCTCTTTAGCCCCTTCAGTGTTCAGTGGGCTCCCATCAACGTGGTTATTTGTGGGAAATGAATTTTTGCCATAGGGGATGATGATGCATTTTTTTTGGCATTAAGCTTCAGGCCATGGTCCTGACACTAGTCAGTGGTCTCAGAGAAGCCCTTTAGTAGGATGTCTGCATCACTTGGGAAGCTGATAATGACTCCTATCTTGCAGTCATCACTCAACTTGGTCAACCAAAGTCCTGTGTTGGCCTGGACTTCTACGAAGTAGATGCCAAACATGAGAGGGCCCAGGACCAAGCCCTGTATTACTCCACTCATGACTCCTCAACAGTCTGATTTGAAATCTGCAACTTTCACTATGTGGGGTCCTGTCTGTGAGCCAATTTGCAACTCATCTAGTGATGTAAGGATTGATGTCTAGTTGGTGAGTTTATCAATGATACCTGAGTGGGGAATGGTATCAAAGGCCTTGGCCAGGTCGAGGTATGCTGTATACACTGCCTTATCCTCATCCACAGCATTGGTGACTACCTCAAAGAAGTCAACCAGGTTCAGCAGGCAGGATCTCCCCTTGACAAAGCCAAACTGTGTGGGGTCAATACTTTGGAGATTGCCTATATCTTTGATAAGCAGGTCCATGATGATGCGCTCCATAGGTTTGCATACCAGACTCGTCAGGCTAATGGGACAATAGCTCCAAGGGTCTGTAGTTGCGCCCACTTTACAGAGCGGGATGACACTAACAGTGTGCCATTCATTAGGGACATAGCCTGAGGTAAGGATGTGATTGAACAGGGAACACAGATGTGGTGCCAGTTTGTTTTGTAGATCATGTAGGATGCAGCCAGGGATATTACCAGGTCCCATGAATGCTGTATTGTTGTCTTTGGATAATGCAGATGTTACCTGTCCCACAGAAATAATAGTTACCAGGCTTTCTTTTGGTATTGTGATAGGGCCCTCGGTAGGGAGAGAGGTGTAAAGTCAGCACTGAATCTGTCAGCACATATGTTAGCTATTACTATTTACTCAGTATAAGAGGTGCAATTGTGCACTAACTCTGGGTATGTCTTGGAGGTTTTTGATATAGCTGTGGAAGACTTTATGGTTGTTTTTGGTGTCAGCCACAATTTTGCCTTAACTGGCATTAGAGGATTTGATAAGGGATCCCAGCTTTTTGTTGAGACTGATAAGGGATGTTTTCCAGTCTTGTGATTTCATTTTTTTCTGCAGCAGTTTCTTCCTTCTATTATAGAGTTTAGCCCAAAGTCAGCTTTAGAGAAGTTTTTCATGATGGTCACCTTAGCAGGGGGTGTAGGTGAGATGGATATTTCCAAGGTGATCAGTTTGTGGTCACATTTAACCAGGGAGGAATTTGACTATAGGTGTGGAGCAATGGTCTCCCATGTTGGTGATAACCAGGTCAAGGATGTTGCTTCCTCTAGTGGGGATCAGAATGAGCTAGTCCAGGGCATTGGAACTGATAAATTCCAGAAAGTGTTGGGCCTGTACATTGGTACTTGAATAGTTTTCCCAGTTGATGGAAGGGTAGTTGAAGTCATCCAGTATGAGAGTATTGGGTTGGACCTTGTTAGATTCCAGGGTGCTTAGAAACTTGGGATGAGAGTCTAGGGACATGTTTGGGGTTCTGTTTCAGGCTATGACTTGTATCACCATCTTACCCAGTGTTATTTGTACCTGAAGTATCTCAGATGCATTATACTGGGCTACCAGTCTAGAGGTGTGCATATCCTTTAAGAATATGGAGTCAGCACCGCCTTTGGAGCTTCCAGACGTATTCTGGGGATGAAAGATATAGAATGAATTGTAGCCTGGGAGTGCAGGGGTGCTTTCTGCCTCTTTAAATCAGGTCTGCTTTAAGCACAGATATCGGCATTCTCCATTTTGAGGTGAGCTTTGAGTGAGTGCATCTTGAGATTTAGCCTTCTAGTATTGAGCAGCATGACCCTCAGATTGCATTTGTTTGTAGCTGTTATGGTGGAATTTTGATCTTTGGAACACTGTCTAAAAAGGGTGCTATAGGGGTGGCAAGAGCCTTAGCCAGTACCCGGAATCCCAGGGATGACAGATACAGGCCGTCTCTGGCAAAGCATTGAGGTCTGTCGATCATGTCATCCCAGGCAGACAGATACTGGATCCCCTTAGAATGACACCAGAAACTTAGCCAATTGTTGAAGTCAATCATTTTCTGCTCATATTGTGGTATCATTCTGGATGATGATAGAATACTGCTCAGGGCTAGCCTGGGCCACATAATCCAAGAGTTCCATCACATCTCTTTTCATGTAGTCCAGGGAGGTAGATCTCAGGTCATTCACACCCACATGGACAATGACAGTGTCATATTTGTACTTGTTTTGGAGTGACCTGATCGCAGGTGTTATGTGGTGGATCCTGGCATGTGATAGACAACTGACAGTCACCTTCTCCTTGTTCAGCCTAGTGAGTGGGACATCAGTGTGTCTCACAATTGAGTCTCCTATGATTAATACATTGGGCAAAGTGTTTTGCCTTTAGAGCTTAGGTTGAGGGGCACACTGTGGTGGTGAGCTGTGGTGGTCAAGTGCATTTCTGTCTCAGGGGTCTTTGTTGTGTGGGTAAATTTTTATTGAGATTCTCTGAGAAGGTGGGTGTATGGTTTGTGTTTCTATGTGTGGGTTGTGATGGTTGATGCTTTGGAGGGGTGTGGTTCTATGTAGTGAGTTGCAGGTGTTGACCTTCTCCTCTTGACCAGCTAGTCAGGCCTTGGTTGGAGTGTGCACTACTTCCAGTTTGGTGATATAAGTGCATCTCTCACATGTCTGAGTGTTGGGAGATAAGAGAGTTGTCTGTGTACATTAGATAGTTGCCACACTGTCTCGGAATGTGCAAGTGCACCAGGTTAGCAGGAGAAAGCACAGGAAATTGCCCTACAATCATACCAGGAGGGGTGGTCATAACTAACAAGTACTGGTGCTGTTACTGCTTAGGAACAGCTAATGCTGATAGCACCTAAGTGTGCTACAATAAATGCTACAAAAGCCTGTTGAAGTGCTAGCCAGTTAAGCTAATTGAAGTGCAAGAAGTAAAAGAGCAAGTGCGTTCTAAGGGAAAATTGAAGAGCAAACTTTCTAGCACCGATAATAGTTTACCTAAACTGTCGCTACTGTGCGGTGCACAAACATGGACTTTTAAACCAGAAAGTTGAAAAGAATGGAAAAACTGCCCAAACGGCAAATAAACTACAGTTTCTGGAGACATATATAATCGTTGTTTAGAGAAGTTCAGCGATATTGCAAATTGCAGTGAATAAACTGCAGTGTGACATGGAATTTGTTTTGGCAATTCTTGGTTCTTTGAGATTTTCACACTAATTCTTTTTTTTTTTTTTATTGCATTTGATCTTACATGCATAAAGTCTCAGGATGGTGGTGTTAGTCATATAAAACCATCAGTGCAGTAGAGTTTATTGTATTAGAGTCGTATTAGAAAAATTCAAGCAGGTCTTAGACATCATGTAAGAATATTTCCTGAAATCAGTGAAGTTTAACATATCCTGGGAATTCTTTAAAGGCCCTGTTCCCACAATGTGATAATTTCTGAATCGGAGAAATGTTAGTCGTGGAGAGGAAAGACCTCATTACCAGCAAACATGTATGTCTCTCTATCCCAGTTATTACTACAGTGTGCAGATCATTGCTGATTTGAACACTGCAGTAGTAAATTGCTGCTCATGTAGACATTGGCACCCCCGCCATAATCACTCTGCTACACATACAGGTAAACATTCAAAAACAAACATGCGCACACAAACACACTCGCGCGCACACACACACACAGATATATATATATATATATACACACACGTGTACACACATACGCAATCTGGAAAATACTATTTCATGTACCACATATCTTGGGAGGTGGGAGAAAACTAGAAAACCTCTCTGAAAAATAGGAGAAAGACAAATGTGTATAAACATCATTATCCATCCAGCTGAAATCCTTAAAATAACATCTGCATTCTGTACCTCTAATTTCATTAACTAATTCTTTTCACCGTTCTAAATTAGATGCTGAAAGCTAATAGTGAGCACTTGTGGCGCATAGAATTTAAGACTCCGGTTTGCCATACTAATCTCTAATGTAGCAAAAAGACTACACATTATTTTGTCTTTCTTACTCTTCAGATTGTTAGGCACAGACCTACAAAAGAAAAAAGGAGAGAGTTGCACTAAAAAGACTTAAAATTGTAGACCCTTTTTTTTCTTAGTTTAAAATGCCCCTTAGTGTTTTAGACTTTAATAGATAATAAGGACTATTCATCATCTGATTTCAGGTAAAAATCAATGAAAACGGGATGAAAGAAGATTTCTAGCCTGAATTTTAAAGCAAATAGCTGACTGATGCATTTTGACATTGTGGTTAGCAGTTGAATTATGGATCTTACTCCTCTGTACACAAGACATTTTACACATTAAAATATGAAGCAGAAACAGTGTAAAGCTATGAAATGTACTTGGTAAAGGTGATCCATTTCAACTTCACTGCAGTTTATATAAAAATGCCTTTATTTATTCATTTTATTTTTAATAAAGGGATAATGAGCTGTATGAGCACAACCTACAGTAGTTAAAAAACAGAAAATGCACTAGTTTATCCCAAAATATGACATACAGCAATACATTTTTACAAATAATGATCTGCAGTGAAGTCCAAAAAGAGACACTCTTTCTGTCACTCTCTCACACACACACACACACACACACACACACACACACACACACACACACACACACACAAAATAACCTTATATTACTTAGTAATGTAAAGCAGTAGCTGCATAATACGTGACTACTTTGTAGAGTTTCCTGACTACTGCCTAGACCTAGCATTTAGCATTTGCAATGTTACGATGGAGCAACCATTGTCACCATAGCAGTTGCATGCACATTCTACATGGAGATTTTCTTTCAGTGCATAAAGTGCTTAATGGATTATTTTTCCTAATATTGGTTCAAGTAGCAGACCCCAGTCTCAAGAAAGCATTTTACACTAGTTTTAAATATGGGGATGGGTGCCAGTCAGAGACAAACGATCACCATGAAGGTTTCTGAGCTCATAACTGTCTTGTATGTTTTTTGATATGCTTTTTTATTTTGAGGGGAGGATAGTAATTGTCATTTAATATGTTGAAGATTACAGCACTTAGAAATGTTGCCTTGTTAGGAACATATAGAAATTTACTTTTTGCAGGTGATTTGGAATGGCATTTCCAGGGTTTTGTAAAAGAAAAACAATTGCAGATAATGTTCCCAGTAGTCTTTACTGTTTGAGTTTGTCAGGCTGAATGAAGCACTAGAAGAAAGCGGCCGTATTCAAGTCTGAGTACTTGTTTATTTTTGATAATTGCTACATGGAAACTGGGTCGAGAAAACTGATTTTATAAGATTAGTTTTAACTGGCTCGAGACTGTATAAATGGCACTGTCTATATGTGTAGTAAAAGGAAAGAAAAGGGTTGAGTATAAGTACTAGATATCTCTAGTGCATGACATTACAAATGCTATTCCCTTTTTAATTTCTCTAAATCTTTCGGGTTTCTAATACCATGACAGGAATGGACCCCATTTCTAAGTCATAATACGATTAAAATTCATGAAACTAGTAGCTCTTTGATGTCAGCCAAAAGTGCTCTTCATAGCACTCGCAATATGCCTAGTAATGACTCATTTTGTAATTTGTATGGAGTTACTTGTATTGGTAGCATATCTAAATATGATTGTAGACTCTCTTTATAGGACCTGTTGCTCCTACTAGTATTGGAACTCTCAGGGTAGATTTCATCCACATTGCTTTTGTTTCTGCTTGCAAATCCTGATTTTATGACTGTGTCTGTCTGTATGCAAGACACTGTAGTCCCTGGTTGTGGCAATTTCAATGATCAATGTTACTTTTGTCTTCTTTTCCAGGACCACTACATCTGGTTTTCTAGCATCTATCTTTTGAAGTGTTGGTAATGGGTGATCCCATGTGATGTAGACTTCATCATTTTCTGTAATGCTTTGTGGTTCATGTTTCCAGTGTTTTTCAACCACTTCAGTACCATGATGTTTGCACAATATCCAGTGCGACAGTCTTGCCACATTATCGTGCCTTTCAGTATGCAGTCATTCTGCCATTAGTATATCACAACCAGCAACGAGGTGTGCAAATTTTTCCGGTTCTATTTTACAAAAACCTACATTTGTCCATTTCTTCCACATGTTCAGTGGACTTTGTAAACCAACGTGTACATACGTAGCCCACTATCTTGTGCTGCCAATATTAACCTTTCATCTCTTGGTTTGAATTCACCTCTCCTTAACCATTCATGCGTTCGATCCTGATCAGCATGAGGTGTTTCCAGAAGTTTTCTATACTTGCAACTACATTTATGCATTTTCCACATTTCTTGCCTTCTCATTCGGTCCTTCACATTATTTATTTATTTTTATTTATTTAAATTTGTTGACCGGGAGTATCCGACTGGACGTAGGTTCATTTTCAGTGGAGGCCCGGGGAGAAAAGCTCCACAGTAAAATAAACAGACAGTAGTTACATTGGATTACATAGCGATTAACAATTTAACATAGCAATTACTTACAACATATTTACAGATGAAGAACATAGTACATCACTAGGCAACTAGAATCTTTATCTGTGAAGTACATAACAGACATTAACAAATGTTACAATGAGAAGTTCCTGCTGTATAATAACTACTAGGCTTATGAGCATCTGAGCTTGCTATAATCAAGGTAGTTAGTTGTTATTATTATTATAGTAATTATATTTTTTCTTTTGTTTTTTGGTAAATTCAGTTGCTGCCTGATTTTTATCTACTTCTGGTTTGATTTCCATTCCTGCTTGATGCCGATATGCTTCTGCTAGATTAAGCAGGGAAGTCATCTTAGATTTATGCTCCTTATGTTTCAAAACCTTCACTATGCTTGGGTCTTGTGAGGTCGGCAGATATGTGTGGAGTCCCATAATTCCAGATCTATACATGTAATCAATTTCAGAGGCCCATCCCTCCTTTGGAATGAGGAATATATAATCTTGCTATGCACTGATTTTTATAAATCATTTGATGAGCATGAAGCATCATCCTTGTTTTCCTGTCCAACCTATCCAACACCTTTTGGGGCCAGTCAGTCACTCCAAAACTGTAAGTTAGGACAGGAAGAGCAAATTAGTTTATAGCTTGGATATTGTTCCTAGAGGTTAGTGCTGTTTTCATGATTAAGTCTTCTGAAATATTCCTTACTAAGTTTTATTCACATTTGTTAGTGTTTTATTGTTGATCCTTCATCAATTCCCAAATATTTATACACTCATTCTTGCTCAAGTTCTTTTATATCACATTCTTGTCCCAAACGGATGTTTTCCTGGCATTGCAGTTTTCCTGCTTTAAAGGCTGCTTCTTCACATTTATCAAGACCAAATTACATTCTTATATCATCTGAAAAAGTATTGATAACTTGCAGTTGTGCTTTCAGTTCCTCATCTGATGAACTATAAAATTTTAAATCATCAACAAAGAGAAGTCTTTACACTTTGTTGTTTTATAGCAGCCAAATTCTAGCCGTGGCCTAAGCTGTTAAGTAGACAGCTCAATGGGTTAAGGGCAAGGCAGAATAGCAGACGTGACAGTCACCCTGGAATATCCCCCTTTGAATTTTTATCCCGGGGATAATTTGTCCTTTATCATGGCTTAATTGCAAAGTAGTCTGCCTCTGTTTCATGGTCACTATAATGTAGTTGATCAGTGTAGGGTGTATCTTATACATTTTTAAGCACTCTTTTATTCATCCCCTTTGTAATCTATGAGGGGAATATGAGGAATCCTGTGCCTGGACTGTTTATGCATTGGGCAGGAGATATCGCAGCATCCGCTGCAGGACTACAAGATTCAGTAACATTTTGTACCCTACAGTGATTAGACTTCTGAACTCAGGCACTAGTCCCAGGGGTCTGGACACATAATAAGTCAATTTTTATTTATGTGTGCAATATATACTTCTGTTCCAAGTAAGTGCAATATTTATTTATTATATCTGTAGGCACTATTATTTAACTCACTCAAGTGCAGTATTAGACAAATAACTTAGACATTTCAATCTGTAGTGTGCTTTTTTTTTTACTTTAAATAGGGTAGTTAATTTAACTAAGGGGAGGGTATTTGTTTCATATACGAGTGTTGGTAAATGTCTCTGCTCTTTCTTGCGTGTATTAGGAGTAGTACTCAGTTATGTTTATTCCTCTACTTGTATGTGTTGTTTCACTTTCCTTTGAAATCTCAGGAATTGAGCCAATGCACAAAATTTCATTTAGATTATGCATGTGTAGTTCTAAATGACAATAAAGTTTACTTTGACTTTGAATAGTAGCCATGGTGACATTGGAACTGTCATTCCCTTTGTGGTCTGCTAGGGGAGTGTAACAAATAGTAGGCATAGTGACACATTGAATGATATCCCCTTTGTGATCTACTAGCTGAATAAAAGGAATAGCAGCCATGATGACATATGGAATGGGATTCTCCTTGTGATCTAGTGGAGAATATAAGGAATAGCAGCCATAATGGCAGTGGGAATGATTCTTCATTTGTGATCTACTAGAAGAGTACAATGAACAGTAACCATAGTGACACTGAAAACAGTATTCCCTTTGTGATCTGCTAAGAGAAAACAAGGAATGGTAGCCATAGTGGCATTGGAAATGGTACTCACTTTGTGATCTAGGAGAATATGATGACTAGTAGCCATGGTGACACTTGGAATGGCATTCCCTTTGTGAATTACAAAGTGAATATGGGCAATACTAGAGATAGTAATTTTGGGAATGGTATTCCCTTTATGATCTTTTAGGAGAGTGCAGTGAATAGTAGTCATAGTGACACTGGGAATGGTATTCCCTTTATGATCTTTTAGGAGAGTGCAGTGAATAGTAGTCATAGTGACACTGGGAATGGTATTCCCTTTGTGATCTTTTAGGAGAGTGCAGTGAATAGTAGTCATAGTGACACTGGGAATGGTATTCCCTTTGTGATCTCCTAGTTGAATATGAGGAAGAGTAGCCATAGCAACACTGGAAAGAGTATTACCTTTGTGAGTTAATAGGTTGAATGGAAGGAATTCTACCCATAGTGGCTTTGTGGAAGATATTTATTTTATGATCTACCAGGAGTATTTAATGAATAGCTGCCATAGTGATACTGGTAATGCTATTCCCTTTGTGATCTGCGGGAAGAATATGAGGAATAGTAACCATTATGACATGGAGAATGCTATTCTCTTTCTGATCTGGTAGGAGAATATGAGGGATAGTAACCATTGTGACATTGGGAATGTTATTCCTTCTGTGATCTGCTAGGTGAATATTAGGAATAGTAAGCACTGTGACACTGGAAAAGTTATTCCCTTGTGATCTACTAAGTGAATATTGGCCATAGTAACATTGGGAGTGGTATTCCCTTTGTGATCTACTAGGAAAATACAAGTAATAGAAGTGATAGTGACACTGGGAATGACATTCCGTTTGTGATCTACCAGGAGAATACAAGGAATAGTAGCCATATTAATACATGGAATGTTATTCTTTTTGTGATCTACTAGGGAAGAGTGACAAATAGTAGCAATAGTGATGCATGTAGGGGTATTCCCTTTGAGATCTTTATTATTCATAGTGACTTTAGGAATGATGCTTCCTTTCCGATCTGCTAGAAGAGTACAATGAATAGCAGCCATAGTGACACTGGAAACAGTATTCCCTTTGGAATGTGCTAGGAGAATACAAGGAATAGTAGCCATAGTGGCATTGGAAATGGTATTCACTTTGTGCTCTACTAATTGAATATGAGCAATACTAGCCATAGTAACTTTGGGAATGGTATTCCATTTATGATCTTTTAGGAGAGTGCAATGAATAGTAGCCATAGTGACATCAGGAATTGTATTCCCTTTATGATCTACTAGGAGAATATGAGGAATAGTAACTACTGTGACAGTGGGAATGGTATTCCCTTCGTGATCTGCTAGGTGAATATGAGGAATATTAGAGATAGTGACATTGGGTATGGTATTCCCTTTGTGATTTATTAGGACAATACAATGAATAGCAGACATAGTGACACTGGGAATGGTATTCCCTTTGTGATATACTAGGTAAATAAAAGGAACAGTATCCATTATAACATTTGAAATGGTATTCCCTTTGTGATATAGTAGGAGAGTGCAAGGAATAGCAGCCGCAGTGCTACTGGGAATGTTATTACCTTGTGATCTAGTAGGGGAATATGTAATATTAGCCATAGTGGCATTAGGAATGGTACTTCCTTTGTGAGATAGTAGGATAATATAAGGAATTGTAATATGGGAAATGGTATTCCCTTTGTGTGGTGTACTTGGTGAATACCAGGAATAGTAGCTATAGTGATACTGGAAATGACATTCCCTTTGTGATCTAGCAGAATAAAAAGAATAGTAGCCATAGTGTCAGTGGGAATGGCATTCCCATTGTGATCTTCTAGATGAATACAGGCAGTATCAGCCATAGTGACTTTGGAAATGGTATTCCCTGTATGATCTGCTAGGAGAGTAGGTTGATTAGTAGCCATAGTGACATACCATTTCCTTTGTGATCTGCTATGTGAATACTGTGATCTGTGCAAATGCAACAAATATTAGCCATAGTGAGATTTGAATGGTATTCCCTTCGGGATCTACTAGGGGAATAGAAGTAATTGTAAACACTTTGTCTACTGTAGAAAAAACATGACGCTATATTTTTGAGGGTTGACTAGAAGATTGTTAAATGAAGTTGTGTAACGTTGTTTTGGAAGTTGTTTTGCTGGCTGCTTCCTATACTTTCTTTAGTGTATACACAAAGACATGGAAACGTAGATGTGATGCAATACCTTTTATTGGACCAACATAGGTGTCAAAAATAGTCGAGCATTCAAGCTGGCGTGAGCCCTTCATCTAGACGTATTAAGTCAATGGTATAAGATACAGTGCTGAAATATCTACTTGTGTCTAAAAAATGAAGTGCATAATTAATTTCTAAATGGCCAATAAAAAGAAAAGCTAGTGTAGAAAAAAATGAGCACGTATATGGCTATACCTCCGAGATGGACACTGTGTGTGTGTGTGTGTGTGTGTGTGTGTGTGTGTGTGTGTGTGTCTTTAATGTGGAACAAAAGGGAAAAATCTGGAGCACTTACAAACAACTCCAGGTTGGAAACTGACAACATGGTTATCATTTGTCATGTACACTTTTTGTTTTGAGACATACTATCATTCGATATTATTTGCCATAAATTAAAAAAGTATGAACAATGAATGCATGACAGACACTGTCAGTTTTGGACAATGTGGATCATGAGCATTTTAAAATCCATATCAGGTTAAGTTTCTAATAATGATGTATGACTGAGTGCTATGATGACATCTATACATGTCATTCACCTCTGAGCTAAGACATGCTGATGCCAAAAGTGTGCATCCAATGATGTGGGAAGCCCCAAACGTCCCACGACAATGAATTCACCAAGCACTTAATATGCTGTAAGTAGCTATGAATATAAGCAGCTGTAGTAATCAACATATAAATACATAGAAACACTCTAATTCTTCTTTAGTGGTACAAGGTAACGAGTAATAACAACTTATAGCTAAATAGTCATATTCCTCTAGCTTACCCCAATCTTTACTCATCAAAACCAGTAGGAAACTCTTCTTGATCTATGTCATTTTAAACAACTTTGTTTTTGCTATAAATCTCACTAACTTTAACTATCAATCTAACCCCACACACTTGTAGAACTACCCCACTAGGGATTTTTCTTTCCCTTTATTAATTCTTTCAACCTAAGACTACAGCTCTAGTGATTTTCTTAACTTTCAACCTATTTCAATATTTACAAAAAAAAAGTGTGTGTGTGTGTGTGTGTGTGTGTGTGTGTGTGTGTGTGTGTGTGTGTATATATATATATATATATATATATATATATATATATATATATCTTGTAAATTACTGTTTTTCTCTCTGATATTGTAACTTCCCGCAATGTATTAGTCTGTTTCTTGTTTTGTTATATTGTACTGTAATTTCTGTAAATTCTGTACAGTCATGATGTGTTTGTGGAGCTTTTCTCCCCGGGCCTCTGCTGAAAATGGGCTCCTGTCCTAGTCAGAATTTCCCGGTCAACAAATGTCAATAAATAAGTAAGTAAACATTGTTTTTTAAAACTTCTTATCAAAGAGTAGTAAGAAAATGATTTGCTTACCCTTTACAAAGTCTTTTGGTACCTGTGCATCCTTTGTTTTTTGTTTTTTTTTGTTTTAACTGTATAAGGCTTAAAAACTTTTATGACGTCTGTCTTTAACCTTAACGTTTTGTACTGTGTTTGCAAAGTTTTTTCACATCTGTGCTCTGTTGTTTGTTTGTATCTATACTGTGGTTTCTAGTCTTTAGGCAGACTGTCCCTACATCCTGTGTCATCTTTGTGCATGATGACTGCTATATTGTGCATGCTGGCGCTATATCACTGGGTCTATATCTAGCATCATTTCTTCCTCGCCATCATATGACTTTTAAATTGTAGCACTGTCCTCAGTGGGCTTGCAGCGCCTGTGTCTGTATCTTGCTGGTGTCTTTAATTTTGCAGTCCACATGCATGACTTCTGAAGTAATGTGATGTGCTTGCTAATCTCATGGCATGCATGCCTATATACTGCTGCTTTCTTCCTTCTTGTACTGTGAATATAGTATCCGGTTCTGCATTATTGCAGTGTGTTGTTCTACTTCATTATTGACAGCCATTTGCAGGTTTATTTGCAGTACCAGGAAGTACACTGCTAAGACCATACAGCTAATAACATACTGTGCGTATAGTAATTGGCTCTACCTTATCACAGAGTGTGAATATGCAAAACTTTAAATATTATTTAAAAGCACCTTTAAAAATTACACACACATAAAATGTAAAAAGACTGATGTTCATCATGCATACAGCTGCAGTCATGCAACCCATGTTCTCCTGCCATCAGGCGGGTCCTCAGTCGGCCGAATTCCAGTGTCTAGGTCCGGCGTCGGTTGTCATCGCTTCTTCCCTGACGTCAGTGCGACAGGGGGATAAAAGAACCAGCCGACGCCATTTTCTTCAGTCTTTCTTGCCGCGCGGTGCCCGAAGCAGAAGCAGTTCGCAAGTGCCGGTCGGCCAGCTCCTGAAATTACGAAAAGTTTGCAACCGAAGTCTTCTTGAAATCTAAGTACCCCGTTGGGGAAACTTTTCTTGCCTCAGACCGATGTCAGACAAAGTTAATAATTGTATTTCATGTGGGAAGCAAATACCGCATAAGGATTTTCATTCCCTCTGCATTCCTTGCTTAGGCCCAGACCACGACGTCTCGGTCTGTCGTTTATGTGCTACATTCAACAAATGCACCATTAAGCATTGGGCGGAGTTCGCCCAGCACTATTTTGGCAAAAAATGTAACTATATTATGTCGTCGGATACTCTGACTCCAGTTTTGTCTAAAAAACACAAAGATAAGGACCGACACACGAGGTCCAAGGCCTCTACCGACAACACGCCAAAGCCGACTACAAGTGATCCGGTTCTCAGCGAGGCACCTACGCAGCCCCTGCCTACCGACGACACTTCATTGGCGGTGTCTTCTGTGCCTGAGGTCGCAGGCTCCTTGGCCCACACCCCGACTACAGATACCGAAGCCACTCTTGGTGGTGAATCTCAAAATGTAGACAGGTCTGCCTCCTCTCAAGGTGTCTTCAGACCTTTCTCTTCTTTTTCCATCAAGGCTTTCACTAAGTCTAAAGCAGCCATGCATTCTAAGAGACAAGCTACACAGGGCCCTTCTCCAGGCCCCATGCCTAAAAAACAGATGCTTAAAATGGTTGAGGATTTAATTACTCTTATCACGGGTTCCCAACCCCCCTGGACAAAAGGCCCAGAGTGGAGGAAGAATCCCCCTCCTCTGACCAGCCCTCCATTATTTCAGAGCACTCTGATGAACAGGAACATTCTTACTCCCCTTTTGAAGATTCTGATGCAGAGGAGTCCATTCCCTCTGCCCCCCCCCCCCAGAGGATTACTCATTTGGGTAAACCTTGCATACCTCAAGGGAACACTTCCACTGGGAAGGCCAAGAGTACTCAGATTCCAAGAAAATGCTTAGGGATTTTCTCTTGCTACCTCAGCACAGGCCTCTGGCTATACCTCCTGTCTTAGACATACTAGATGATGTGTACTCGGAGGCCTGCCTTAACCCGGATTCTTTACCTCTAGCCCCAGTCAAGCCTGACAGGTACTACTGGGTTCCTGACTCACACCAATTTTTATACAAAAGCCATGCGGCTGACCCAGAAACTATCTCACAGGGCCCCAAGGGAATTAAGGCCTCCACTGCTAAAAATCCATTACCTTCCGAGAGAGATTCCAGATCCTTAGAAAGGTGGGGAAAAAGGTATACACCTCGGCCACCTTAACCATGAGGGCATTAAACTGCCAGTTCCATATGCTAAAGTACCAACAGTTTCTGTTATCACAGTTGAGAAGCAAAATGTCACAACCTGAACAACAAGACTTGAAGGAGTTGCAGGATTTGATGCATAGTGCAGAACAAGTGGGTAAACATACCTTGCAATGTGGTTTTGATGCTCTAGAGGCCTCATGTAGAGCTGCTGTTACAGGATCAGTCATACATAGACATGCCTGGCTCAAGGAGCAGACCTAACCAGATCATGTCAAAGCTAAATTACTAGATGCCCCTCTACAAAAGGATGTATTATTTGGTGTTAAAGCTGAGGAGGTATTAAAGAAAATGGAGGAAAAGGCTAAATCAATGCAAACAGTGAAAGATTTTCTACAGGTACAACCTCCACATTTCAGTAGAAATTGGCCTTCCAAAAATTGGTCCTTTCCTGCCACGGACAGTCCCCAAAGAGGTAGATACAGGCGCCCGAGTGGCAGAGGGCAATCTCAAGGATCGTTTAGAGGCAGACAATGGCAAGCTCCTACACAAAGAGGTGGTGAGGATAGTTCGCAGCCATTCAGAAAGCAAGCCCAATGACTTTCCCCTTTGCATGCCAAGCAAGGCTCAAATGGCAGCACCCTTAGGCGGAAAACTGGCATTACTTTCAAAAAATTGGCATATTGTCACAAAAGACAAATGGATCCTGGACATTATAAACAGAGGCTACAGATTCCATTTTCACACCCTTCCAAAAATGAGAGGCATGACAAACCTGCCACACAATCAAAGGGCACAGGCACAAAGACAAATTTCAGATTTCACGGACATGAAAGCTATTCAAGAGGTACCTACTCATGAACAAGGTCAAGGTTTTTATTCCAGACTATTCCTGGTACCAAGGAAGGGAAAAGACTGGAGACCTATTTTGGACCTATCCATCCTAAACACATTTTTACTTGTACCAAAATTCAAGATGCTCACATTACAGCAGCTTCTTCCCATGCTGGGCAAGGAGTCTTGGCTGGTAACATTGGACCTCAAGGAGGCATACCTGCATGTCCCAATCAGACAAAATTGCAGAAGATACCTCAGATTTCTTGCATGTTCAACCCATTATCAATTCTCTGCATTGCCCTTTGGCTTATCTACTGCACCCAGAGTATTCACAAAATGCCTGGCATCAGTAATTGTCTACTGCAGACTTCAAGGGATACAAATATACCCATATTTGGATGACTGCCTGATCCAAGCGGACAGCAAGCACATACTTCTGAAACATCTGGCTTTTGTAATAATGTTGTTGAATTCTCTGGGATACACAGTCAACAAAAAGAAATCAAGGCTAATACCCTCTCAGAAAATAATTTTCCTGGGTGCCAACTTGGACACAAACACCAAGATGGCCTACCTCACGCCAGAGAAGCAGGGGCAACTAACTCAATACTTCAGAAAACTAGCAAGTTTCACCAGGCTGACTGCAAGGAAAATCCTGCAGGCTCTGGGATTCATGGCATCTTGCATCCTACTAATCCCATGTGCAAAGCTGCATATGAGGAAACTTCAATGGTACCTGAAAAACCTATGGTCTCAACACAGCCACAGTTTGGAAACAATAATACCACTAATTCCATGTCTTCGATAGGAATTTCTGTGGTGGGCTCAAGCATGCCAAATAAACACAGGTCTCCCATTCTGCAAGCCTCAAGCAAATTAAGTCATCACAACAGACGCCTCGGACTATGCCTGGGGGGCGCACATGACAGATCGGTGCATTCAGGGCAAATGGTCCCAAAAAGAAAAGCACCTTCACATCAATCAAAAGGAAATGCTAGCAATAATAAATGCTATTATAACTTTCAAAGACCTTCTGCATCCAGGTCAACTTTTGATAAGGACAGACAACACCACAGTAATGTGGTACATAAACAAACAGGGAGGAACCCATTCATACCCCCTATGCAGGCTGGCCATGTCACTTTGGAACATGGTTCTGGAATTACAAATCAAACTTCAAGCACAGTACTTGCCAGGCAAGGAAAACACACTGGCAGACAACCTAAGCAGAAATATGACAGATCCACACAAATGGAAGTTACATCCTCAAGTTTTTACAGAGATAATTCAAGCATGGGGAAGGCCAGACATAGATCTCTTTGCCGCCTCCCACAAAAATCACCAATTGACATAATTCTGCTCAAGGACTTTTCATCCACAGGCCTGGAGAGTGGACGCTCTCTCTTTCAGTTGGACAACAATGACAGTTTATGCCTGTCCACCTCTTCCTCTGCTGCCCAAAGTTCTATTAAAAACCAGAGCAGACAGACCAAAGATGATTCTCATTGCTCCAGACTGGCCAAGACAGCACTGTACCCACTCCTGAGGAGCCTGACGCATTCCCCTCCATGGACCCTACCTCTAATGCCTCTCCTTCTGACTCAGCACGGCTTCAAAACTCTTCACAGTCAGCTGAAAACACTCAATCTGGCCGCATGGAAGATTCCTTAACATCACAACAGACCCTACTCTCCAAGGAGGTGCAGGATGTCATTTTGGAGGCCAGAAGGCAGTCTACTAGAAAAGTTTACTCCGCAAAATGGAAACGGTTTTGTGCCTGGAATGAGAAAAAGGGCCAGAATCCTGGAAAACTGAATTTACCTCAAATATTACAGTATCTAGCTGAGCTGCTAAGCAGTGGACTTTCATTCTCCTCCATCAAAATCCATGCCTCAGCCATTTCTGCAGAATAAAACACTGATCCACCTTTATTCTCTCACCCCCTCTTAAGACAGTTCCTCAGAGGGGCTAAGAATATAAAACCCCCAAGGAAACAACCAATACATGCTTGGGACCTCAATTTCATTCTAGAAAAGCTGACCTTGCCTCCTTTTGAGCCAGCTACCTCAACAGATTTGCAATATTTGTCCTGGAAAACAGCTTTCCTTCTGGCTATCACCTCAGCTCACAGGGTATCGGAACTTCAAGCCCTCATGGTTGTGCAGCCCTTTATCATCTTCCATCAGGACAGAGTTTCCTTATGAACCAACCCATCCTTTATGCCAAAGGTGGTATCCAGGGTAGCTTTGAATCAGGCTATACACTTACCTACCTTTTACCCTAATCCTCAAAACAAAGGGGAGAGATTACTACATTCCTTGGACATCCACAGACAGCTGCGTTATTATTTGGACAGAACAAAGCCTTTCAGAAAATCAGAACAGCTCTTTGTGTCCTATGCTATAGGAGCTCAAGGGAAGCCAATTTCCAAACAGACAATCTCAAAATGGATAGCTCACTGCACACGCTTTTGTTACTCTTTTCATGGTAAAACTGTACCTGCAGGCATCAGATCTCACTCCACAAGGGCCACAGCTACCTCTGCAGCTTTCCTCAGAGGAGTTCCTACCAAAGATATTTTGGAAGCAGCCACTTGGAGTTCTGTGCATACCTTCTCCAAGCACTACCACCTACCATTATACTCCAAAACTAGAGCAGGCTTTGCCACTGCAGTCTTGCAGGGCATCCTGGCTCTTCCTAGTTCCACCTAGTGCCTACCACCCCTTTCTTAGCTTTGGGATTCTACCCATCTGTTATGACTGCAGCTGTATGCACGATGAACATAGTACAGTTTTGTACCTACCATAAATGTAGATGTTCGAGTGCTAATACAGCTGCAGTCCAGGTTTCCCTCCCTCCTTCCCCTCTTGGAACAGGCCTATTGGCTAACACCTCCTCATACAACCTGATTGGGGTATTCATTTATGGTGTATTTGCTTGCAACTACTGTATTTTGATTATATTGCATTGCTTTATTACACAAATTTATGTATTGCCTTCCTTCTGGGGGCACCTGACATCTGGGGCAAGAAAAACTGAAGAAAATGGCGTCGGTTGGTTCTTTTATCCCCCTGTCGCACTGACGTCAGGGAAGAAGCGACGACAACTGACGCTGGACCTAGACTTTGGAATTCGGCCGACCGAGGACCCGCCTGATGGCAGGAGAACCCATCTGTTATGACTGCAGCTGTATTAGCACTCGAACATCTACATTTATGGTGGGTACAAAACTGTACTTTTTTGAATTGCTAGCATTTAGGTGAATGGTTTGGCAGTAATCAATTTGTAGGGGCTTTCAGTTTTCTCAGCTGTTAGCTGTGATGGATCCTGGACATTTTTTTTAAATGTACTTACTGGAAAAATAGTGAAAGTCCTTCATAATGACTTTAAACTAATATCAACCAGCATGTGCATTCTGTGTATTCTACTTTTGCAGTTAGCACAGAGGACTAATGCAATAATCTGCTAATAAGCGGTTTCTTGTGGTCCAGGGTTTTATCCCATTCAGTGCCATTTGTCTACTGTGTGATTCTAAGCAAACAATTTGAAGCAAAGCGATGTAGCTCACTAGAAGAGTGCAGACTTTGCAACTTTGAGATGCTGACTTCAATCCCTAACATCTCCTTTTGGGTCAGGGTTTGGCGTAATAGGCAAGGTGTTTGTCACAGACACTAGGTACAGGGTTTGATTCTCACCTTTAAGGGAAACTGATTAGGTGCAATGTGGCCACAAGCACAGCTAGCCTAGAACTATCTTATGACCTTTGAATAGTGTCGGACATTCTCACCACTGGTAGCCATATATACACTTATTTGCATTACCAGTGCATATGCTTTTAGCCGTTATGGCTAATTTCACCTTTCTGTCTATATAGCACCCAGACTACTATTACTGTGTCTCATTTGGAATAGTGCCCTGAACCATCATTATAGAACTGCCCTCCCTTAATCAATATGGTTGACATAGCTCCAACTCATACTGACCTCTCCCATGAAACCACATTATACCTTTCATTTATCAGTTGCCCACTAACAAGAACTTGGTAGCTTGAGGCAATGTGGTAACTGTCCAGTGCTCACTCAACCTATTATTGCTGCCTAGCACTACCCGAGAAAGATATGGATATAGTTATAAACAGGAGGCAACTCTCACATTACATGGTTGTCAAAACTCAGCATAATCCCACAACATAACACTTATCCCCCATCCCCATATTATTTGGTACTAACAAAATACCTTCTTAAGCCCCTGTGGTCTTCTACCAACAAAATAATGCACAGAGAAAATAAAACATCAGCAATACACTCATCTGAAATATTATACAGACAATAACATGTAAAGTTTCTGGAGCACTCACAACAATGTCTCCAACTGATACAACACGTACCACAGCACCTCCAGCTAATACACCTCTCAGGGCTCCATCTGATACAACACTCACAATGACACTTCCAGCTAAAACAGCACTCACAGCACCTGCATTTGAAAAAACATGACCACACTTCCACCTAATACAGGACTGACAACAACACTCCCACCTGGTACAACACTCACAACAAGCCCGCCACCTGATAACACTAAAAACAACACTTCCAGCTAATACTACACTGTCAATAACAACTTCATCTGATATAAAACTCACAACGACATCTCCAGCTGAAACAACACTCACAAAACCTCCATTTGAAACCACACTCAAAACATCTCCATCTGATACAGTACTGGCAATAACACTTCCACCTGATACAATACTCAAAACAAGACTTTTAGCTAATACTGCACTCACAACACCTCCAGCTAAAGCAGCACTCGCAGCAAGTGCTGAAGCAACACTCACAATGACACCTCCAGCTGAAGAAGTACTCACAACACCTTAAGCTGAAACAGCTCTCAGAGCAAAACATCCTTCTGAAACAGCACTGACAATACTTCAAGCTGAAGCAGCACTCACATTAACACCTCTAGCTGATACAGCACTGACATCAACTCTTCAGACAAAGTCAGCACTCACAAAAGCACCTGTAGCTAATGAGTACTCACAGTAGCTGCCACTGCAAGCAAGGATCACCTAAGATGCATTCATATGCACTTAAGGCTGCCGGGACATGCTACCACGCATGATAGCATTCATGTTGTTGATCACTCTAAACACCCCGGTACCCCTTGTTCAAGCCAGGTCTACCAGCCAACCCCCCACCTCCATGGACTTACTGTTCTATGCTGTGGCCAGTCATGGATTCCTATGGTTGCCTGGTATGCTCAGCCATCTCTGCTCCTATCTGGGGAGTTTTCCTTGTATGACTTCCCCATTCCCCCCTCCTTTATGATGTTATGGTGATGTCCAAGGGGCAGTGGGGACATTGGTCCCAAGGATATCCCAAGTCTCCATTAAGGATTGTCAAAACAGATACCCATGTTGCACCCCCACCCCAGGATAAGCAAAGACCATCCTCCCCCATCACTCCTTCAGTCACCGAAGCCACTCATCAAATCCTGTTCACCTGGGTCTTAGTCAGTGCTTTATTCCCCTATGCCATCAAAGCAACTACACTTAACAAGGAGAGAGAGTGACTTTTAGCTTGTCTCTTAGGTGCCACATTTTACATCATCATCAGGGCAATCAGATGCATTCACCCCATTATGCGTATGGCTTAGTAATTTCTGATATGATAGTGAAAGACCATAAGATATTCCAACTTGGAAATGATAAGATGTGACAGACATGACTAAGCTGGAAAGGAATTAATCTTAAGCAGTAAGTCATTGTCATTATATATGATGCCCAAAACAACAACAAAAAAAAAAAAACAGACTCTAACAGTTGACTCAGTAAATGTTTCATTCTAGAGGAATGCAATGTGTGATAGCTTGGAGGGAGATGGTAGGCTGTACTATCTGCTTTGCCAGGAAGACTTTCATCTTTTTCATTAAAGATTCTATATATTGGTTTGCCTTTATATGCAGGGTCTATCTTCTGTACTTAACACCTTAACAAATCCCAAGCAGACCATCATAATATGGTAATGCTGAATGCTAGAAGTTTATACAGGAAAATGACTTCTCTCAAGGCTTTTTTTGAACCTGGAACACATGCAAATTTGCATAGTTACAGAAACGTGGTCCCAGTGTAGTGGCAGCATTTCTTTTTACTGTCTTAATGTCTGTCACTTGATCATGCCCCTGGTGAGAGTGGTAACAATCCCACTGCTGATCTTCTGTAATCTTATTACCTTATATGTTTGTGTCTTTCGGCTTTTCCCAGTTAGGGGTCGCCACAGCGGAACTCTGGTCCGCTAATGATTGGCAGTTGATTTTTATGTACTGGCTTGCCAGGCCTGATGCACAACCTTCAACGAAGGTACGCATGTCTCCAGGCAGAAGATGCTCTAGCTGAGAATCGAACCGGACAGCATCTTACTGTGAGGTGACAACGCTACCGCAAAACCACCACCACGGGGTCAATCTTATTACCTTATATATAGCAGGAATATTAACTAGAACTTGGCCTTATTGTGGTATCAGTAAATAAGTCCACCCATCATAACAATACAAACTGTAATATCCTTTCTATGTCTCCCAAACCCATGGTGCCTCAATAAACAAATTAGCTTTTGAACCTAATACATGTGTTCCGGAAAATTGGAGCTACCTGCCCCTAAAACGGTGCCCAGGTCAATGGGGGTCATCAACACTTACTTTCTAGATGAAGGGCTATTCTGCTCTTCTTGAGGCTCAAATCTACATGATCTTGTTTTTATAAAATGTAATGCCAAAATGATTATCACCCACAGCTGTGATATTGCCTAAAACCAACCATCTTGCTGTCCTTTTTCCATAAGTATTCTTACTCTATTGCTACGATCTTTAATGATTTCTCCAGAAGCAGTGAGTTACATTACTTCGTATAGACATTTGTTGTAAATCGGTACATTCCTAGACATTTCACTCTGATATCTTATTTTAACTAGCCCCATTAATGTCACTGTTTTCTTTTCTCCTCCATGTCAGTCATTAATCATTTCTTCTCCATGTTCTGTTTTCTATTAAATCCATTCCTAATTCCTTGTACCACCTACAGTCAGCTGTCTCCATACCCGCATACAATTCACTTGTACAGGTATTGTCAAAGGCTGCTGTATATTACCACATCTTACTTGTCACACTACACATTTTTATTACTCTTCTGTATAGCTCTGTAAAGCTGCACTAGTTCTGTATCACTCTCCCCTCTTAATACTTTATCTCACATTATATATCGATTTAAGTTTGTTCACTCTGTCCATTCTTAGATTGTTATAATTTAAATGCTGTGCTTTGACATTTTCTTCCCAGGCTACCTCTGCAGAGGGGCTGGCTAACTTGAACCAATCATGTACTTAACAAATTAAATGAAATAAAATAAATAAATAATCAATCTTCTGTTACTCCCTAAACATCTAAGGTGATTTAAAAGCTATACACTAGATGGGGCACCCATAGCAAATACAGCTGTTATATCACTGATTTCTAATTCCAACATCAGTGCATCCAGCCCCATCTACCCCAGATACAAAGTCAAATTTAGAACTATGCCACTGTGGTTGAACCTTGTTATTAACAAATAGTACAATAAAAGTAAAAAATGCACAGATTAAGAAATAAACTGAAACTTCTCCAGACTAGAAATGACCTAACAAGATATGTAAAATCGTACATAAGGTCAGTACCTACAAGTCAAGTACAAATTAAATATTTTTACCTTATTGAAAGATAACTTCAGAGCCATTTTAATTATGCCAGGAATCATAGGAATAATATTCTGCACTGTATCATTTGATCCCCAGCAGTACTACCTTCTCTGAGATGGAAGATATCACCAACACAAAAGAGGACACGTTTAGTTCAAACTTCTTGTGCTGCCTCCTCGTTCCTCTCCTCACTCCATTTAGTCCACTCCATTACCTTTATCCCAGAACAAGTTTTAAAAGCCCTGTCCAAACCACAAACACTAGCTATGTAGGTCCAAACAACGCACCAGGCTATATTCTTGTTCATGTAAAACATTGCCTTAACCAATTCCTCTTAAAGCTATTAATTCTTAGTGTCTCCATTAGGTGTGTCCCAAAGGCTTGAGAACTATTGCTGAATCTCTCCATAACAGGGGATTTACCTCTGACCTGAGTAACTGCAAACAATAGCCTCATCAACAGCATAAGTTAATGGAACATGTCATTATACAACTCTTGCAAAGTGATAGTGACAGCTTTTAAGCCCTTCATCCTAATACATTTGGCTTTTTGAAGAATGCATCCTGCCTACTAAATCTGAAATGTTCTTTAAAAAAGTCAAAAGATATATCTGTGCACACTCCTTCCTGGATTTAGCAAAGTAATTTTACTGTATCAGATAGTCTGCTGTTATTGAGAAACTGAACCTATTAAATGTTAATCTTTCCTTAACTCATTACATAGCAAATTGGATCTTGTACAGTACCTGCACGTTAAGGGATAGTGGCACTCTCTTTTCAAAAGTGCAGGTCACTTGTTGCATCTCACAGAGTTCTGACTTGGGACCAGTCTTCTTTGACTTATGTCTTGCTAATGTCCAAGAGGGCATCAGGGGTCTCTCGCTGACTGCAAATGTAGAACTGTCACCAACTGACTAGACTATGTACTTATCCACAAAAAAGAGCATAACTACCACAGATTCCTGATATCAGGACAATAACTACATTATAGTTCTCTTTGATAAGAAAGCACACCCTGCCCTTGCCTTATAAATGATCATTTTCCCAAGGGCTACTAAGAAATGGAATTTTTAACTAAATCCAGTTAGAAAGCCATAACAAAACCAAAATATAAATAAAGAAACCAATAAATTGATACTGTCATGCAAGATCTAGGTACTTATGGACAGAGAGTTCTCATTTGCCAACCACGTTATCAATAATCATTATGAAGTCCTTCTACCTAGTGCAGTTAATAACATAAGGAATGCCCTGCAGGCTCAACTAAGTTATTGCCTCTTTGTGACACAGGTAACACCATCAGTACTCAATTCTAGGTATCTGAATCTCCAACATAATATTAACACAACCTCTTGGCAGAATCGAGTTGCCTTCCAAAAGATGCCATACTTATGGAATCAATTATTACTCCATTTCAAAACAGTTGCCTAACTCTTTTTAAATGGAACCCAGTTTAGTTCCTCAGACCTTTAAAGGGTAGTGAGAGCAGCCAATAGGAATTTCAGTGGTAAGCTCCTAATGGTTTATGCAACTGATGGCCTAGTAAACCCCTCTGTACCTATGAAACTCGTCATACACAGCAAATTGTAATATTTTTGAAAGTGGCTGTTTGCAAAAGAGTCTGCTAAAGAAGTGAATAGTTTTGAGCGAATAACATTCCCATCTATTGAAGATATACATTCTCATTTGCTGTGGTACATTGTATGATGAAATTAATTTGTAGTAAAATCTACATATGCAGACACAGGCACACAAACGGCACATACGTGAACACATGTGTACACATGCATGAACATACACTCATAAGGAACTTGAGGAGTTATCCAGAGGATCAAAGTCAGAGTCCTGGTTGTAGTACTCACTTCTTTTTTGGGGGTGCACTGCTTGCTCTCTACAGTCTACTGCCTAGTGTCTCACTTCCATCAGTGGGTCTGCCAGCTTCACCCAACCCCCAGACTCCTCTAATATAGTTGGCATGAATTGGGAATGAAAGATATCCAGGAGGGGGTTCTTTTCTTTTGTAGAGGAGGTATTTTGCTTTAATGGCCTACCTCATTTCTTTCCCATCCCAATGCAGTGTCCATAATTTGTATGAGAGATGGGCATGTAATGGGGGCATGTGGAATATCACCCTGCCTCCACAGCAGCTCAGATATGCCCACCACACTTTCTCATCTTTGGACCATACCCCTTTATCACAGCATACCTAGTCTCCACCACGGATAATCTCAATGGACATCAATATAACCTCCCACCCCACCAGGATCGGCATCCCCTTCCCTCCAAACTGTTCTGTCAGTCACTTGAGCCCCTAATCAAACTCAAGTCAGCAAGGCTGTAGACAGGGCTTTTACCCTCTATGGCACAGCAGTGGCTACTGACTTCTTTAATGCTGTAATCCTGAACACTAATCATCCCCTTTGCTTCAAAATGCTAGTTATGTAAGTTCCTGTTCAGGAAGCATGGTGCTATACTTTGTCATTTTCCCTCTTTATCTGGTGCCTTTCTATATTGGTTTCCCTATCACTACATTGAAAAATCAGGTAAGTAATCGACATTTTCGGTGCTATTGCATCAAACAATGCTATTCATCGATCTGTTTTTTCTGAGCTCACAGTGCAGCTAGGATCAGGAAATTTGCCCTTTATCCCCTGTAATGCGATCTCATAGTTTTAATATATATATATATATATATATATATATATATATATATATATATATATATATATATATAATTTGTGCACCACATGTGCAGAATTCGATAAACAGCATTTTCCGATGAAATGCCATTCATTCAAGTGTCACTTACATGAAGTGATATAGACCACTGTCTTGTGTTGGGGGGCAGATGGTGCTTCTACACTTATCTCTGTACAGTATGAGCCTAAAATAAAGATAGCAAAGGCTCTGTGGAACCAATTCATTCATCTAGTAAAAAAAATAGTTAAAATATAAATGCAGTTAAAATATAAAATATAAAACATGAGTAAGTGGGTAAATAAGCATGCGTGTGAAGTCATACATCTACTGTTACAATTATTCTGCTAGTGTATATCATGTATATTTGGGAAAAATAGTGCTCAGAAAGGATGGTCTAGTTCTGACATTTGTCACTATTTAAGCAGTAGAACTAAAGATGGTCTATGACCGTTATCACCGTTTAGACTTTGACTGAGGCCTTTGCCTTCTTAAGCTTCTAACTGATATAGTGTCTTTTTGTCAGTGTGTCACATTTGTTTTGTGTTTGTGTGGGTATGGGTATAGCATCTGTATTTTTTCATATGTATATGTATGTGTTTCACATCTAGGTGTGTGTGTGTATGCTTGTGTATTTGTGTCTGTGTTCGTATGTATGCTTTACTATGTGCATGTATGTGTGTGACATCTGAGTTTGTGCATGTTTTGTGAGTGTGTGTGTCAGACTGTGCATGTATCATATTTGTGAGTCTGTCTTTCTGTATGTCAATCACATCTGGGTTTGTGCACATGCATGTATATGTGTCTTACTGTCAGTGTGTCAACTTTTGTGGTTGTATGAGTGTATCACGTCTGTGTTTGTGTGTGCAATTCTGTGTGTTTGCCCATGTGTGTGCATGTTCCAGAGTACGTGTATGTGTTTGTATGTATGCTAGCTCAAATTCCTCATCAAAATCTATATTAAGACTTTGGTGTATTAGCAGTTGACAAATGAAGGTCACAATGACTGATCAAGCTCTTTATTTGTATGCAATGAAGTAAATGTGCAATCATATGCTAAAATTATTTTTGTTATTTATCTAGTTGCATACAGTGTTATGTTAGTGGTAAGATTTGCCTTCATGCCAGTTTGTCTCAAATGAAGTGATTTGGGGACTTATTCCCTGATGAGCAGAAATCTCCCAAAACAAGGGTTCTCATTCAGTCACTCACCTATCAGGTTATCACACTTACTTACATTTGCCACTTACGCACAGAAAAGGATGGAATTGTAAATTGGATGTCATCACTTTACTATTAACTCTCAGTCATTGAAGAACAATAGAAGCCTATTTATTCGGAATATGCTGCATATTCCAAAGTTTCAACAGAAGATCACACAAGATATAACCTATTGAGATTATGAGGCTCTAAGTTTAAATAAAATATCTAGTCAGCATAAGAATGTGTCAGAAAAATGAAAAAGGAACACTTAGCATAGTGCAGGGACTGCCTGATCTGTGTATGTATTAATCGGCATGAACATGTTGCAGGAATAATTATAGTCCTTGACATAAGAATTTATATCACCCTCCAAAATTCATGAAAAGAAAAATTCCATTTACTCAGCTTTGCTACAAATTCTAAGAAAACCTATTGAGAAATGCACTTTAGTAAGAATATTCTGACATTCCTTATGGCAAAGTAAATCAGGAGCAAAAGGTAATTTTGCATCAGACACTTTTTTTTTGTATAGACTAATTTGACATCATCCTAGAAATGTACCTTTGAATATTTAACAAAGGCAACAATGCAAGTGAGCAGATGACACTAAAAGTATTACTTTTGCATAATTTATGTTCACTGACAGTGATTGCACGCTTCACTTCATCACCCGCTTACAGAAAGGCTGCTAGATATTTCAAATCTCATTAAGCTATTTATTCACTGTAATGAATGATTTTAATGTACTGCATTAGGGTTATGCCATCCTGCACTGTTTGAAAATCCATCTTACAGTACATATTTTAATGTTTGCAGCCAAATTAATACCTTTATTACCGCTTCGCTGGATGAGTGGACACTGTGTTTCTACATTAATCATACTTGTGTCAGTTGTGTCCCATTCCAGCTGTAATAAACTTTCTGATGTTCGTACTTCCTGATAGAGGTATAATATTCTCAGTATCTGTGTCCCTTGCATGTAGGGCAGTTTATCTGAGAGCAGTAATCACATGTCATTCAGGTGTCAGAGAAGTCCTACAAAGATGTGCAATTTCATTGAGCCGTGTAGATAGCAATACTGAATGCCATAGTCATATCTGAACTCCTTGAATGCCAAATCCTTAACTGTCTGACTCATAGTCAGAGAGTAGATAACTACTTGAAGGATATCTAGCATTCATAATGGAAAATCTGTCATTCAGAATGCAAAGCTTCAATCTAAAAATCATCTGAATGTTTGTATTAACATCATTCCATCAGTGGCATGAATCTGTTCAGTATTTGCAGACACAGAGCACTAAAATCTATGAGATTAGTTTGTCTGCAAATTAGAATGGTGTGATGATGATTTTACTCTGAAGCAATTACTCTTCACTGTGCATATGCCATTCAAAACTATTTATTTAAAGATGGAATTTCAGTTATTTTTTTATTTTATTTTCTGGAGCTATTGCATATTACAACTTTTAATCTTCTTTTATAAAATTTGAAGAAAAACTAATGACAACTCACACGAACCACATCAGACATGTGCATGTATTTTTAAACAGTAGCGCTTCCACCTCTACAAAGAGGCCAGTCACAAGTGGAATCCCTTAGGATCGGTCCTTGGACCACTCCTTTTTGGAATTTACTTCTCTAAAGTCAAGAGCAATGAACTGCAGATGATTGCAAATTAGGAGTGGTCTGCCACCAACAGAATTATTGTCCAGGAAGGACTGACACAGACATCAGAGCCATGGACTAAAACTAAATGCCAAGAAACGCATAATAGTATCCTTCAGGAAGTCATTCGCCCCTTGTTACTGTAATAATGACAGCATACTCCTTAGAGTTGACCCAGTAATAAGGGACTTGGGGACAAACACAGACAGTAATCTAGTCTTTGACCATCAGGTGTCTACAATGGTGAGGAAATCATTTTATGTTGCACAACTTATGAACAAAGGTATGTCATCTACGTCCAAGGAAGCCATTGTTCCACTGTATTCAGCATTCGTCAGACCTATCATTGAGTACAATGCCTCCATTGGTATGTACCTAACCAGGTATTTCCAACAAATGGAATGTCCACAGAGATTCCTCAATAAAAGAATACAGGGCGTAACTAAAATGTCCTGTGCAGACCATCTCAAGGCTCTATCCCAGTATTTTGTTTCCTACAGGCTATCAAATGGAGATCTATGCTTGGCATACAGGGCATTTACAGACCCCACTCTGGTGGATCTCTTGCATATCAGCAAAACAAACAGCACCTTTCTAAAGACTTGCACCTTGCCTGTGATATAAATAGGACCTACTGGAGAGACAGTTGTGTCCCAGAGACTACCCCATTTCAGGAACGAGATACCCATCCATATGAAGCAGCATTTATCCATAACCCAGTTTGTGTAAGTTGGACAACTGGATGGGGTACAGGAAATTCATCCCTGGTTTGGCACCTATGTCTCTAATGGACACAGGCAGCCTGTAAATGGTTAATTTCCCAGCCCCCTGCTTGCAAATGTTTCATCTACCAAGCCCCTGCTTACACTCATCAAGGGTACCAGAACTTGTCAGAGATTTCGGATGCATGACTAGGCTTAGAGGGCCCTTGTGGTCATTAACCTAGTAAACACCTATGAACATATGAACCTATAACCCTGTTTGTTCATATGGAGTCTGAATGGCAATGAAATATTTAAAGTAGTCTATTGTAATAATATGGAAGTGAGTTTAGATCTGAGCCACTACCCACTAGGCATATTTTTTGTACTTTGACTATATTAAAATGAGGTACATGTGAAACACGTACTGAGTATTTCATAAAATTAAGCAAGTTCCTGAAGTTGTACAGCCAGAAATCACTATAGATAAATATGACCTGCTGACATCACCAAGCCATTTTTTTCTGAAAAGTGCAGTTGCACAGGTCATCACAGTGAAATAAAATTATTTTGCGTGAAACCAAAGTGTATATGTGTGCATGCATGCGTGCACACATGTGCTCTCTCTCTCTCTCTAAATATATATACATATATATATATATATATATATATATATATATATATATATATATATATATGTGTGTGTGAGTTTTCTTGTGACTGAAGGGACATGACCACTTCATCCATCTGCACTTCACTGAAGTGGATTGATGGATGAAGTATGTCAATGAAGTGCAGATCATGTACACGCAGCTGTGTAAGCGAATGGTATATTCCATTCACTTACATTGCCAAGGGATAGAGCGATTGACTTACTCAATTGGCCCTTTGTCTAATCGTTGTGAAATCTGGTTATTTGATGTTGTGGAGTGTATGGGAGGGTTGCAAAAATGTAATTTTTACTGATTGCATTGAGTTTATTGGGTGCATGCTTGCCAGTTTTTTTAAGATTTGCTTTCTGAAGAGAACACTACTACCTATTCAGAATTGTTCACAAAAACCCTATATAATCATGGTAACTGGGGGGAAAAAATAATCACAGGACAAACTCAAAAAACAAGCTACCCTGGTGAAATCCCAACATCAGTAGGTCATATAACAAAAGGAAATATCATGGCAAACTATATGAAGTGCAATGCCCAGTAAAGTAAAAATTACCTTATCAATCTAAACAAGCAACTCAAGTCTACCAATGCTAAATTTGAGAAAAAATAACCTCCCAGGCCAAAGATAATTACAAGGCATTCTTCAGCTATGTCTGCAATCTCAAAGGAGATGTGCTACAATCTGCTGAACTAGTTGTAAATGGGGCCACCTGTCCTAAGTCTGAGGATATAGCAAATCTACTGGCCAACAAATGTAGCTCAAATTTTAACCTCCATGCCTCCGGGCACCAGGAGATACGTTAATAATAACTCCTCAACTATCACTAGGAAAGAGGTCCTCAATGCACTCTCCGAGGCAAAAACACTGCAACAATGGTCCTGGATAATATCCACGGATTCCTCCTTAAGAACATGAAAAATGACCTATCATGACTGCTAGAATCACTATGCAACTATAGACATTATTCAGGCTTCATGACAAGTAAATGGAGGACTACAGCTGTCATCACTCTCCACAAGTGCATGGTAGCTACCAACGTGCATAGCTACAGACCTGTTAGTCTGACTAATCTCATATACAAAGCCATGGAAAAAATTATTATAGAAATGATAAACAGTGACACAGGAAACCTTCGGACACTGGATCTAACTCAGATTAGTTTCATCAAGGGCTAGTCATGTGTACTTAACCTCAAGGACTTATTTGAGAGGGTTATCAAGGTAATCAGTGAGGGCAAAACAGTATATACTGTGTACCTTGATCTGCCCAACGCATTTGACACAGTACCTCACTCAGACATAGCAGACAAGTTCACAAAATTAATTATAAAACCCTATGCCACCCACTAGATAGCCAGCTAACTCAAAGATAGAACCCAAGAAGTTAGGATAAGGGAGTCTACATCCACAAAAAGGCCATTTACTAGCAGAGTAGCTCAGGACTGGGGCCACTCCTTTTTGGCATCTACTTATCTGAAGTCAAGGACCAATGGCTAACCACATTTGCAGATAATTCTAAACTAAGTGCAGTCATAGAATCATGAAAACTCAAAAATACCATCCATGAATGCCTAACACAAACCAATAATTGGTGCCAGAGCCATAGTCTTATATTTAGTGTCAAAAATGCATAATAGTGTCTTTGGGAATATGACTACCTCTGAAAACTACCACATTGATAATATACCCTTAGGAGTAGAACCAGTGATCAGAGATTTGGGAACACATGGGATTAGTGACCTGGTCTTTGACCATCATGTATAGTAAGGAAATCATTCTATGCTGCACATCTTATAAACAAAGGTGTGGCATCTAGCTGCAAGGATGCCATTGTTCTGCTGTACAGAGCCTTCATCAGTCTAATCATTGAGTACAACACTTCCTTGGTATGTACTTGACAAGGCATATGCAAGAAATGGAGATTTCTCACAAAAAAAATATAGAAAGTAAACATGTCCTATGAGTAGCACCACAAAGCTCTCCTACAGACTGCTGAGAGGCAATCTGTGCCTGGAATACAAAACATCCACTGACCCTGTTCTGATGGACCTGTTGCACATCTGCAAAGCACAGAGCATCAGAATTACCTAATCAGGGGACAAAACATTGTCTTACACATAAATATAACATGTTGCAGGGGCAGGTAATGTGTCTTGGAGACATCCTGATGAAACAGAGGTTATTTTCTTATCCAGTTCAAGCATAGCATGGTACCAATGAATGGAAAATCCAAAGTTTGAAACTGGTCTGACACCTGTGTCTCTATTGAACAGATGCAGGCTGTAAATGCTTGACCATCCATACCAAAGCCTGCATGCACCCCTTAAAATAACCCCAGGGTATTAAAATTATCAGATACATTTGGAAAGCATGACGTGAATTATAAATATTCCCTGTGGTCGTTTGCATAGTAATCACCAATGAACCTATGGATAACGCAATACTGACCCTACATATATAAATATATGTATATTCTCAATGATGTATTTTGATAGCCAACAATGACATCATCAATCGCATCCCTTCAACTACACCTGCCATCAACCTACCCTGTCACTGAATCGCTGTCAGTTGCAAAAAGAAGCCTAACAGGAAACTTCTTATTGCTCAGTAACATGGTTAACAGCCACAAAAGACAAACCTGGCACCCTTACTCAACACAATGGTGCAGATCTCGATGGAATTCACATTTCTTCTCCAGCTCACTGAATTCCTTTACCCAGCACAGTGGCAGACAAATGTGGCACCTTTCTCTGAAATATGGTACTCACAAATGTCACAACTGTTCTTGTTGTGATGACATTTGCAGTACAGAAAATGATACGTTTGTGCATCCTATCAATGGTAGGACATTTAGTTTTAGAGTAGCAGGTACATGTATTACTACCCATGTGGTTTACTTGGCTACCTGCCAGGCATGTAATGCTTTCTATGTAGGCAAAACTACCCGCAGGCTTAAGGACAGGATGACTGAACATAAGTCAGAAATTAGGAGATGCTATGACAGGAATGCACTATTCAAACATATAGAGGAATTTGGTCAGCAGCATTTTTTAGGTTTAGAATTATTGACCACGTTACACCTACACCTAGGGAGGGACCTAAATAATCACTTAGAAATTAAAGAATATGAATGGATCTTGAGACTTATGAGTGATTCAAAACCAGGCTTGAATAGCCAAGTCAGTCTCAAACCTATTTTAGTTAAATTAAGTAGAGCTAATCTCTCTTAGCCTGAAGTTTTATCTAAATATATATATGTTGTCAAGTCTTATTAAAGTATTTCAACTTCTTGTATTAAGTTTTTTAAAAAAGTTTTTTTTTAAATGTTTCTTTAAAATGTTTTTGTGATTTGGATGACATATCATGTGATTTTGGCTGCATGTCATGTGATATATTTGGACCTATATATAAAGAGCTGGTTCTATGCATTGTTTTGTATTGAGAAAGGATTGTATCCGAAAGCTTTACTTATATAAAGTGTTTATCCAGTGGTTTCCTGCCTTGTTCTTCACCTTTCTCCAACACAATGGCACAAATCCTGATCGAATTTGCATTTCTTCCTCCGCTCACTGAATTCTGGCTGCTGCTGTTCCTTGCCACAGTATAGCTTTACATGAGAGGTCACTGACGTTCAAACACCCAGGCATGTTTTTTGACACTGTACTAAACTACTGACTCCTCAGTCCCACGACTGAAATTAGATTGCCAAATAGTGCACACTGCATACGCTGGCTAAACATGCAATCAACTGCTCCAGTTCACACAAATGTGGATAATCCACTGTTATGCTCTACATAAATGTCAACAGAATGATTCATTCAGACAATGCCTGACACCGAAGTATATCTAGCTATCCTATATCTATATATATTTATCTGGTAATATATCTATCTATCTATCTATCTATCTATCTATCTATATATGTGTGTGTGTGTGTGTGTGTGTGTGTGTGTGTGTGTGTGTGTGTGTATATATATATATATATATATATATATATATATATTCAGACTACAGTTGATTTGTTCATGGCATGCATTTATTGTGTGCTGTGATTTGTGATTTTTGGTAAATTTAATTGGTGGTTGTGGTGGTCAAATAATTATATTACAGTCAAACTGATGTAGGAGCTACCCACTTTCTCCATGGTTATGCGACCATGGAGTTAGTATATTTAATTTCTGGGGTTGAGGGGGCAGAGCTCTCGCATCAGAAGGCTGTTGAAGGCAAAGTACCCCGTGTTAAAACAAAGTTTCTGGGGATTGTAAATGTAATGTATTTCTTTCAGTTATGATCATCTTATTTCATTGTTTTTATTTAGATGAACTAAATCATAAATGACGTTTCCTGACATATTTTATGCTGATGAAAGCTCATTTGTGATGTAAAGAAATGCAATCATGAATACACACACACACAAATATATACATATATATATATATATATATATATATATATATATATATATATTTATGGATCTACTTCAGTAGTTCACTTACCCGTCTTTCAGATAACTGAGATGAAAAGGCCGACAAGTGCAAGACACTGACATCCCAGAACACCGACTTCCCACTCCAGGTAAGTAACTGCTTGGCCACCCTGTTGAACTTTGCCCCTTACTCCCATGGTAGTGCGATCTTGGAGTTGGTATTTTTAGTTAGAGAGGGTGTAGGCTGTGAAGCCCCCCACATAGGGGGTGTGGGGGCAAAGCCACCCCCCCCCCCACATGGGTGGGTTTACTTTCCTTCAGTCTTCCTATTTTTTCAGGATGGCCAAGCTAAGTGGTTACTTACCTGGAGTGGGATGTCAGTGTTCTGCGGTTGTCAGCTTTTTCATCTCTGCTATCTTGAAGTCAGGTAAGTGAATTTTCAGTGTACTGAAGTGTGTTTGTGTGTGTCTATAGTAGTGATTTAGATTGTTGAACATTTGTAATATTAAAAGTGTATAATGCTAGCCGAATTTATCACAGAATTATTTGATTGACTGTGCCAGCATCACTGTATGGTCAATGGTAGTGGGGATTTGCCTTTACCCAGCTGCTGTGCAGTAACAGAGTTAGCATATATAATTATCAGGGAGTGGGTGGGGGTGCAAAAAACATTAGTTTTTTTTTTTTTCTGTGTTTTAATGTTTGATCTTTTTGCATCACAGTTTTAAAGTTTGATGTTTAGGTAATTCAGTATTGTGAAGTACATCCATAGATAGCTATAGACCATAGATATATACATATAGATATAGATATAAATATAGATATATCAGCTTGCAGTTTAATCTATTGAATTATTTTTGTTTGTTTGTTTACACTGAAGTCTATTTTGTTGACTGTGTGGATTGTTGAATTTTCTAATGATAAAGGGATTTGTTTCATGTGGGGTTGTGGAAAGTTGGAGTCTATTAATTTTGATACTATTGTTTATACTGTTACCATTAGGGATAGGAATGTATATATAAGTATTTGCTGATTAGGGTTAGAGTAAAAGCTATGTTATGATATACTTTTAGAGTAGTTTACGTGTTTAATACTTGAATAGTGTTTGTGTATATTTGAGTGTTTCACTACTATTGTTAGATTAAGTGCCGGGTTATGAGATAGTTTAGGGTTTTGTAAATGTATAACACTTGAATAGTGTTTGTGTATATTTGGGTGTTTCATTGCTAGGGTTAGATTAAGTGCTGGGTTATGAGATAATTTAGGGTTTTGTAAATGTATAACACTTGAATAGTGTTTGTGTATATTTGCGTGTTTGCTGGCTAGGGTCAGAGTAAGTGTTGGGTTATTAGATAGGTTTAGTGTTTCCATGTGTGTAACACTTGAATAGTGTTTGTGTATATTTGTGTGTTTGCTGGCTAGGGTCAGAGTAAGTGTTGGGTTATTAGATAGGTTTAGTGTTTCCATGTGTGTAACACTTGAATAGTGTTTGTGTATATTTGCGTGTTTGCTGGCTAGGGTCAGAGTAAGTGCTGGGTTATTAGATAGGTTTAGTGTTTCCATGTGTGTAACACTTGAATGGTGTTCCTGAGTGTGTTGTCCACTCATGTTATTAGAGAATGGGTTTTTCATAGGGTAATATGTAGGATAGGGGTAGAGGTACAATTAGCTCACACAAAGTGCAGCATGGTGTGTATGGATGAGGGCGGGCTGCTGTTTGGTCAAACTTTCGGAAATTCAAACATCTGTAATACTGGCACAAGTGATCGAATAGTCAGATAATCAAATTGCTGGCATTACTTCATAGGGTGTCTCTGTACAGCAGGGATTTTGAATTTGCCGTTTCTCCACTGTTGTATGATCTGATTTGGAATGTATGTGCTGCAGGAGAGTCAGGAAGGGTTTACCCCTTACAAAAAATGTTTGTGGTTTTTTTCTATATTTTGACAGTCAATCTTTTTAGATTGATTAATTCATGTTTGATATTGTGCTTTTTGTTCTAAATAATGCACTAATGAGTGTGTGTGTGTATACGCACGCGCATATGTGTCTGCTTGTTTGTCTCTGAGATCAAGATCAGTTTCAGTGTTTTTGTGTCTTTATAACTGACTTTCTAATGGGTTAAGAAAGTTTCTTTTCTACACTTTGTGTAGTCTGAGTTAGGATGTATTAAGTAACAAAGGTTTAATGAGAGTTGGGGGACCATGCCCAGTTCAAAAAAGTGTGAACGTTCCTAACGGAGATCTCCATACAGTGTGGAATGGGACGATTTCCGTTTTCTGCACTGTAGTGTGATCTTGGAGTTTACATATGTAAATAGCAGGGGGGTGTGGGAGGGTGCAGGAGGGACTCCTTCCTCTGCTAAAACCATTCAGGTAATTGTTTTTCTTTTTTTTTTACTTTTTTATTTGATGTCCGAACTTTCAAAAGCTCGGTCATGTGGTCTCGGCCATATGAAAGTCGACCTTCTGAAAGTTCAGTCATCTGAAGTAAACCCATATATATATATATATATATATATATATATATATATATATATATATATTTGTATGTGTGTGTGTGTGTAGGTATAGATGTATACACACATACAGATACCACATAGCACTTCACTTTTCCTTTTTAAATACTAACAGGAAGCATTCATTTTCAAATATATCCACACACACAAACACACACACATATGCTACATACTATATCACTTTTCCTTTGTAAATACTGACATGATTTCATTGTCATACAAGCACACACACACACACACACACACACACACACACACACACACACACACACACACACACAAAACATCACTTTTCTTTTGCAAATGTTGATCTGATTTCATTGTCATCCCATTCTAAATGAAGTATGTTCTAATTATTGCACATCAAATGCTGATAAAATTCTCATTTCTCTGAATCAAATACAGCCTTTGGGGTTACTGCAGTTCAGAAATGATATATGTTCCCTTTGCTGCAGCAACCTTAGCATTGATTATACAGGATGTATTCTTTATTAATATCTCTCAGTGAAACAATACTTAGTGAAGTTGTTTATTTCTGGCTTATTCATTGCTCTTTACACTGCCACAATGACTAAATAACTAATTGTATATCTCTGCCTGATCTGTAACATAATATAAGCATCTCATTTTTAGACCTGTGTACTTCCAATTTACTCTGCATTACCCAATATATTGGAGGAATTTAAATTGCTTATATTTCTTCTATCTGGTTATCTGTTTCACTGAGGACCTTTTGATGCCCTTTCCAGATTAGCGTAATCTCAACCCAAGCATTTTTTCTCTTCCAGTGTGGGCTGCTTTTCATTATCAGCCCTTTTGACTTCATACTTGACAACTTAGTTCTACATCCTGACTGATTGTATTCAATTGTGTAGATAGACTAAATGTGTCGTTATTTATTGCACTAATTCATGTTGTTGTTCCATTTTCTAAATGTCAGCATCATTCATACCAGTTAGAATAGAAAAGTGACCATACATTGAGGTGTCCTTTAATATGTTGATGTGCAGTTAACGGATGTTCTTCCCTAACATTTGTGCAAGTTCATTAGTTGTGATAATTCTGTGGCAGTCCATTAAAAACTGTGAAATGTCAAATGTAATATTTTGACATGCATAACAAACTATACTCATTTGGGTTTGCCTTATCATTCTGTCACATTTATTGGTGCTGTTTGACATTTGCATATCCAAAACCTCTACTAATCATAGTGAGGACTGCACTAGTGACATGATTGCCTTTTGTATTATTTGTAAACATTACAAATAACTTCAACAAGGACTGAAAAACCTATTTTGAGACCGGATTAAATTATATTTTTCTTTTTAGTTTATTTGTTTATAATAACACTATGATAAACACTTTGAAACAGCTGGCTGTGCCTGCATATTTGAACTGTTTCTTTCTGAAATTGGTATGCATTGTTTGCTGTAACATAGACTAAATTCACACCTGTTGAATCTAGCTTTGTTTGTATAACTTGTGCACTAATCCAGACCATCTTTTTTTGGAGAAGGTTCCTCTGCACCCTAGTGGCAGGAGTGTGCAGTTAGAACATGTCTGATCAAAGACTGCTGGAACGGGGCTCAGTTTTTAGCTTTTTATTGGTTAATTTGTTTAAATCAGTTTGCTCATTTGCTACTGTTATATTATAAAAAAAAATACACTTTATGCATCACCATGTAGCTAGGGTTAAACTATTCCTGGTGCCATAAAGTGTACTCTTCAAATTTTCCCTTAGAACTAACCAGTTTTTTAGTTTTAGCGCTCAAATCTATTTCTTTGAGTTCAGCACTTGTTACTAAATAAGCTACAAATTACTACAGCACTCAACTTTCTTCACTTGTCTAGAGGAAAACAGTTTTTAGTACTTAATAAATAAGCACCTATCCAGGCATGTACAAGGGTGAGCTCCCAGTGTTTTCTCCTGTCTACATGATGAATCTGGGCATCTTGGGGCAATGCAGCAATTGCCTCATGTACACAAGACAACCCTTTCCTCCTACCACCCACCACTACAACCTGCAAGAGATGCACTTAAATAGCCAAACTGGATGCACAAACTGGAAGCAAAGCTTTCTTCACCCAAGACTGGACTAGACAGTCAAGAGGAGAAGGTAAACACTTGCACCACACCACACTCATCACATAGTCCCTCAAAACCTATACCACTAAAACACACACATAGCAACACAAAACACACACCTACTTTCACGGAGGATCTCAATAAAAATCTACCCAAGCAACAGAGACCTCCAAAGCAGAAACGCATGCAGCCTCCACCCCCCAACACAACCCAAATGACACATAGCCCACAAACTCCATGTGCCACTCAACCACAGCCAATAAGGCATAACAATGTACCCAACACTTTAGTCATAGGTGACTCTATAGTCAGGCACACTGATGTTCCACTCACCAGGTTAAACTAGGAGAAAGTTACTGTCAGTTGCCTGTCGGGAGCCAGGATCTGCCACATAACACACACACTCAGGTCACTCCACAATAAGTACAAATATGACTCTGTCATTGTCCATGTTGCTGTGAATGACCTGAGATGTACCTCCCTGGACTACATGAAAAGAGACATGGAGGAGCTCCCTGATCTTGTAGCCCAGGCAGGTATGACCCTAGCCCTGAGTAGCATCCTGCTATCACCCAGAATACCACCACAGTACAAGGACAATATGATTGACTTCAACAATTGGCTAAGTGTCTGGTGTCATTCTAAAGGGATCCAGTATCGGTTTGCCTGGGATGACATGATCAACAGACCACAATGCTTTGCCAGAGATGGCCTGCACCTGTCGCCCTTGGGATTCTGGATACTGGCTAAGGCTCTTGCCACCCCTGTAGTGCCTATTTTAGGCAAGGTTCAAATGACAAATTCACCACCATAACAGGTACAAGCAAGCAAAATCTGAGGGTAATGCTACTCAATGCTAGAAGTCTAAACCTCAAAATGCATTTACTGGAGGCACTCCTTAAAATGGAGAACATCGACATCTGTGCAGTGACAGAGACCTGGTTCAAGGCTTCAGAGAGCACCCCTACATTACTAGGTTATAATTCATACCACACCTTTCGGCCACCTAACCTGGACCGAAACACTAAAGGTGGAGGTGTGTCCATATTCAATAAGGATATCCACACCTCCAGGCTAGTTGCGCAGCATAATGCATCCAAGATTATCCAAGTGCAACTAACTCTGGGCAAGGCCACAATCCAAATTGTAACTTGCTACAGACCCCCCACCATGCCCCAGGATTCCCACTCCTCATTTCTTGATACACTGGAAAATAGGGTACAACCCAACACCATAATAATGGGTGATTTCAACTACCCCACCATTAACTGAGAAAACTACTCCTGTGCCAACTATTTTGCTCAAAGTTATCTGGAATTCATAAATTCCAATGCCTTGGATCACCTTATCCACACGCCCACCAGGGGCAGCAGTATCCTAGACCTGGTCATTACCAACATAGGCGACCGGTGTTCCAGACCAGAGGTCAATTCCTCATTGGTCAGATCCGACCACAAGCAAATCATCCACATCCTGCAACCACCCCTCCCCCATTAGGGAAACCACTGTAAAAAGTTTCTCCAAAGCCAACTTCACGCTTCTTAAGACAGAAGTGGCAAACTTCACGACACCCATACAGACAAGAGAATAGAGGTACAACTGCCGAATCCTACACAAATGCACTTTATAAGCACTTAGACGAGTGCATGGATCATGCTATCCCTAACAGAACCAAGATGCTATCCTCCAAAAACAGGAAGCCGATCTGGTGGTCTCCTGCCATAAACAAACTCTACAACAGAAGAAAGAAACTGTTGCAAAAAAGAGTAAAATCCCATGACTGGAGGAATTCCCTGGTCAGCCTCAGTAAGAAGCTGAGATCCCTGATAAAATCCTCCAACGCTAGTTATGAAAACAAAATCGGCACTGATTCTACAGACAACCACAAAGCATTCTATAGCTGTGTCAAGAATCTCAATGGCAACACTCAGGTCTGCTCTAAGTTACAGAACAATGGCACTAAATATACAGAGCCAACTGATATTGCCAACATCCTGGCAGATAGGTTCAGTGCTAACTTTACCCCCCTAACCCCCTAAAGGGTCCATCTCTATACCAGAAGAATGCAAATCATGGCTGCACAGGTAAAAAACACACTTTCCAAAGCCAAGAACACAGCATCCATGGGAACTGACAACATCCCAGGCTGCATTCTACATGAACTACAGAATGAACTGGCACCCCACCTAAGCACCATTTTCAATCATAGCCTCACCTCAGGCTTTGTGCCCACTGAATGGCGCACAGCGGCGATTATCCCACTCCACAAAGGGGGAGCCACCACGAACCCCGGGAACTATCGCCCTATTAGCCTGATGAGCCTGGTCTGCAAAGCCATAACATATCATCATGGAACTTATAAACAAAGACATTGGTAATCTCCAAACTCTGGACCCCACCTAGTTCAGGTTTGTAAAAGGCAGATCATGTCTCCTAAACCTGATTGACTTCTTTGAAGCAGTCACCAAAGCCGTAGCCGAGGGTAAGGTGGTTCGCACAGTCTGTCTAGAGCTCGCCAAGGCTTTCGACACCATCCCCTACTCTATATTTATAGATAAACTCACTAAATGGAGTATAAATCCCTATGTCACAAGATGGGTTGATGACTAGCTCACTGACAGAACCCACACTGTGAAAGTAGCAAACTCCAAATCCGACTTCAGACCAGTGACAAGTGGAGTACCAAAGGGTTCAGTCCTGGGTCCTTTCCTGTTTGGTATCTACTTTTCTGAAGTACAGGCCAACACAGAAGGTCTTTGGCTAATGAAGTTCACAGACGACTGCAAACTAGGAGCCATAATTGAAACTCCTAATGATGTGGATGTCCTACAAAAGGGCCTCACTGAGACAGATGCCTGGTGTCAAAGCCGTAGCCTCATGCTCAATGCCAAACAGTGCATTGTCATCCCCTTTGGTAAAAACTCTGTACCCATGAGCTACCACATAGGTGGTAGTCTACTTATCACCAAAAGTGTGATGAGACCTTGGGACACAGGTGGACAGTAGTCTCTCCCTTGATAATCATATCACCACAGTAGTCAGGAAATCCTTCTACATGGCACACCTCATCACAAAAGGTTTCTCATCCAGGAAAAAAGGGGTCATTGTTCCCCTCTACTCGTCACTTATTAGACCCATTATAGAGTACAATGCCCCTTTTGGTATGTACCTCACAAAACATCAACAACTGGAAAGGCCACAGAAATACCTCACAAAGAGGATTACCGGCCTCAAACAGATGCCCTACGCAGACCATCTCAAAAAACTCCAGCTTTACTCCTTCGCATATCATCATCTTAGAGGCAATCTCTGCCTAACATACAAAGCTATGTCAAACCCAGAGCTTTTGGATATGCTCCACTGAAAAAAAATCCCAATCCCTCCAAGCTACACGCTCTAGGGACCTAAACCTTGTCACCACAATAAACAGAAAATGCTGGAGGGATAGATTCCTGTCCCAGAGACTTCCCATACTCTGGAACAAACTACCTATCTATGTCAAACAGAGCTCCTCATTAGCATTCTTCAAGAAAAATCTTGATGATTGGATGGGAAATAGGAAATTCACCCCAGGGATCACCTCTGTGCCTCTGCTTGACAGGGGCACAGGAAAATATTTTTTGTGGGTGGCGGAAGTCAGGATACCTTTTTGGCTAGGCTTGTATATGCCCTAGGGCTGATAGCCTAGTACCTACCTATGAAGCTATGAATTATTAAGCATTTACAGCAGGTTAAATACTATAAAATTAGACAGAAAATATCAACATTCATGAGATGTTCATTTTGGGCTACATATATCTAAAACATGTTGTTTTATGTTATAGGACCATCACACGGTATGCCAAGATCAATCCAATTGCCAGACTTTTCACTAATTACATTGCATGCAAGCCTGACCAAGTCATATTTTACACATGCATTTGTATGTATAACGTAGACTTTTACTTTTTCACTATTTACTTTAGAATCATTAAAAACTTCCCTGTGAGTTTAGAACTGCTTTCTGTTCATGACATAAGTAACCAGCATAAATCTTAATTTACTTCAGGAGAGAAAAAAAAAACAGAGACAATTTATTGTGTCGTGATTTGCTACAGTGACACGTATTCCAGTCATGGGCAACATCAGCTCTGTTCTCAGTAACTCATTAAATCTCTGATTTACATTTTATTATATTAGAACAGCAGGGGAGCCGGAGGCTACCATGGTAAGCAATATTACAAATCAGCGTAGCAATGCAGGACAGAACTCACACACTACATGCATACTTAGAAGCAATTTATAGGACCAGCAATGCATGTGTTGATGTGCATTTGGGATGCTAGAGGAAAATCAATCCTTTACAAAAAATGCATGTAAACACAGAGAGGCCACACTGTCTCCAGGAACTGACCAACAGTTCAAAGACTAATGAGGCCCATACTTCTCAACCTCTTAGAGCATGAAATCTGCCAAACCCATAAATAAAAGTGGGACAAAGGCCCAAAAATAGAAAAATGTTTAATTATTGCTCTTACAAACTAAGAAAGTTGATAGAATAACAGGTTTGGCATTAGCATGAATTTTCTGAAGGGTATGAAGTCTGTAAGTAAAATGTCTGTCATTATTTTTTAACTTCAATCCTTAATGATTTGCCAGAAAAACAGACAAAAAATATGAGGCAAAAATCTGGCAATTCTGCAAAAATATGTACAGTTGAGACATATGATGAGACAACACTAACTGATAATCCCAGCCTGCTCTTCTCTCAAAAAATTGTTTGTTTATTTATTGTCATTTGTTGACCGTGAATGTCCACTGGGCCATGGAGCATTTTCAGTGGAGACCCAAGGAGAGAAGCTCCGCAAAAACAATTACATCGAAATATAAAATAACATAGCATATAAAAGTTGAGCAAACAATACAGATGTATGAAACTGGTAGATAAAAAAATTTAAGTAATGTCTTTTGGCTTTTCCCAGTTAGGAGTCGCCACAGTGGAACTCCTGTCTACTAATGATTGGAAGTGGATTTTTACGGTGCCGAGTTGCCAGCCCAATGCCCAACCTTCAAGGAAGGCACAGCCATTCACGCTGGCACCTACCTGCATGTCTTTAACATCACTCAACCATGGGTAGGACATGCAGACTCCACACAGAAGGTGCTCCAGCCAAGAATCGAATGGGAGAACCTCTTGCTGTGAGACAACAATGCTAACTGTGGCACCACTGTGGCCCTCTGGAACTGGTAGATAAAACAATCCTAAAAAAAAAAAAAAATCATACCCATCTCATGAACAAACTATAACAGTAGTAACAGAATGGTTAACAAAAAATATTTAACACTTACCAAACTAAATAAAAGGAAAAAAAGATGAGTGTAGGTTTGGGAAATAGGCTTATGGTGGTTCAGTCATGTGATTACATGAGCATATTTGGGTGTTAAGAAAGTGGTCTTTGAGAGCTCTTTTGAAAGTTGTTACAGAATCTAACTGGGTGATTGATGATGGAAGAGCATTCCATAATTTAGCCATAGTATGGGAATATAGGCATTGTCTAGCTCTTTTGTTGGGTTTGGTAATAGCCAGGAGTTTATTAGATGACCTTAGGCTCCGGGTTTTGGTATATATGTGTATTATAGATCGAAGAGAAGGCAATAATTTGGGTTAAGTAATTTATGGGTAAGAGTTAGTTGGTTGTATTGTAGGTAAAGAAGGAATTCAAACCAATTTTAAGGTTTAATGACCAGGCAGTGGTGCATACGAGTTGGCATGTTGGGCACAAATTTTGAAATTTTATAAAAACAAGATTGTAAGTTATTTAAGAGATGTTAGTGTATTGGTAAAAATGAGGCTACCATAAAGGAGGGAGGGGAGAAGACGACTGTTTGCTAGTTTTAACTTGGCAGACATGACCAGGTAATGTTTCTGTCTATACAGCTTACCAAGTTTGAAATTAGTCTTTTTCATTATGCTAAGTATGTGGTTTTCGAATGAGAGTCCATCATCAATTGTAATGCCAAGAAGTTTAGATGTTTTAATGATTTTAATTTCAGTATTATTTTGAGAGACTATTTTAAAGTGTTGAGTTTGAGGTTTCGGTGTGAATAGTAATAATTTTGACTTTTTGGGATGAAGTGACAATTGGGCTTCAGAAAGTTAGGATTCTATGGATGTAAAGGCCCTTTGTGTTAATTCTAGGAGGTCTGACAAATGCTTAAAAGAGGTAATAATTGTCAAGTTGTCTGCATACTGAATGAATATAAGTTGCTGGGAGCCCTTATGGAGATTATTGATAAATATATTAAAGAGTAAGGGCCCAAGAATAGACCCTTGAGGGACTCCTGTATTGTTAATAAGGTAACCAGATTGTCTATTTTTCCACCTAACTGATTGTTTTCTGTTGTGGATGTAGTTTTGGAACCAGGTTATAGTTTTGGAACGAGGTTATAGTATGTTGGGAGCAGTATAGAGTGGATATAAATGTGTACACACTCCTGTTAAAATGACAGGTTTTTGTGATATAAAATATGAGACCACAATAAATCATTTCAAAACTTTTCCCACCTTTAATGTGAACTATAAGCTGTACAATTCAATTAAAAAACACACAAGTCTGTTAGGGGAAAAAATATAAACCATACGATAATCTGGTTGCATAAGTGTGCACACCCTTAAAATAATACATTGAAGCACCTTTTGATTTAATTACAGCAATCAGTCTTGGTTACACACCTGCCATCAATTAAAGAGACTCTTGAGTAATCCCAAATAAATTTCCGCTGTCCTAGTAGGATTTTCCTGACATTTACTTAGTTGCCTACTACAGCAAAAGCCATGGTTCATAGAGAGCTTACAAAGCATCAAAGGGATCTCATTGTTGAAAGGTATCAGTCAGGAGAAGGGTACAAAAAAATTTCCACAGCATTGTATATACCATGGAACACAGTGAAGACAGTCATCAAAAAGTGGAGAAAACATGGGACAACAGTGATGTTGCAAAGAACTGGGCGTCTCTCCAAAATTGATTAAAAGACAAGACAAAAACTGGTCAGGGAGGCTGCTAAGAGACCTAAAGCAACACTGAAGGAGCTGCAGAAATTTATGGCAAGTACTGGTTGTGTACTACATGTGACAACAATCTGCTGCATTCTCCATATGTCTGGACTATGGGGTAGGGTTGCAAGATGGAAGCCTTTTCCTACACAGAAAAACACCCAGGCCCAGCTAAAATTTGCAAAACAATACATCAAGTCTCCCAAAAGCATGTGGGAAAATGGGTTATGGTCTGATAGACCAAGGTTGAACTTTATGGCCACAATTCCAAAAGGTACGTTTGGCGCAAAAACAATACTTTGCATTACCAAAAGAACACTGTCCCCACAGTGAAGCATGGTGCTGGTAGTATTATGCTTTGGGGTTGCTTTTCTTCAACTGGAACTGGGGCTTTAGTCAGAATTATGAATAGTTCCAAATACCATTCATACCTGGCCCAAAACCTTCAGGCATCTGCTAGAAAGATGAAGAGGAATTTCACCTTTCAACAAGACAATGACCCCAAGCATACATCCATATCAACAAAAGAATGGCTTCACCAGAAGAAAATTTAAGTTTTGGAATTGCCCAGTCAGAGCCCAGACTAAATCCAATAGAAAATCTGTGGGGTGACCTGAAGAGGGCTGTGCACAAGAGATGCCCTTGCAATCTGACAGATTTGGAGTGCTTTTGCAAGGAAGAGTGGGCAAATATTGCCAAGTCAAGATGTGCCATGATGATAGACACCTACCCAAGAAGACTGAATGCTGTAATTAAATTAAAAGGTGCTTCAACAAAGTATTAATTTAAGGGTGTGCATACTTGATAGAACCAGCTTATTATTCATTTTTTATTTTTTATATTTGTTTTTCAGTTGAATTGTACAGGTTATAGGTCACATTAAAGGTGGGAAAAGTGTTGAAATGATTTATTGTGGTCTAATTTTTTTACATCACAAAAATCTGGCATTTTAACAGGGATGTGTACACTTTTTATATCCACTGCATGTATTTGAGTTGTGATAGTAGTTTTGGGTGTGACACTGTATTGAAAGCTTTTGACAAGTGTAGTATGACTGAAGTTGGTAGACCATTATCTATAGCTTTGTATTCAGTGTTGGTAAAGGACAATAAGGTTGTAGTAGTGCTGTGTGCTGTCTGAAAACCGTGTTTGGTAGGTGCTAGCAAATTATTGTCAGCGAGATGTTTGAGTAGTTGTGAATGGATACATATAATTTTAGCTAGAGGTGAAAGTATTGAGATAGGCTAATAGTTGGAGAGGTCATTGCTATTGCCACCTTTATGTAGGGAGTAACTATGGAGTTCTTCCAGAGTAGAGGGACATACAATTTATAGATAGAATGAGTTATGAGAATACCAACATGGAAAGCATGGAATCGGCAGCTATTTGTAGATATTCAGCAAGAAGGCCATTGTCGGAGAGGGAACGTATCGGCAGCTATCTGTAGATATTCAGCAAGAAGGCCATTGTCGGAGAGGGAACGTATCGGCAGCTATCTGTAGATATTCAGCAAGAAGGCCATTGTCGGAGAGGGAACGTATCAGCAGCTATCTGTAGATATTCAGCAAGAAGGCCATTGTCGGAGAGGGAACGTATCGGCAGCTATCTGTAGATATTCAGCAAGAAGGCCATTGTTGGAGAGGGAACGTATCGGCAGCTATCTGTAGATATTCAGCAAGAAGGCCATTGTCGGAGAGGGAACGTATCGGCAGCTATCTGTAGATATTCAGCAAGAAGGCCATTGTCGGAGAGGGAACGTGGCTTTAGTTTGGATAGTAGTTTTCGTATGAGAGAAGTGGGTACAGGTCGGATGGTGAAAGTGTGGATGGGTGGGATAAGTTGCAGTTTTCAGAGAGGGGTGGGATTTACATGTGGGTCTATGTAATTATTATTTGTATGGCAGTTGTTAAATTTGCAGGTTTGTTGAGCGAGGGTGTTAAAGTTTTGGATAGTATTGATAAAGTGGTAATTGAAAGTTTGGGCGATATCTTCAGAGTCATTGTCAGGGGACTGGGTAGGGTTTTGCTGGTTTCCTCGGTTTCAGAGAGAGGAGAATGATTTCCAGAAAAGTTTTGGGTTGTTTTGTTGGGTAGACAGATTGGAGGAGAAATAGTGTCTTTTGTCATATATGACAAGTTTTTTGGCAGTATTACGAAGTTGTTTATATTTGAGTTTGTTTTGTGGTGTTTTGTTTTTATGCCATTCCTTGCAGGCTTTGTCCCTGGAAGTAAGGATTTGTTTAGTTTGTTTAGTAAGCCAGGAGGCATTGCTCATTTTAGTTTGTTTAGTGCAAGTGATGGCAAGACTATTTAGAGTGTCAAGAAAGATTTTCTTAAAGTAGTTGACTGTGTCATCTAAGGGGAGTATTTTGTTTGGGTGCCACGTGTGGGTTTTTCGGGTATCTAGAAATATCTGTTGATTGAGGTAAGTGAGAGTTATAGTAGTTGTTAGAAAGTGTGATTTGCCTGCATGCAGTTGGGATCTATGGGTGTAAGCAGGGAGGTGATCACTAAAGGAATTAGGAAGGGTTCCTGCCTTGGTATATTTGTGAGGATGATGATGAGTATCCAGTCTAACTTTGAAATGGTATGGTTATTCCCGATGTGTGTGGGGTCTGTGATGAGTTGAGTAAACTTGTACAAATTAATACTATAGGAAGGAGTGTTTAGAGATAAGAGACTGCCAATTTATATCAGTATCACCCAGAATGATGGCTTCATTACATATGTTTAAGGTTGACACGGACAGCAAGTCTTCTATAGTAGATATTTTTTGCCCTGGTGGAATATAGTGTGTGGCAATTCATAACTTCTTTCTACTATTTAAGTGAAGATTTGCTAGTAGTAGTTCCATATTTCCAAATTTGGGAATGGGTGTGGTGAAAAGAGTAATAGAGTCTTGGAATAGTAATACAATACCCCCCACCTTATTTATGTGTTCTGTCATTTCTAAGAATGTTATATCCAGGGGGAGTTATTGCTGTACAAAAGCACACCACAATGTCACCAAAAGGGAACCAGGAATTCCCCTCAAACTATGCTGTAGCTGCTAATTCTTTATTTACTTCTTCTGGTTGTTGTTTATATTAGAATTCTACTAGGGGAGGGTCAATATTTTTTCTTGTTTGACATTTAGCAGTAAAAAATGGTATAGAATGTTTAAATGGATATGGAATATATCATAAAAGAATGTCATTTTTAGATTTAAAGTCCCTTTGTGGGTATTAATGTTTTAATGTATTCATGATATGTAGTATTGGGGGGTAAATATTTAATCTTTAATTAATAGTATTTAAGGAATAAATCAATTATTTAATGTAATTAAAATGTTAATTGATGTGAAGATGGAATTATACAAGGGCTGCTGGGATAGTACTGAGTTATTCCTTTGAAGGCCTGTGAGGCCGAGGTACCAGAAAAAGTAAATAAAGAATTGTCAGCTACAGCAGTGCTCTGTGTTTTTTTTTACAGTTTCAGAGTTATTTCTGTGTCTGATATGTGTGGTTTTAACCAGCTTTTTGTAGGGGCTACAGTACTTGGGAGTACTGAGTTGGCCAAGTGTGAAATTCTGTGGTTTTGTTACAGATACTACGTACGTTGATTGTTATTATGCATAGGTTTTTGGTATTGGGGAATAGGTTGCAGGATGAGCAGTTTGTAGGACCAGGATTAGGGTGAATGTCACCACATTATGGTATGGCTAGATAGTGATGAGTAAGGATGAACAGGTGTAGGGGTAAGGAGAATGGTCTAAGGAATCGGTAGTATATTAACTTCACTTTTATGTTGATTACAGAGCATTTTAACTTTGTTGGGTAATAGGTACTGTAGATGAGTAAAGAAGGTGAGATGGAGTAACTGTTAATGAAAGAAGGTGGAGTTGTGGAGAGTGTGGGAGATATTGTAGGTGTGGAGTAGAGTATAAAAAAGAAAGAGGTGGTGTGTGGTAGCAGAAGAAGGGTGGTTAGTTTTTAAGAAATGTTTTAAGTAAAAGTACATATTAGAAATAAATAGTGAGATCTTAGAGTAATGGAGGCATAGGAGATAGGGGTGTGGTGAGGGGAGCAGTTAGTGGGGAGGGAAAGTTGGAAGGGGTTGTCAGTGACGGTGTAGGAGAATAGATAGTGGGAAGGAAGTGGTGAAAGAGTAAGGGTTATTATTGCTTGGTGTAGAGGATATGGGAGGGGCTAGCTAAAAGAACAAATGTAATTGAAGTAGGAGTGGGTGGGAATGGGGGTAGGGTAGTGGATTGAAGTGAGCCCAGAGCAGGCAGGGCCCAGTCCCAAAATAATGGCATAAAAAATATCTGGAATAAAGCTGCCTTCTACACACAAATGCCCGTATATCAATTCTGTTTTTCCCCCAGAAATATCCTCCCTATGTTTCCATAATGGTAAGCATCCTTGAGCCCAAGCCAACATATAAAAATGACATAGAAGGTCTCCTTTTTATCCGGCAGTGTAACCACAGACATACTGCCTGGTAATTCATCTTTTTTCTATATAATGAAGTACATTAAGAATACCTTCAGCAATGGAAACTACAAGTAAAATATATTTCCTTCAGTTATCACACCTCCTTCCAGTATTTGGGATTCCAATGTGTGCTCAATCTGAAAATGGCAACACTTTCAGTCTAGTAACATCATTGTCACATCTATAATTGTCTACTCCAGTAAGAACAAGTTAATACTGTTATTATTATCATTGTGTTTCTTTGTCTTCTTACTGTTTTTGTTATTGTTGTAATTGTTAATCTTGTTTTTGCTATCATTGTTGTCATAGTTACTATTACTATAAGTAATAATATTATTTTTAGTAGTAGTATAACTATTACTACTAGGTATTATTACTACCAATTACTATTACTACTAGTAATAATACCATAATTACTATTACTATCACTATTACCATTGTTTACCTGCAGGTGAGATTAAGAAACCAACTCACTGTTATGTCAGCATTCACCACCTATACTTCTGTGTACTAATGCAGTGCACCATCACTGTTACATGCACAGGTTACTGTAACAGCTTTACAGCTACAATGATATAAAACAGCAAACGTGGCTGACTACAGCTTAATAACAAGCAGGAAAGAGATAGATATGATTGTTCATAGTTAGGAAAAGCTCCCTGCATAACTTTTATAGCACGTGACAGTGGTTCATTTTCAGTTCTCATTAGCTAATATCAGATGAAGGTTAATCATTTGCTTTGTATGCTGCCTTAGAGGTTTCTCAAACAGTGGATGTCATGAGGTCAGATGAGATTGTCATTTTTATTTCCATGATAGTGGTAGCATCTGTTATGAGCAGATTTAAATAATATAATCATGAGGAAAGCTGTTAATGCTTATCTGGCTGAGCATCATAGACAGAAACAACTTCTGAGAAAAAAATGTTTTTCATGGGTTCAAAGCATACCATACACCTATGCACATGGCTTTATTCCCTAGCAATGCAACTATGTCCGCAATCACCAAAGATTGGTAGGAAATTCTAACACCAAGGTAGAAACTAGGATATTGCCATTCATTCAATGGAGAAGTAGGTTCTGGAACAAAGACGTATGTACTATTTTTTGTGACTTCGGTGATTGACTTCTTTGAAAATGGTCTGTCTGAACCTAAAGAAGAGGAAGGTACCATGCTTCTGTGCCCATTGCCAGGATAAGATAATATTCCAGTGCCAGGATAAGATATTACTCTAGCTTGGAAAAATGTGCCCATCAGTTGCACTTTATCAGCATCTAAACAGCTGACCATCATCTGCTGATGACACTAGGAGCAACACCATGAAGCACATTATCCTGTGCTGCACTTTCAGCCTATTATTTCTGTCTTTGTAGTAGTCATAATGCAGGTCACAATCTGTCACTCTCCAAACAAATCTTTGCAATGGAGAGCTCAGACTCTCACACAGTAAAAAAAAACTCTTATAACCAGGATATGAAATTAGACAGTTAAAGAGACTAAAACTATTTTGCAGTAATGTTATGTCACAGCATCTCAAATGACAAGAAATAAAACTGAGAAGCAAAGTAATGTGTACAGACCAGGACAAATGAACAACTGAGAATTCGCAAATTGGGAGGAAATTGTAATGTAACCTTAGCAATGACATCTGTGATAAAATCATATCTGGTAATTGTGTCAGTGAAATGACAGTGAAAACAGAGATCAACTTATTTGATTCTTAGTTTAATTCATTTTTGGGTATTGCATAATCCAGGCAGACTCCTTTTCTCATGGGCGAGAGGGAAAAAGTTTTAGGGCCTTAAATTCCAATATATATATATATATATATATATATATATATATATATATATATATATATATATATATATATATACACTGATTCAATCAACAAAGAAAATTCCAAAACTCATTATTACACTATTAAACTAATTTAACAAGGAGAGGATGTTACTGCAGTAGTGGTGCTGCTGTAGCGTTGTCGCCTCACAGTTAGACGTTGCCCGTTCGATCCTCAATTAGAGCGTCTTCTGTGTGGCGACATGCGTGAACGGGCATTCCTTCGTGGAAGGTTGTGCATTAGGCCCGGCAAGCCAGCACATAAAACTCTACTGCCAATAATTAGCGGACCGGAGTTCCACTGTGGCGACCCCTAACCGGGAAAAGCCAAAAGACACAAACAAGGAGAGGATGTTAGCACCCCAGCCCTCCTGAAATGGGGATCTGTGCACACAGTACCCATTCTGAAACAGGGATCTGTGCCCACAGTACCCATTCTGAAATAGGGATCTGTGCCCACAGTATCCATTCTGAAATGGGGATCTGTGTCTACAGTACCCATTCTGAAATGGGTATCTGTGCCACAGTACCCATTCTGAAATGGGGATCTGTGCGCACAGTACCCATTCTGAAATGGGAATTTGTGTCCACAGTACCCATTCTGAAATGGGTATCTGTGTCTACAGTACTCATTCTGAAATAAGGATCTGTGCTCACAGTACCCATTCTGAAATGGGTATCTGTGTCTACAGTACTCATTCTGAAATAAGGATCTGTGCCCACAGTACCCATTCTGAAATGGGTATCTGTGTCTACATTACTCATGCTGAAATATGGATCTGTGCCACAGTACCCATTCTTAAATGGGGATCTGTGCGCACAGTACCCATTCTGAAATGGGGATCTGTGTCCACAGTACCCATTCTGAAATGGGAATTTGTGTCCACAGTACCCATTCTGAAATGAGTATCTGTGTCTACAGTATTCATTCTGAAATAAGGATCTGTGCCCACAGTACCATTCTGAAATGGGATCTTTGTCCACACAACCATTCTGAAATGGGCATATGTGCCACAGTACCCATTCTGAAATGGGGATATGTGCCACAGTGCCCATTCTGAAATGGGGATCTGTGCCCACAGTACCCATTCTGAAATGGGATCTTTGTCCACACAGCCATTCTGAAATGGGAATCTGTGCCACCGTACCCATTCTGAAATGGGTACCTGTGTCTACAGTACTCATTCTGAAATAGGGATCTGTGCCCACAGTACCCATTCTGAAATGGGATCTTTGTCCACACAACCATTCTGAAATGGGGATCTGTGCCACAGTACTCATTCTGAAATGGGGATCTGTGCCAGAGTACACATTTTCCTATCTACTACTGCTGAGAGTTCAATACTGCCCTGACACAAGAACATTCTGGAGTGTCACAACCTGTGACTTAGACCACCAATCTCACCCGTAGTTCTGCTTTTCCAAGGATTGTAACTACAGTCCCTGCAGTTTGAGTAGACACATGGTCAGACACCCTATGCCACTAATTTGTAGAACAAACAAAAATAAGCATGCACAGTGATGCACAGATGAATGCACAAATGTGTGCACACACACACACACACACACACACACACACACACACACACACACACACATACACACAGACATATAAAGTACCCTATCCCAGTAGCGCAGTATTATACAGTAACATATACAGTAACACCGAGTGCCTAAATATCTTTATTTCCCCATGTGCAGTGGTGGCACAGAAAGCATTGTACATCAAATGTAAAAATGCTGCTGCTGTTTGCTGTAGTGATTTATAATAGCAACATAATTAATAAAGATGGTGCTATTACCACATCGGGTTATTAAATGGGTATAAGTTGAAGTGGCAATTTATAACATCAAAGTGGATCAAAGATAAAAAAATAAATAAACTTGTATTCATCCAGTTTGCATTTTTAATTTTGAAGACCTATTTGGATTTCATCTTATATTTTTGACATATTCATACTTAAAAAGGGTCCATAATAGGCCATGTTTATTACTTGGTTAGGAAATATTTTGATTATAAAGAAACTGAATTATCTTCTGCTAGCTAACATTGATCTGTAAGTGCATTATATGTTTAAACGTGGAACAACATACTGCTGAAAACCATTTGTGTTAGGTTAAATTCTGTGCACAAGACTCATCAGTACTGATTCCTAGTGAGCTCTGTCAGTATTAGTAAATTCTTTCTACCTGCTTGGTCTTGATTAGCATGCTCGACTCTTATATCCTCCCTCTTCTAAACACCTGTGCAGGGGCTGATCATTTTAATGTTGCTTGTCACTGGCAATTGCTAGAGTTTTGTTAAATCTTTGTACTACAAGGAGTAAACTATATGCTGAATATTTGCATCAGAGCCCTTCACTCTTATTACGAAACAAAAATCTGTAAAATCAGATAAGCTAGCATGTTCCTGCAGTTGAGATCTGCAGTACAAAAGGAGAGCTGTAGTTATGTTTTGAAATGTACAACTGAAAATTTTAAAACACTCTGGGTAAATTTCATAAACATGTACACATCACTATTGCCTTTTTAAAACAGCCCAGTCACAGTGCAGGATAGTACTATAGCATTAAGACATGCAGCAGCTTTGTAGGGCAGTATCTGTGGTTGTGTGCAGTATGCTAATAAAGCAGTCCAGGGACAGGCATAGGTTAAAGGCACTTACACTAGTACAGGGACTGAAGGGCAGCTTGGATAGGTATGGGGACTGTGATATGGGTGTGCCAGTATGTGTATTTAAATGTGTAATTGTGAGTATTATAGTGACTGGGGGATACCTATGGGTGTGCAGTGTGCACGTAGCAGTTAGCTACCATGACCTGGAGATCAGCAACAATCCACGCATCATGGAGATACAGAGACATGCAAATTAGCCAATAATAAGATCTTTTCTCATTATGACTAACAAGTCTGGGAATTGAAAATACTATATAGTGGAATCTGGGAACTTGTGCTAGACAGTTTTATGACTCCCCCAGTTTGAGTTATACCTTCATACCTTCCTTTGATTTCTTTCAAATAGTCAAGCCTGCTAGAAGTAATCAGTTGTTCTGTAACATTTCAACTCAATATATTTCTTGATTTATTAGCATTTTAAAGGATGATGCATAAAGCATACTTGATAGATGCTCAATATTCCAGGTTCTTTATTTTTTTATTTCTTAAGAGAACTAACTGGAAACATTTGTGTCAGTATTCATAAATTTGGAATAAAGCTAACGTCTAAGTCTTGTTTTTAATATTGCTTGGCTGAATTAGTGTGAAATGCATTTTTTTTCTTTTGAATCTTGAAAGAACATTTTAATAAAGCACTTTTATTGTTATTCGAGGCTTTCTCATTTAAGTCTTCAAATGTTGTCAGCTGCGATAGCAGGAAACATTGCATTTTCTAATTAAAATTTAACTGGCATTACTGACTGGTGTAGTGACATGTTTGTATGAATTCTTTAAGAAATGAATTTCCTTTAAATGTGAAATATCGACAAATTATATTTGTCTACCAACAAAAAATAAAATAGTTGCAGCTATATGAGAACCTACCTACACACATATGCACACATATATGGAGAGAGAGAGATTGAGATTTATATCTATATCTCTCTATATATGTAATAGAACCTTTGTGACAACTAGTACTTTTCTGCTAAAGAAACATCATGGGATGTCATGTCATCTATAATTCCATTTCTTCAAATTCCATTTTAGGTGTTGTCTACTACAGTTTAAATCTACTAATATGGATGACAAAGTGATCTGTTAAACCCCAGAATATCACTTTTGAGACTGCTCTATACATGCATCTCAGTTCTTATTCAAAAAATTTATGGCAAGGCAAGTGGGTGAATTGTGAGACGTGGCATCAAACATGAAAATGAAATCATAAAACATACTGGGATGAAGTATTTGTGTGTTAAACATAGTCTGTTATAATTATGAAGTTATGCTTTATAATGTACTGGACAATTTGTAAGACAGTTTTCTCATTGTAATACAGTGATGAGTTTTTAATACAGATGTGTGAGTCCATATAATATGTGAAACTTGAGACGCATGAATGTAGTTCATGGTAAAATGACCATTTACTGTAAAGTATTTTTCTTCATCACATATATAATGTAAAGCATATTCACATTGTGTGTGTGTGTGTGTGTGTGTGTGTGTGTGTGTGTCTGTGTGCACGCGTGCCCACACATATGCACATGCATATGTGCATGAGTGTGTATGCTATGTGTGTGTGTGTGTGCATATGTGGGTTTGTGTGTGTGTACATGCAAGCATGTGCACAAGTGTATGAGTATGCATATGTGTTTGTCTTTGCAAATGCACGCGCATGCATGTGTGTGTTATGTCTGTGTGTGCATGGCTGTGCATGCACATGTGTATGTATGTACATGCAAGCAGGCATATTTGCATGCATGCAGTGTGTGTGTGTGTGTGTGTGTGTGTGTAACAGGCGCACACTCATGTCATGTTCTAATAACAGCAAGACTGAACATGCAAACATAAGGTTTATATACTAACTCTGAAGCTGGGGATACATTTGATTTTATTTCATTTGAATTTGTTAACCTAGCAGAGCACTGATGTCCTTGAAGCTATTTCACTTTCAGCCCAGGGATCATTCTTGTTAGTCAAAGGCACTATGATATTAAGTTAGCATATATAAATTACAAGAGTGGTGGGTCCTCATCACGCTATGTGATGCAGAATGAGCAAAGTCCCCCTTGGTTTTAATAGTGTTACAGTGAGCTTTAACATTCACTCTGCCAGTTTTGAAATTGTTTATGTTTCGTGACTGCAGGACTTGGAGTTACAAGTGTGACACTTCTGAGAGAGCGAGAGACAGTAATGTTGTATAGTATGTATTTCATGACAACACATCACCTTTCCTTTCACAGAGAGATTTAATTGCTCATGAAATGCCCACCTGTTATATATGTTGTAGTTTATTGTGATTTGTGTTTGGAGAAGTTGTGTTATAACTCTGCCTGAAATACTAACCATTTGGGTTTGTGGCAGTAGAGAGTACTGCAGTCACTTGTTTACTTGAAGCATCTGTTCAGAAAATGAGATCAGAGGTTTCTTATTGCAAGTCAGATCACAAACCCCATCTAAGTTAGTCACAGCTTCACTTTCTATTTGACTTTTTTTTTTTTAAATTTTCAATTCATTGATCGCATATCGCATTAGAAAGCATATTGGAGGTTTGTTTATTTTTGTTTCCAAACTAAGTACAGTGTTTTACTCCAGCGTTGATCTGCATTATACAGCTGTGGTGAAAATGACATGTTATTTTCATAAATTTAAAGAATTGGCCATCAAGCATAGGTGATTATTTCAGAAATATGTCAGTTTTTCTCTATGTAAGAGTCAGAGTGAGTTACAAACTTTGTACTTACTCTTTTCTTGAGATTTATAAAATAATTAAGAACTGCAGAGAACATCCGTTTTTAAATATTTTCGATTTGTTTGGAAAAATCCAAGCATTAAGTGAGTGACTGTGATGAAAGTTTCAGCTAGGTAATTTGAATGGTGGGTTATTCTCTGGCATATTTTGCTATCCTCTGTCAAGTGCTGAAAAACTCCATCTGCGTGGAATGCATTTCAAATGCAGTAGATTTGTTGGATGGGGCTGGCATATTTCTCATCAAACCCTGGAATAATCTGAATGTCAAGCCACATTTAACACTGGCACTTCCACCAGACTTTCTCATCAAACCCAGGATCGATCTGAATGACAGGCCACATTTAACACTGGCACTTCATCAGACTTTCTCATCAAACCATGGATCAATCTGAATGGCAGGCCACATTTAATAGTGGCAATTCGGTCAGACTTTCTCATCAAACCCTGGATTGATCTGAATGACAGGCCACATTTAACACTGGCACTTCCATTAGACGTTTTCATCAAACCGTGGATCGATCTGAATGGCAGGTCACATTTAGCTCTGGCACTTGCATCAGACTTTTTGGCAATTCAGTTTACATCACTAACATAGCATTATGGAGATAACCAGTTTGTTGACATACTATAAAAGGTTTATGCTGTCTGAAGTGAGAATATCCAAACTTTTGAAGACACAGTGAGCTAAGGAGAGAAGCACACTAGTTTAATGTGTTATATATACCATTCACCTAAAAACTTACTGTTCAGTAATGAAATGAAAGTGACATCATATAATAACAATGGGTTAGGTAAGAGCATTTTCTCACAAATATATACCCTGCAATTCATTTATATGAAAAAACGTGTGAAAAAGATGTATGAGAACACCACTACTCTCACTATTTTATGATGGTTATAACCTCATCAAGGATTAAAAGGAGCTACTATAGAAACTGATCCATGACAAATGTGTGTGTATGTATGTGTGTGTGTGTGTGTGTGTGTGTATGTGTGTGTATATATATATGCATATATATATATATATATATATATATATATATGTGTAATATATATATATATATATATATATGTGTAATATATATATATATATATATATATATATATGTATGTGTGTGTGTGTGTGTGTGTGAGTGTGTTTGTGTATATATGTGTGCATGTGTATGTTTGTGTGTGTGTGGGGGGTTAGTTGTTAATCATGGATTGTATTGACTACACTGGTAGAATGTATCACATTCTCTCAAATTTTGTTAAACATGGTTATGGTATCTCAGAATGAGATAGGCATTTCTCGTAGAAATATTGACTTATTTTTAGAAGATCTACTTTACCATAGAGTCGTAGCCAAACAACCCTTTGACATTGTTAATGCTGCATGACCTAAAATTCCAATTATTCTTGGCATAGCCCAAATGCATAGAGATATTAAGGACCCCATCCATGAGGCCTACTGTAATCACTGAGGGATTATTAGCCTGTCCACCTAAATTGTCAGAAAATTAAATCTTTTGTACAAGCAACACCCCCGTATTATGAGAGATGCCTGCAGTTTTCTCATGAAAATAAAGAACAGCCTATGTGATAACATTATTTTAGCAACAAGTGATGTTATTCACTTCTCCTCAGTCAACCTCTCATCACCCACCATCTACCCTGTGGGTGTGCAGTGGTTCAAAAAAACTGTCGGTTTTTAACAATAATTACATTTTCTGCTGACAGGGATTTTTAGCAACAACTACAGGGAAGTGGATATGATACTGCATGTATCTCGGTCGTGGATATGATACTGCATGTCTGCCTGTCGTGGAAATGATACTGCACGTCTCCCTGTCGTGGATATGATGCTGCATGTATCCCTGTCGTGGATATGATACTGCATGTATCCTTGTCTATGCAAATTTAATGATATGGCTTTGGGAGCAAATATTTGTGTTGGATTGCATTTATACCAAACACTGGAATCTTTGCACTCAATTTCTTGATATTTGCATTTCATGGAAAGGAAGACAAAACTTGTTATAGGAGTTCATTAAGTATCTGGATTCTGTCACCAACTTCATTATCATTGCACAATGCCTTTCTGAAGAAGAAATATATTTTTGATATAACAATATGAAAAGACACAACAAATAAGACCATTGTCTCAGCAATATACAGAAAACCCACCTTTTCACATGCTTACCTGAACTATATATGAAATCATCATCATATCTAACATATATTTATTGAACAAACAACAAACTAAATGCAAACTGTGCAGCATAGTAACATCTGGCTGAAAAGTTGGTTCTGTATGTTATAAATGGTATTCCTATAAAGACAGAAACAATCGTAAGAGACCTATATACTTATATGGACAGTTCTCATTCAGTCATCATGTTTCCACAACAGTTAGAATATCCTTCTGTTTAACCCAATTAATTTCCAAAGGAATATCTTCAAGATCCAGGGAAGTCCTCCTACCACTAAACTATCCATTTATTAAGACCAATCAATTTATACAGCACCCCCCCCCCTTTGGGTATGTACAAATCCAAGCCTATTGCTTAACTGGAAAGGGACCAATTCCCAATGCACAAGTCTCCTCATAGTCAGTAGCTTACATGTTGCTGAGAGGTGTAATGTGTTGCTTTTCAAGACAAGAAATACCCAGTCCCATGTGAACTCCTATTTCTATGCAAAATCAGTGACTCTACAAATGCCAACACTAGGAACCTAAATCTACACCAACAAATAAACAAGAGTAACTGGAGGGATAGCGCCCAAGTCAACCTACTCCTGCCTATGGAGTAAGTTACCACTACCAGTGAAACAAAGCCCTACTTTGGCTACTTTTAAAACTAGCCTTAAAGACTGGATGGGTAGACACAACTTTTCACAAAGGTTATCATGAATGCCCCTGTTCGATTTGGGATTGTTATGTGTGTAAAAAGGGAGACAAGAACTTTTAAGTTTCTCTGCTTAAAATGCATATGTCTAAACATCTTATGGTCCCTCATGATCACTTGACTAGTATGTTTGTATGTTGTGTTGCACACTACACCTGACACACTGTGCCAGTTGACTCCAGTGCCTCAGAATCTAGCTTTGTCATCCTCATTCAAACTTCCTTTTTCCTCAACCATACATCCCAGATACTTGAAGCTGCTTAAATTGTTCTACTGTATCCCATTCTGTCTCAGTTTTAATCATCTGATTTTCCCCATTACTTAACTTGATCACTTTCCTGTCTGTACTCAGTTTCATCCCATGTGCCTCCGACTTTGCATTCTAATCTCTTTGAAGTTCCTGATCAGGGTCTTTTCTTAGTGGTACAACATCTGCATATAGTAGTTTTGGTGATCTGGCCTCTTTGTCCTGAATGCTGACATTACATATCATTATTATGAACAGGGATGATCTCAGAGTGTCATCTTGATGATGCACACCCACTGGAAATTAGTTGAAATGCATGATAATAAGAGAAATAAGTCAATGCTGTAGTAGAATATTCATTAAGATATTTTTGACATTCCACATGTATTTGAGCCAAAATTGCTTGCAGGCATTTATTAACACATGGCTGCAATATTCTTCTTGGACTAAAACTAAATCCAAAGTACTTGAGCTCATATTTATTTATTTATTTTTTTATCGACATTTGTTGACTGGGCTTGTCCATGTGGGCTTCCCTGTTTTCAGTGGAGACCCGAGGAGAAAAGCTCCATACAAAACAAGATAACAAAGAATGCAAACTGCAACAAATTACAAAACTTTAAATGCAACACCAGTAATATAAGAAAATGAAAAATGAAATGTAATTTTTTTTAACAGAGAATCAAGGATATTTACATGTATACAAGAGGAGTTATGACCAACAGTGTGTATCTATAATAATGGAGTACTTAGATCAGAGGGGATCAGAGGGGAGGAAGTAAAAGATTAAATTGGAGGGGGAGTTAAGTTGGAGCTTGACAAGGGCAAAGCTTGAAGTAAAGTAGATGAAGTTTGAGTTTTTCTTTATAGTGTGATTGGTGGATGATTGAGCGTATCTTTTGCCTCTTATGATAAATTGTACATCAAGAATCTTTTAAAACATGAACAGTTCTTTGTTTACAAGAAGGAATGATTCTTGTTCTTTCTTTTTACATTCATATACATTTTCATAAATTCTAGTGTTTGCTTTCTTGCTAGTATTAATAATGTAACAAGCATCTCAGCCCTGTACCTCTCTTTATGTTTTATATTCCTGGAATTGCATGTACAATACTCCATTGATCCACAGAGATAACGTAGTTAAAATAGGAAGAACTGGGGACGATTACTGATATAACTACTGTGTGCACACATCACAAAATATTATGACATGCTTTTTTGTTATTGCTTAAATAATTATTTGTCTTACTTTTCTCCCTTTCAACCAATTCTCCAAATATCATAAATATACAAACATTTGAAAAAGTGTATATAAGACACTCAGTTATTAAATTATTATTGTCATTAACTGTGTCTCTTTCAGACAAATTGTTGTGAGTTATTGAATGTACTTACAAGTCAATAGAATAAAGTGAAATAAAATAAATGAGTGAACATCTGCAACTCAGTTAGTTAAAATGTCTGTCACTTCACCATAGCCATCAAATGAAGAGAAAAAATACAAGATCACAGAATATAAAAGAATAACTGGAAAAGATAAAATAAATTTAAACAAATTAAATGAACTTTAAGAACTAAAACAGACATTAAATCTATCATAGTCAGCAAGTCAAATACATCTAAGTGCTGTTCTTCTGCACTGTATTGTGGTTGTTTGAGAAAAGGGGGGATACCTTGTTGTCTCATGAATGCTGTCACTCCACAATTATTTCAACACATTTTGAGTCCAAAATATAAGTCTGTCATTTTGGCACTTGGTATCAAAAGTATCAACAACTTGAGTGTCGGTTATCAAAATAAATGTTAATGATACTTCGAGTGAAATTATGCAAAATTTGCCAGATAGCCAGTAAGATGACATCTTCCCTGCAAATTGCTTTGTCATCAGACTATTGATAACTAACTGTACCTGTAGGTAAAGTTATATACACAGTGTAAACAATAATTACTTTTATCTCATCCTTTACCTGAAGTCTACTTGTCAAGATAAATACATTTATTTTAAAACTAGACCACAGATAAAGTTTAAGATGAAAACTTACATCAGTAAAAAAATATATAGCTACAGTGTTGCATACCATCACTCTTGAAGCATCATTAACATTTGTTTGCAGATGTGGTGCATCAGCAACAGATTTTGAGCACCTTTGTCACGTCACTAAAGTGACTAAAATTTTTCTAAATCTACCATATTTACGCTGCCTGTTAAAAACTAAAGTTGTTGTGTCTTTCGGCTTTTCCCGGTTGGGGGTTGCCACAGCAGAACTCCGGTCCGCTAATGATTGGCAGTAGATTTTTACATGCCGAGTTGCAAGCCCTGATGCACAACCTTCAGTGAAGATACGCCCATTCACGCATGTCTCCACACAGAAGACGCTCTAGCTGAGAATCGAATGGGACAACGTCTTACTGTGAGGCGACAATGCTACCGCAGCACCACCGCCGCAGTCCTGTTAAAAACTAAAGTAAATGTAAATGTTTATAATATGCAGCCAAGATAACAGACAGTGATACCTCACCAGAAGTATGGAAATAAGCTGAAAACACTCCCCATATCCAAATGTATTAACAACAACAACAAAAAAAAAAAAAACATATACTTACATTCCCATGAACTTTAATGTAAAAAAAGTCATTTTACCATGGCAAAAACACATCCAGATCCCACCTTCCCAAAAAAGGGGCCATTTACATCAACTTCCCATAAATAAAATCACTTCTTATTTGAAGGAAAATAATGTAAATCAAGAATAACAAATCAGATAATGCTAACTAGATCCACCAATTCTGTATCATAAATCATATTTAGTATTCTCTAGGGTGAAAAAAAACATACATTGCACAAACAAAATCTACATCTACCATCTCTCAAAAAAGGAAGGATTGGACATAAAACCCCCCACATAACTAAGCTATAACACTAACAGATCGTTATCATCACTGCATTATCAGATGCCTAAAAAATTAACTAATAATAGAAATGCTGTTAAAAAGGACCACAGGACTAAAATGAAAAACTGTTTATTAGCCATTGCATTCAGACATGCAATATCTAAGAAGGTTTAAAGTGGTGGCTGTCCAGGGTGCCGACATATCTAGTTACCGCACCATTCTGACTTCACTAGCTACTGTTATGACATTAGGACAAGCAGAGTAAAATGGATAAATGGAATATCTGAGTATGATTTGTATGCACAAATATAGTAATGTCTGTATATTTAGAATTTGGAATTTAGTTCTAAAATATTTGCTATCTTAACAGACAAATTGAGCAGAACAAAGAAAATAAACATGTAAACATTTCAGCTATGACAGGATTTGCTGGGTTAAATTTAGTGCCTGACATTTTTGCAGTACTGCTAATGTATATATCACTCTGTGCTGTGTGTGTTAACTCAAAATAAGATGAAGTGGCTACTGGGAATACATTCTAGGAGTTGCTTCTTGCTTGTTTGCAACTATTACCAGCTCAGGCTATCCTGTGATATTTGCCTTGTCACTGCAGTCGGAAACATTATGTCATATGAATAGACAGATCCTGCATTGTTTTGGCAGACAAAGATGCTGAACGGCTTTATTAAAAGAAAACGAAAACAATCAATGCTTAGCATCAGTACCTGCAGAATACATTAAATCTGACAGCGACAGCTGATAAAAAGGTCCAGGTGCGTGCTTGTGGCCCTCCTGGCTTGTTGACAGAGTCCTGCTGGGAATAATGACAGTTTTCACTGGTGACTCATTAGCTATGACACTTCTGTCATTTCCTCTAATAGACTGGAATGACAGCCTCCTTTGTCCAGAGAAGAACAGTGAAAACTCTTTTGAATCACTGAGGAAAGATTTCGTCTGAAATATTTTTTCTTTCTTTTAAGTAATTTACTGATGAGCAATAATGAACCCCTACTGAACTGATTACTAATTAACAAAGACTACAGAAAAGATAATGACATTGTAAAACTCTAGATTAAAAAAAAAATAGTTTCTTGCATATGAGAAACGGTACATTTAGGCTATGATGTATTATTTACATCTTTCCTTAAGCTTTTTTGAAAATTCTGTAATCAGTATTCAATTTTGAAGGTTTTTAAGCTGTTGAAATTATTTTAAAGCAATGTGATATACTCTTGGAATGTTATATATGAAACTTTACAGTCATGCCATAATTCCAAATTTGTCTTCTACCATGATGCAAAACACACAGCTGCTGGAAATGAGGAATTTGTTTTGCATCAGGTTTTCTAGGAATGATGAAGATGCCATTTTGCTTATTCTTTTTCTATTGTTTATTGCTCATTTTACATTAAATTTGAACAGAAAAGGAAAAAAAATAAAACATTCATATCTGATTTGATTTCTAAGACCAGAATCAGATTCTTGCCATTCTAATAAAAGAAGTGCTTGAAGATCAGCTATCCTGTTTGCGCTGCACACTAAGTAAATAAATAATTTAGTACTCTGCTGTCTTTAAACCAACACTCCTTTATCCAGGTCTTGCTTGGAATTATTTGTTTGAAATTGTGATTAGTATCCAGAATAGATGGAGGACTCTGAAAGGTTGCTATTAAAATATATAAAACATCCACTAAAATAAGAAGTTTAGTATTAATATGATCTAATTTAAAAAGTTGAAGACAAAAACAACAATTTTCACAAAGTGATCTATAAATACTCAAGAGTTTGACACATAATACTCTAAAATAAAAAAGAACCCCCCCCCCCCCAATATGCTACTTCGGCAAGGTGCAGACTCTCTTTATTCTAGTTTTGGTGGCTGTGCTTCCTATACCTACACAAAACTGCATTATTCTTAATTTGAGGTCACAGAACATCAAGGAATGTGATCTATCCTTTTCTTAAGTTTTATAGCCTATGTGTTAAAGAACATTGTAATGCTGAACGTTTTTACATCAAAGCCAAATTAAAAGTTTGAGGATGTGAATCAGATTTTATAGCTGGGCAGTGCAGATATCTCCCTTTGCACATAATCTACATACATGTATGTGCAGACATATGTATGCATGTAGGTATGGATGTATATACCATATATATGTATTCACATATGTTTGTATGTATGTATGCATAGTCATTTACTAACTTTTGATGCTGAAACCTTCATAAGATCATAAGTTCTTAGGTAAGTACTAGTCTAGCTGCCCTTGCGTAAGTTCATAGGTTCTTAAGTATTAGAATAGCTGTCCTTGTGTAAGTTTATAGGTACTTAGGTGAGTACTAAACCTATACTAGCTGCCCTTGCATAAGTTCATAGGGTCTTGGGTAAGTAGTAGACTAGTTGCCCTTGCATGCCTAGCCCAATTTCCCTTTTTAGTACTCAAAATAAATTATCCAATGTCTTATTCTTTGCTAGTCATCAGAAGCACTCCTCCATGTTCTGGAAAGTGACTTAGAGTTCATTTATGCCATCTACTATCAGGATGCAAGGTAAACACATAAATATAAAGAAGATAGTCAGACACACTCTTAAAAGATGTAATTTTATCACCAGCCAACAGAAATCAAAGGCACATGAAAAGAGTACTTTCAGTAGCATCTGAATATCTGAATAAAAAAAAAAAAAAACACAACTTACAAAGCCTGTCTTGGCCCAGACACAGCCTAAGATGAATGAAGAGAAGGAGCCCACCATAGAAGAAGGGCTTGAAGGGGATGAAGTTTTTTTTTTTATGTTCCCAGCAAGGCTGCTTAGAGACTATTTCACGATGTTGATAGTTTTGCCTTTTTGGCATTGCTAAAAAATGCTCTAAGAAAGTGGATAAAGTTTTAGCTAATATCCAAAAGCCTGGGGGGTAGGTACAGCCTATCCTTGGCAACGCATCATGGTCTGTTGACCATCTCCTCCCATGCTGACAGAGACTGGATCACCCTGGAGTGACGCCAGAAACTAAGCCAATTACTAAAATAAATAATTTTATGTTCATAAAGCAGTAGCATCCTTGGTGAAGGTAGAATGCTGCTCAGTACATGACTCGTACCTGTCTGTGAACCATATTAAACAAGATTCAATGTGTCTCTCTTCATATAGTTCAGTAAGGCATGTCACAGGTCATTTACACCGACATGGACTGTATTAGAACCAAAGTGGCACCTTGGTTGCAGTGACTTGAGTGCATGCTTGATATTGCAGGCCCTGGATCCAGATAGGCAAACAACTTTCACCTTCTGCTTGTCTAACCTAGCAGGCTTTTGTGAGATGTTTGGTGCTTCATTTGGTTGTTTTTTCATAACTGGTGAAGAGCAGTGTTGCAGTTACATGGCTTTGGAGGTCTTTTAGATTTGGGAAGGTTTCTTTTAAACACCTCACACAGTAAGACAATGTGTGTGTGTGTGTGTGTGTGTGTGTGTGTGTGTGTGTGTGTGTGTGTGTGTGTGGTAAGAGGTATGTAGGAGGGATATAGTGAGGATATTCTTGACAAACTTTGTTTGTATGCAAGATTTTTGCCTCCAAGGAAGTTGTCTATTTACATCTCTCACACACTATGATATTTTCTTAACTGATTAACTGGTGGTCTGAGAACATGACACAATTTCTATATTGCCAAATTGTCTTATCTACTAAGCTGGCCAGAGACATTGGGACATTTCATATCCATGTTGCCCAGTCGTGTAATAGGGTGGGCTGTTTGGAATTAAGGATTCATTTGTAACAGAGGTTTCCTGTGGTAATTTTTGGGTTTAAGGCAAGATGTTGTATAGTGCTAGGATATGGTAGTGCTATTTGATGCAGAAGCTATTAACTCTAAGCTTAATTCTATGCAAAGCCACACTAACATAATTTGGATGTTTTATTTTATTTGATATTCAAAACATTTTTTATATGATAATTTATTTTATGAACAAAGTGTTAATTAATATGCTTTATGAAATGCCTTCCATCAGTTCTTAAAACATTCCATAATGCTTTTGCAAGGTAGTTGAATAACATATCTGGTTGCATTATTCAGAAACTGTATGATAACATGAATAAACCTTTGATGGGAGACAATTCTTTAAGCTTTAAATTGCTGGTTTGGAAGCAAAAAATTCTGGCTCAACAGTGAAAGCACCAGTGGTTAAAATGTATAAGTGGAAGTTGAAAGAGATTTCCCTTTTGTTGATACTAATTTGATTCTGACTGGAGGCTGATCTGAGAAAAACAATTGCCATCAGTGCTGTTTTTATTTATTATTCATCTCTACAGTTTTCATTAGAATTGCTGATGCAGACAGTGGGAATTTGTGCTACCTTTGCTGTATTAGAAAACAAGACACAAGTCTTCAAATGTTTTAGCCACATTCCCTAGCCATTTTCTCATTCAGGTTTGACAATGTGCATCAGAACAACTACATTCTTAAGAAACCCTTGTTTACAGTATTCTGAGGTAATCTTTCATTTAAGTTTTTTTGCTTTCATTGATGCACAAAATCATTACAATAAGAGGCATGATTGCCTAGGAAATTATAATAGCTTTGCTACTATGTCCTTATTGATTCAGCAAAACTATTACAGCAAATTTGTGTTTGTGTTTTCTAGCCATACACTTAGCTTTGGTGTGAAATTCTGTGGACAGATGACATTCTCATTGGAGAGAGAAATAATGAGAAAGCAGGAAATAGCGAGAAAGATTATCCCCTATCCCGTCACTGCACCCATTGCTGATTGCTTACATTCACTCTTTTAGGAACTCCACCCCCCCTTCCTTTCTGTCTGTATGTACTCTTTTAGGATCTCCTTCTACCCCCCTTCCTTTCTATCTGTATGTATGTATATGTGTGTGTATATATATATATATATAGTTCCAATTTAAATCATCGAATGTTAAGAACATCGATGTTCTGATCATCGAGACCAGAATTTCGATGTTCAGAACATCGAAGGTTTAAAGTGGAAGTGCCAGGTAAGTGAAAATATAGATTTGTGGGTGTGTATGCAGGGCAGCAAGGTGCCCTGCATGTGTGTGTGCCATCTGAGTGTTGGCATTGCAGGTAGGGTACAGGAAATCTCCTGTTTAGTGCTACCGCATATAGCGGTAAATGTAGTGCGATGTCGGAGTTGGAATATTAAAGTAGGGGTGGTGTGGGGGGCACAGGGGGGTGAAGTCCCCTGCATAACATAGTTTGTGTAATTTATTTGGTATTTGTGTGGCTCATTTTCAAACGTCGATGTTCTGAACATTCGATGTTTCAAAGTGAATCCGTATATATATATATATATATATATATATATATATATATGTGTATATATATATATATATATATATATATATATATATATATATATATATACACACACACACACACACACACACACACACACACACATACATGTATATCACTATTCATTGAAAATTTCTGTGTCCATTATTTGTACTGTGATTTAAAGGGTGAATGTAAGAAAGTAAAAAAAAATAACTTAAGCAAAACACGTTTAAAAGATGACGAATTTAATAGTATGAACAATAAAATAAATTGGACACCTTTGTATTCTCATTAATGGATTTTGGGATACTGTCATCCCTACTCACCATCACATTTTGCATGGTAAGGATGATGTTGTGACTTACTTTTCTTGAATAATGTATGAACATGTTCTTTTTTTTATTCAGTGGTAATCACTGTGATCTTCAATAAAAACAAATCCCTTTTTGAAAAAAAAAAAGATGCTAGCCTGCATCTATTATAGATAAAAAAATAAATGGAAGCAGACAGGAAAAGATCATTCAGACGATCAGTATAAATAAGTCTAATGGGTTGCTTGTAGCTTACAAGAAAAAGTGAACAGAATACTGGCTGAAATGAGGAAGCTATAAATGCTCACTAAAGAAAAAGTTGCTACAAGGCTATTATAAGAGTAATTAATAGTGATGTGTTACATTTGTCCATTCAGTAACCCTCTTCAAAAATGCTTACAACAAAAGCTATATGTTCCGCAGATTGTATGAACAAGTGATTCAATGCCTGTTCGCCAGATCATGCAAAATCAGACCACAGTAATTTCTGTGCAGTAACTGAGTGCCAAAAATAGGAGATCGGGTAATGCTTTCCATCATTTTAAAAGTTTAAACAGGAAAAACAAGACACTCTTTTATATAATGAAACCTAGGATATGTGACAACTTATGGGAAGCAGTTAGTTAAAAAGTGAATCTATTGCTTCCTAATATGGAAAACCTATTGTTTATCAGTGATGATCTAACCAGTCAAGGCTCAGAAGGACATTACTGGAAAGCATACCTCTCAACTGTACAGATTTTCTCAGAATGTCAATTTTTGCCTCATACTTTGGCCCATTTTTCATAAAATTGTGTTTTTTCTGGCAAGTCATTAATGATTGAAGAAAATTATGACAGATGTTTGAGTTTTAGTCTTTATATCCTGCACAAATTTCATGCTAAAGCAAAACCAGTTATTCTATCAACGTTCTATGGT
>NC_056746.1:1319664723-1319667223 GCF_019279795.1 Protopterus annectens | reverse complement strand
TTAATTAGGTGGGTTCCTCTTATTTTAGTGAACACGGTTAATTGCAATCGCTGTTTAGTTGAACGTCGTTAGGCGGAATGGCAAAATACTGAAACCACGGAACAGTGATTTTTTTTTTCCTAGGGAAAAAAAATCACTGGGCCATTTTCGGGACTTTGTCATTTCCTCCACTGTGGAATGATCTCAGAGTTGGTATATTTAATTAGGGGGGATGGGGACATCGGGGGGTGTGAGTCACTGATCCATGTGTTCAACATTTTGGGTTTTTGGGGATTGTGGGTCGATTATATAGAGTTCACAATTCATTGTGTTTGCTTATATAATATAGACACAAGTAGGCAAGCCTGCCTTCATGAATCTCAATTATTTTTGGTCGAGTGTCTGTAGCCTACCTTTATTCCTGTTTGTTAGTTCTATAATGACCTTTCCATAACCTTAAATATAAGGCTAGATAGTCTTATGGGTCTAGAATAACCTGGGTCCGTTGAAGACTCATCTTTGTACAAGGGAATGGCTGCTGCTGTCCTCTCTTCATCTAACACAAAATATGCTTTGATGCTAATACTGAATAGCTTCTGTAGATGATCTCGTGTCTCAGACTGACCAGTACGTAGCCTGGCATATCATCCAGTGCCATAGATGTAGTGTTGCTAGCCTTAGACAGTGCCTAGATAAATTATTCTTGGTAAACTTGGAACGGGTAGATGTGGGAGTTTGATCTGAGAGTATTGGTGGTGGGGCTGAAGTTAGAGAGTTACGATTTAGCAAGTAGACTGGCCTTGTCTTCTGGGTCAAAGTATGTGATATCATTTGTTATTAGCTCTGTGCAGTGCTGGGAATTATTTCTGAGGTATCTAACATAGTTAAATACTGCTTTGTGGAATATTTTGTTTGAGTGGCTATTTTTACCCATAGCTAACATTGTTTGATTTGAATTCCTTGTTTAGTTTGGCAAGAGCGTTTTGGCTTCTTGACAGTTGGATTTATTCTTTGATTGCAACTTTTTTTTATCATATAGCCGTATACAATACAATTCCTCCCCTTAGGGATTTATTTTAGAATTCGGCATTGTACTTATATTTGAGGGAACATATGCATCTATACAGCTATTTACAGCTGTCTAAGTAGAATTCTGCATAAACAGTGGAGACATTGAGCTGGAGGGGGTTGTTAAATTAATCCAGATAATCATTCAGTTTTAGCAAGTTACCATTCACATTGTTTCTGAATATGAATGAGTAGACTGATGCATTGACCCTTTTCAGTCAAAATATGAAGCAACCTATGGTAGAAGCAGTTAGTTACTGGAAGTAAATCTCACATTGTAATAGCATCTCTGTGTGTGTGTGTGTGTGTGTGTGTGTGTGTGTGTGTGTGAACAGAAAACGGTGCCAAACAGGTGTAACACAGCAAAACGATCCAAATACAAAATACACCTCACAGCCAAAGTCCTCCAGACACAGAACACAGTTTATTCACAAATAATAAAATGGTTAAGCGCTTTCATCAATAGACTTCATCAGAACCATACTTGCATGTAAAACACTCACTTAAATATAGAAACCTTAACCAAAATTAAATGAACAGGTGACCAATCATTGAAAAAAGCTGTCCTTAAAGTGGAAGAATCCAAATGGAAAAAATGATAACTATAATGTGTGTGTTTGTATATTGTATATTATATATATATATATATATATATATATATATATATATATATATATATATATATATATACATATACACACACACACACACACACACACACACACACACACACACATATATATATATATATATATATATATATATATATATATATATATATGTATGTGTGTGTGTGTGTGTGTATATGGGTCCACTATGTAATCTCAAAATAGTGAAATTCAGTATTTCGAAATTATATAGCCGAAAACCCAATCACAACTAACAATTCTGAAAAAACACAACCGTGACATTCAAAATGCCGAAACTATACTATATACATACAGTACACACATAAACACAACCCCCCCACACAATCAAATAAATGCATCTACACTATAAGGGGGGCAAGCCTCCTTGCCCCCCATGTGTGGGGTTGTGCCCCCCACCCCCCACTTATATTCCGAGATCCACTTATATATTCTAACTCCAAGATCGCACAAACATAAACACAAACTAAACTCACACACACACACACACACACACACACACACACACACACACACACACACACACACACACACACACACACACACACACACACACACACACACACACACACATTACAGTCCCTCACATGCACAAATCAGTCATAACACACATGTACACACCCTAAAGCCCCTAACCAACACATTTACACACACAAATTTACCTAAATTCAACCGATACATCCACACACCGCAGCAGTGGAAGCGGAAATTCAACATCTCCATGCTTCGGGATTTTGAATTTTGTACTTCTGCCGGTTTCAGAACTTTGAGTTTTTGGCTATGTAATTTCAAAATACTGAATCTCA
>NC_056746.1:1319639723-1319657223 GCF_019279795.1 Protopterus annectens | reverse complement strand
ATCTAGGATTCATAGAAAGTTAGTTCATATTTTTCAAGATTTATCATGACTTTATGGTTTAAAATTTTCATATATTGTTTAAAATATCTATTTCCTTCATTCTTTCTTATCTGGGTTTTTTGAAGCATCAAGTCTTAAAGCATCTAACTTTGTTTGTATATCTTGGAGATCTCTATCCCACGAAATTCTTTTCTTTTATACCAATCATAATTTTACCATATAGGTAAGCATTTAGAGCATCCAATATGTATACTTCAGAAGTTCACTGTGTACTATTAAGGTCAATAAAAGGTTGTACATCTGTAGTAAAGAAATGAATGAAATCTTTCAGTTTAATTATGTAGGCTGGTATCCTTTTAATTTGAACATTAAATGTGGTGTTTAGTATAAAATCAAATGTTATGGAGTTATGGTCTGAAAGGGGGCACGAAATCATCTGAGTTTAATAAAAAATCAGTTACGTTATTGAAAATTAAAACCCTATCTATTCTAGAATATGAATTATGTCTATGTGAACAAAATGTATAGAACAGTGACTTAGCATCTGTAAAGTTATTAATATCTTTCATCATGTATGAGTCTGAAAATTCATTCAATAATTTAGCTATAGCTGGAATTTTCCTTTTACCATTGGTACTAGAGACATTTATGTCAGAAATACAATTAAAATCCCCAGCAAGAATAATACTACCCTAAACTGTATGTTGTATATGCCGTTTCACTGTTGTAGGTCCAATGCAAGGAATCTAATACATATTTATTAAAGTCAAAATTTTCTTATTAAATTCTATAACAACTGAAGACAACATCCTTTTGTTACCTTTGTAAGTGTCAATTATTTTAGGCATAGGTGTTGTATTTTCCATAGTATGGCCACCCTTCTTTTTTGTGTGTATGTTCACTGCTGCAGTGTGTGGATGTATCGGTTGAATTTAGGTAAATTTGTGTGTGTAAATGTGTTGGTTAGGGGCTTTAGGGTGTGTACATGTGTGTTATGACTGTGATTTGTGCATGTGAGGGACTGTAACATGTGTGTGTGTGTGAGTTTAGTTTGTGTTTGTGCGATCTTGGAGTTAGAATATATAAGTGGATCTCGGAATATAAGTGGGGGGTGGGGGGCACAGCCCCACACATGGGGGGGGCAAGGAGGCTTGCCCCCCTTATAGTGTAGATGCATTTATTTGATTGTGGGGGGGTTGTGTTTATGTGTGTACTGTATGTATATAGTGTAGTTTCGGCATTTTGAATGTCGCGGTTGTGTTTTTTCGGAATTGTTAGTTGTGATTGGGTTTTCGGCTATGTAATTTCGAAATACTGAATTTCAGGATTTCAGTATTTTGAGATTACATAGTGGACCCATATACACACACACACATATATGTGTGTGTGTGTGTGTGTATGTATATATATATATATATATATATATATATATATGTATATATAATATACAAACACACACCCAAATACAAAATACACCTCACAGCCAAAGTCCTCCAGACACAGAACACAGTTTATTCACAAATAATAAAATGGTTAAGCGTTTTCATCAATAGACTTCATCCGAACCATACTTGCATGTAAAACACTCACTTAAATATAGAAACCTTAACCATAATTAAATGAACAGGTGACCAATCATTGAAAAAAGCTGTCCTTAAAGTGGAAGAATCCAAAGGAAAAAATGATAAATGGATAATAAGAAATTTATTGAAGGGGAATTTTTCAGGCAAGTTGTTGGTGTAGCCATGGGCAATAGTTGTGCCCCTCTTTTTGCTAACTTAGTTATGTATAAATGGGAGACTAAATTTATTTTTCTGAGTATATTTTCAGACAAGTGGTTGGTTTACCTTAGGTTTTTAGATGATTTATTTATTTTATGGAAGAAAGATGGTCATCATGAATTTTTCATGGAATTTTTAAATGGCAAATGTGAGTATTTTAAATTTACTGGTTCCTTTGGACTTTCCAATATCAATTATTTAGATGTATTTTTGTATAAAGATCCAGCTAAAGGTTGTTTTCAGTCTTGTATATATAGGAAACCGACATTTTCTAATGACTATTTGGCTTTTTCTAGTTGTCATCCGTATTATGTTAAGAGAAATATTGTGAAGGGTCAAATTGTTCGAGTGGTGAGAATGTGCTCTGAAATTGATTCTGTGATTTCTGAAACGGATAAATTGGTAGATATGTTTAGAGTGAGGGGTTATCCCTTGAAGTTTGTGAAAGATATTAAGGAACAAGTTGTCAACGAATTGGGGTTGAGATTTAAACCACTACTTGGTACTACTGAGATCACCCCTGTAGTTGAGAACAATAATAGCTTGGATTATACTAAATCTATGGTGTTGATTGAGGGGGAAACATCTGTCTTTGTTAAAAACACTATTATTAGCAATTGGAATATGTTTAAGTGTAATCAAGATTTATGGACAATTGTTGGCAACAAACCCTCTTTCACTTACAAGGTAAATAAGAATTTAAAAAGTCTACTGGATAACCGCGGGCAGGTAAAGAAAATTAATAACAGGGGGACTACCAAGTGTGGTGCCTGTGAGTGTTGTAAACATATTATTGGTACACCTTCGGTGTTATTGGGACCCTATAATATTGAGGTAAGGTTCAGGATAGGGACATGCAATACTTCTGGAGTTGTGTATTTAGCAGTATGTCAGTTATGTAAACAATATTATGTGGGAAAGACGGAAAGGAAGTTATGTAGGAGAATCTATGAGCACCTATATAACATTTCTAAGCATGACAAAAATAATGCATTATTTAAACATATCAAATCTTTCCCTGAACACTTTTTTCAGTTTGGTATTCTTGAAGTAGTAGGTAAAGACATCAGAGGGGGTGATTGGACTAGCCAACTCCTTAGGGCAGAAGCTAGATGGCAGTTAGAATTAAATGCCACTGTTCCACCTGGGCTTAATGATCATGTTAGCATTAAATCAGAGCTCAAATTTAGGGCTTATAAATTATAATGAATTTTTATTCGTATATTTATACACCAATATCCTTACAATTAGTAATATTTGATTTCTGGGATGGCAGTTGTACTATCTATATTTGTTTTATTACAGCCTATTTATGTACATAGTACATGTTTTTTATGTGTCACATTTTAGTGTTTTAGTGTTATAACAAAAAATCTTTAGTATATCATAGGACAATAGTTCTTCTATTGCATCTATGTGACAGTATTTTTAAAGTTATTAATATAGTATGTTATTGTCATTTCTTATTATCCATTTATTATTTTTTCCATTTGGATTCTTCCACTTTAAGGACAGCTTTTTTCAATGATTGGTCACCTGTTCATTTAATTATGGTTAAGGTTTCTATATTTAAGTGAGTGTTTTACATGCAAGTATGGTTCAGATGAAGTCTATTGATGAAAGCGCTTATCCATTTTATTATTTGTGAATAAACTGTGTTCTGTGTCTGGAGGACTTTGGATGTGAGGTGTATTTTGTATTTGGATCCTTTTAATATTGGTACTAGAGACATTTATGTCAGAAATACAATTAAAATCCCCAGCAAGAATAATACTACCCTTAGAAAACTAAACTGTATGTTGTATGTGTCGTTTCACTGTTGTAGGTCCAATGCAAGAAATCCAATACATATTTATTAAAGTCAAAATTTTCTTATTAAATTCTATAACAACCGAAGACGACATCCTTTTGTTATTTTTGTAAGTGTCAATTATTTTAGGCATAGGTGTTGTATTTTTCCATAGTATGGCCACCCTTCTTTTTTGTGTGTGTGTTCTGAGCTAATCATAAGTTTGTAAGATTTGGATTCCAATTTTGTGATTTCTTCAGTTAGTAGATGAGTTTGTTGGAGAAATATTAATTGAGAATTATGTAATTTAAGATATTTATTCAAAGATCTCTTACTAGGATAATTTAATCCATTGAGGTTTAATGATATACACTTTAATGAGGTCATAAAACGTTAATGTTCTGAATATCTGTTGTTGAATAATTCTCCTTTTTTCCTATATTTTATAAGTCAATATAAATTGGCTATTAGGAATACAATTATAATTTACACATGAAACATAATACTTTTATCCAGTGAAATATGTTTTTACCAAATTAAATTTTGTAAGGCTTGGTGAACATCATAATAACTATTAACAGAGATGCATAACATTTACTAATAACACAGACTCTTTCAAACGCCCCACCCCCCTGGAGTTAGAAACTCCTAATTTGAGTGATATCTGTCACCCAAATTGACCATCAAGCTAGTAAAAACACTCATCTCATCTCCATCTAAATATAAATGCTGTTGCATAATTTAACAATATAAGGTAGTATATGTGATTAAAAAAACAATTATGAATTAAAATACATCCATTACAATTATATGTACTTATTCAAGAAACAAATTAAAATATGCCAAATGTAACTGTTTCCTATTTAACCTTTTTCAGATTTAATTCAAAATATAAAGACCAATCATATATTATACAAATAATACAAATGTTATAACTAATTCATATGCAATGAATTATAATGATCAACAAGTAGACTAATCCCCTGTCTTTTTATTTATTGTGCCAATAGTTAATGACACTATTTCCCCATTCCCATATATCTGAAAACAAGAGTATAGAAAATATTGCATTATACTTTCCCACTGTAATATGAGATTCCAGTGAAGTCCTCAGTATTTTCTAGGAAGAAATGTATTCCCTTTCTTTCCTTTAAGACCTTTACTAATCTGAAACAGCTTCTATGTTTGTCAGAATATATCAACATATTAGTTGATATGGCAAAAATCTGCATCTGAAGCTATACTGTATGCAGTAAGCAAGATTCATACCAAATATATTATGTTTCAATCATTATTTGTTTATCTTCTATCTGTACTAGAATTATTAAAATTTCTGTTTTTTTATATCTTGTAGAATATTAAATTCTGCTTAGGTCTCATGTAAAGATTTATTATTTATTATTTTTTAATATGTTAATGATGTTATATATGCTATATGTTTGTTATACCAATCAAAAGAAGCTTAACTATAAGACTATAAATACAAGTGTAAAAACATAATGGTATAAATGTATCAAAAGTGCTCTGTTTATAAGCACTCACAAATGCTTTAATATAACAGTTGTATTATGCAAGTTACTTAGCTGCAGTTCTATTATTTGACCTGTATATGGCATTAGAGACCATCTATTCAAGCTATTATCTAGCTCTGCGAAGCTTTTCAGCACAGAGTGCAGTCTGTAAACATCTCCATGGAAACAGCACTTTTTTCTTGCTTTCATTTGAGGCAGCCGCAGTATGACCAGATACCAGAGATGTTCAGCAGTTCAGATGCATGAGATTAAGGAGGGAAAACATTTGCAGCTTTTCTCTTAGAAAGCTGTTGATTATCTTGTGGCAGAACCAGGAAACATAAAACTGGACAGAATAAAAAGGCAATGGTAGGGAGAAAGCTACTATAAAATACTGCAAAACCAGCAAACTCTATCTCTCAAACCCAGCAGACCACTAGACCACCATGAACATATCAATCGACACTAAACCCTCCATTTTAATGATATTGCTATATGCTTGTTATACCAATTTAATAGAAGCTTTACTTAAATATAATAAAATTATGAAACCAAGTGTAGAAAATGGAAGGGTAAAAATGTGTCAAAAGTGATTTTTTTTATAAATACTCACAAATGTTTAAATATAGCCATCATTATACAGGTTACTTAGCTGTAGTTTTTCATTTGACCTGTAGATGGTATTAGTGACTGTCTATTCTAATTATCATGCAGCTTTGCGAAGCTTCTCAGCACAGGTTTCAGTCTGTAAATGTCTCCATGGAAATGAGACTTTATTTCCTGCTTTCAATTGTAGCAGCCACAGTGTGAGCACATACCAGGGTTATTCAGCAGTTCAGATGCATGAGATTGAGGAGGGAAAACATGTACAGCTTTTCTCTAAAAACGCTGTTGATTACCTCATGGTAGGACCAGGAAACATAAAAATGAACAGTAAAAAAGGCAAAAAGGGAGGGAGGCAATATAAAACATTAAAGAACCAGCAAACTCCATATCCTAAACCCAGCAAACCACTAGATCACCACGAACATATCAATCCTTACAAAGTCCTCCACTCCTCCACAGCCAACAGCAAAAAGGGAAAAAAAAGAAAGGAAAAAAAATTTAAAGCCTCTCCTTAATACCATAATCGGGGAGAACCAACAGAATTATCTAATTAGGGCTGTTCACTTATCAATACACCCACATATTCACATTTTAAAGATAATTATCTAATGAATTACTCAAAACATATCAGGTCGCTGAAAGGGACAAAATAAGAATCTTTCATATGTCTATTACCACAAATAGTACCGCATTCCAGCAGCAGAGCAAAATATGGGAAACATAATAATTAATGTAACATTATGGCAACAATATCAAGGAAAAGTCTCTCTTCACAAAGAGACAGGGAAATAAAACAAAAACAAAGAAAATAGTTTCTATTGCAACAAAGACCCTCATTTTCTCATCTATAAATCTCCGTATCTATCATAGTTCCCAAAATACCATAAAATTCAGTCCCCAAACATACGGAGCATTTATTATAGCAGACAGCAACTTAATATTAAAAGATAATAAATAAATGAATGAATAAATAACTTTTACTTGCTATAATGATTGAGCTACTTTAACTAAATAAACTAGACTTAATAATAAACTATAAAATGCCATTAAAACAACTATGTACCATAAAAAGAAATTTAAACAACAAAGACTCACCTGTTGAACCATTTCCACTTCCCCAACTTCTGGGTCAATTGTTAAGACTTGGGTAAATGAAAGCCATTGTAAAATAGTTTAATCATTTATCCTTGAGCTTCTTTTTATGTTCAGAAATATTCCAGGAACTGTTATCAGCATTTCTTTTAAAGCTGGCATTTGCCCACTCCATATCCTCTATTTTATCAAGCAGTTTTCTTGCTTTGACAAAGTTAATGGCAGAGTCTATATCATCATATATTTTTGGACCATCTTGGAGAAATATTTTAAATCTGGCAGGAAATAATAGGTGTGTATTTATTTGGGCTTTCTTTAACTCTTTTAGCATTGGCAAAAAAAAAAAAAACTTTCTTTTGGCAATTACAGAAGATGAGTAATCATTATCAAAGCGTATGACATTTTCTTTATATTTAATAAGAGATTTAGACCATGCAGTCTTTAACATTATCTCCTTGTCATGAGATGATAAAAACTTCACTATAACAGATTTAGTAGAATTGGATGTACCTTTTTTTGCAGTTGCCAAGGACCTGTGTGATCTTTCTATCCCATATGAGATAGCTTCAGAAAGCTGTAGTACATCAGGGAGCCAAGAAGTTAAGAATGTTTCCATATAAACTTCTTCAACATTATCAGGCAAACCAAAAAGTCTAATGTTATTTCTTCTTGATCTATTATCTAGATGATCAATTTTTGTTTGTAAAATAGTATTTTGTTTTAAGAGAAAGACTTTATTATGCTCATCTTCTTGAATTCTAGTGTCCATATAATTTAGTGAAGTCTCGATACCAGTAATCTGTCTCTTTTCTTGCTTAAGGTCTTTGTGTAACATTTCCATTTGTTAGGAACATTTTTCTTTGAAGTTATCCAGTTTTACATCCATTCTATCGATTTTTGCTGTCAGTTCTTGTATATTCGATACTAGTGACTGAAGTTCCTTCTTATTAGTTGTTTCTTGAAGTGTAGATTTGGAGTAGCTTATTCTGTAGTCCAAATATTTTCTCTAGTACATTTTGATAGGAAAAAAAAAAGAAAAAAGTTGCCAAAATTGTTAAATACTATCCTAAAAGATGATTAGTAGAATCCAAATTATATAACAAAAAAACAAAATTAGGATAGATAAATTCAAAAAATCCTGTCATAAATGTTCTGTAAAGACAGAGCAGAGAGAAAGTGCTGTCACTCAGTGCTCGTCTTGGCCACACACCCTCAGCTATATATATATATATATATATATATATATATATATATCTGTATATGTGTATATATATATATATATATATATATATATATATATATATATATATATATATATACTGAAATACCGAATTTCAATATCTCGAGACCACAGTCATGAACGGCCATAATAATGAACAAGTATAAAACTGAAATTCACTATAATGTAATTTTTAAATATCAAACAGGAAAAAGCAGAATGAAAGACTCAACCCTAACCCAACATAAAGCAAAATAAACTAAATAAGTACACTTAACACTACAACATATTTAATCAGGAGAGCAAGCCCCCCCATATCCCCTGCTAATTAAATATACCAATTCCTAGCTCACACTATATTTCAGAAAATAACTCAACTCCAAGATTGCACGACAATTCAGAAAATAACCCAACTTTGAGATTGCTCTACATTTCAGACAATGGTTAACTAAAGATACACTGTATTTCAATCACTGTTTACATCAAACAAAATTATCTTAGCATTCTAACTCCAAAACATGCCTGGAAATAGCTCCCTATTCTTCCCCTATTTTGCTGGTTATACTGAAGACACTTCTCCTCTCCACTCAAATCATCACCTGCAACATTGCTTACACCATTTCTCTGTAAATCCTCAGCCAGCACCTTAAAGCAACAATACACTGTATCACCAACTACCACATACCTTTTCTACACACATTACAACAGGGAATTACCATTAAGTTCCCCATATTCGACATTCTCAGACTCGAACTTCTGCACTTTCAGGTAAATGCATTATTGATATTCTCATCTCGATATACTGAATTTCAGTGAAATGAGAGTTTGAAATTTGAAAGTAGAAATATATCTGTGTGAGTGTGCGTCTAGAGATAGGGAGGGAGAGACAAAGCATTATGCAACCTCTCTGGAAAATTGGGAAAACTCCCAGGTTTTTAGGCCTCATCCAGGTCCCAATTCCAGTTTTGTACTCCAAATAGCTCCTCTAGCACTATTCTATAGACAAGCATTGATTTGACTGCCATATTCCAAAATTCGAAGACCATCAAATAAGCTTCTATTTCTCCCTTTATGTTCCACTGAATGAGGATTTGTCTTCCTTATGTACTTATGTTCATAGGTAAGCACTAACCTAGCTGCCTTTGCAGGCCATTTTTAAACGTAGCCATTTTTTTTTCTTTTGTCCCTGAAAACCATTCTGTTGATGTTGTAGAAGAGGTTTAGACTGAGTATTTCTAATGGCATTTTACTTGCTAGTATATGGAAAATCCATCAGTACTGGGTTAGAAGATGCCTTGCATGCCAGGCACAGGTCACCTTTTAGCAGTCTGTAGGATACCAAGTATAGTGACTTGGCTTTGAGTTGATCCATGGGGGACATGTTTAAGCCTTGTATCTTTTTAGAAAGGTATCTCTGTAGACATTCCAGTTGATGTATGCATCTGGAGAGATACATGCCTAAAATGGCATTATATTCAATGATTGGTCTAATGAGGGGTGAGTAAAAGAAAGGGGCATTATATTAAATGATTGGCCTAATGAGGGGTGAGTAAAGGAAAGGGGCATTATATTAAATGATTGGCCTAATGAGGGGTGAGTAAAGGAAAGGGGCATTATATTAAATGATTGGTCTAATGATGGTGAGTAAAGGAAAGGGGCATTATATTAAATAATTGGCCCAATGAGGGGTGAGTAAGGGATGACAATGACATCCCTAGAGCTAGACACAGCCCCTTTGTTTATAAGCTGTGCAATATACAAGAACTTTCTCACAACAATGGACAAATGTTGGTCAAAATTTGAGTCACCGTCCAAATAAGTTCACAAATCTAAAACGACTCCAAGGAGAGATATCTTTTCACTTAAGGTCACAGCTTCCAGACAGTTTGAAAAACAAATGAAAAAATATTAGAGCAGGCAACCAACCAGGCCATGAAAATCTATTTAATATGTCAAAACATAAGCGCTTTCTGGTCAAGCCCTTCTTCAGCTAAATATACAAACCATAAAACCAGTATCCAAAAAAACTGGGTTAGCTCTTAGGAACGTATTGTGAATGTAATAGTTCCATGGGATAGATGAGTTCCCAAAGGATACAATAATGCATTTCTTTGCATTTAATTTCAGTCCATGATTTTGGATCATTTATTTAGGACAAAACTTCCTGTTGGATGGTTAAGTAATTTCAGAAATCAATGACTGCTCCTAGTTTATAATCATCTACAAATTTAGTCAGCCAGAGCCCTTTGCTACTGGCTTTTACTTCAGAAAAGTAGATGCTAAACAGGAGAGGTCCCAGCACAGTATTCTGAGGGACTCCACTAGACTTTTGCAAGCAACTTTGTCATACACAGCAGTGAATTACAATTAGTGCCTCATTTGCAATAATTATGTAGAGGCACACTATGCATTCTCCAAACATTGCCCGTTACTGTGCACACATTTGTTGATGCTTTAGTCTGCTCTGGGGTAATCCCTGGAGCATGCACAGAATGTGTTAATATTGGTGATTTTAATGTTCTGACATCAATCTACTGGGTGTCAGGGCATGGCCCTTTTGATCCAGTGCCCTACACCCATATAAATATAGGTAAATAGATAGATATAGGGTTATGTAAATTGGTAGACTACACATTTCTGTGATACACCATTCATTTAAACATCATTTTATTTATTATCTGCTTCATGTTTTCCTTGTCTTTTCTACTATGTGAACTATACTGAAGTTTTAAATCCTTAACTCTTGCTGGTCGCTAGATTTGGAATTTATTGCACAATAATAATCAGTCCACTACCATGCTTTTTTAAGGTAAAATAAATGTTGGAAGCACAGCAGAATTTTGAGTGTTAGCATTTGGAAACTGCAGACTTCAAAATAATTTCACTATATTCCCATATTTAGTAATATTTAGTAGATACAGCTTGCAACTTAATATTCAATTGCACTTACAATTCAATGAAACAATTTAACAAATCTGGAGTATAGTAGTTTCATAAAACTTTGTTTCATTCACACACAATACAGTCAGAATTTTTACTATCATAGTTAAATATCTGCTATTCTAATTTACAATATTATTTTGTAATTAGAGAATTAATTTTTACTAATGATATTTATAATTATTTCTTTGTGTACACAGATATGCTTTTATTTCCTTTGCACAGATTTTTTTTACACAGTTATCAGTCATCTATCTGTTTTGTAGTATTTATGTATATTTGCTCTTTTTCATATTCATTATATAGGTTATGTCTGATGAAGGGCTTTTTTGGTCTGTTCCACCCACCTAATGAGACCAAAAAATAAATAAATATACAGTTTTCTTAAGATATGTCTTGAGCAGTATGATTTTATTTGATATGTAACATGTTCTGTAGTAAGTCACAAGAATATAAAGTGTGTCAGTTTTATGTTAGTTAGGATTTGGGAAGGACTTTGTTACACATGGATGGGGAGCCTGTTTGAGAGACAGGGAATTCTCTGAGGTATGCTTGTTATTGATGTATAGCGAGACCCCTCCATCTTTAGTCCCTGTCTGTGCAGCTACTGGTGTAAAAGTATGGAAGTCACTGAAACCTTGCACTGCTGGAGTATGCTCTGCAGCTTTAAACCATGTTTTGTTAACTGCACAGTTGTCTGTATTCTCCAGGGTGAGGAGGACTTGGAGAGAGTTAAGCTTTTTGTTCAGGCTCCTGGTATTGAGCAATAACCCACTTTGAGGTTTTGTTGAGTTGACTTTACTATGTCGGTAGGTTTGTCTATTTGGCATTGCCCAAAGAAAGGCACTATGGGGCAGATAAAGTTTTAGCCATTACTTGAAAGCCTAGAGGAAACAGGTGTAGACCATCCTTGGCAAAGCAACATGGATTGTCAACCATATCTTCCTGTGCTGACTAATACTGGGTCCCCTTAAAATAACACCAGAAACTCTGCCAATTGTTAACATCAGTCATCTTTTGTTGGTATTGTGGCATCACCTTTAGTGAAGGTAATATCCTGCTCAAAGCTAAGTTCATACCAGCCCGAGACACATAATCAGAGAGATCTGTAATCCATCTCTCTCTCTCTTCATATAGTCTAGGGAGGTATATCTCTGATCAATTACATCTACAGGGAATATGATGGAATCCTATTGGAACCTGTGGTGCAGTGACTCGAGTGCATGCTTAATTTGACAGATTCTTGCTCCACACAGGCAACTAACTGTTACTTTAACCTTGTTCAGTCTGCTAAGAGGGGCACCAGTATGTCTTACAATGGAATCCCCTATAACTATATTCCTGGGAAATAAGTTTGCATGCTCTGTGGGCTTTGTGTTTGGATCTTCACTGATTGAGGTTGTATGTATGTTGTTTGGTGTTGCTTATATTGAGCACTTTTGGGTTTGCTAAGGATAATCTCTGCTGATAGATATTCTTTTTCACACACTTTTCCTTATACATTAACCACTGGTTGAATGGGAAATTGGCCACACTTTTTCTCTTGTACCTCTTGTGGAAATTAACACTAGATCTGTCTGTGTCCCCAAATAAATGGGATGAAGTTAAAACCCTTCAAACATAGATTGTGGTGCTCAGGGCACATCGTCACATCCATATAACTATAGATATTAAATACAAAAAAGGAGGTAATGCTTGCCATACCTGAAGGAAGGGAGCCAATGAAGTCCTGGGTATGGAAGCCAAAAGTCTCTTCCATTCCTGTTCTTCCACCTCCTCACTCTGCCATGGGAGTTGTTGCTCAAGATGTACACATCCGTCAGACTAATCATAATAAAACAACTATCTTCTTCTACTTTCGGCTTTTCCCGGTTAGGGGTCGCCACAATGGATCACCTGTCTGCTCATGATTGGCAGTGGAGTTTTACAGTGTCGAGTTGCCAGCCCGACACCCAGCCTTCCACTAAAGGCACACACACACACTCATGCCTAGGGCCAATTGTGTCCAGTCCACCTACACCATGCGTTTGGGATGTGGGAGGAAACCAGAGTACCCGGAGGAAACCCACGTGACTACAGGGAGGACATGCAGATTCTGTACAGAAGGTACCCCAGTCGAGAATCGAACCAGAGAACCTCTTGCTGTGAGGCGGCAACACTAACTGCTGCACCACAGTGGCCGCCCTCATAATAAAACAAGTATATTGCTTATTAATAAAAAATAATTACATTAAGAAAAAGATATACAAGGAATTTAATTGAGAGAATATGCAAATGAAATATTTAGGAATTAACTGTATTATCTAGTTGGAAAGATTTGGTTTTTGGTAAGTTATAAACATTTAATTGATTTCCTACTAATTTCAATGAAAGATAGACTTCCATTGATCAAAATAATAATCTTAGTGAAAATTTTATTTTATATGCAGTTTTAGATTATGCTTCTGTCCAAAAAGATTTTAGAATATTTAAACTCTGTTTTATTTAAATCTTGTGGTATCCCCAAAAACAGAGAATATCTTTTGAGTGGCATGTAAAAGCATAGGGAAGAAGGTGGTATTGTTTTTTCAAATATTGAATTATATGCAAAGTTTGCCATTATAAAGACAGTAAGTCACTAGTTAAATTCTTCTTATGCTTCTGATTGGAAACTTTTACATGAAACAATCATACTTTCTAAAAATAAATTTGAAATAGATACAAATTTACAATCTGTTTTTAATAGAATATATTGGGTCCTAAAATATTTTTGTATGAATCCTAGAAATAATTCTATTTCTATTCATTTTGTTAAATATATTATCACTGCATTGAAGAGAGCTATGGAAACTAATTATAACGTCAAAGACTTGTTAATTCTCATATTTCTAATAGCTTATACTAATGGATGTCTGGAATCATTTAATTTAAGCAAAATACTATATCTTAAAAAAAATGATTGAAAATTTTGATATCAATTTCTAAATGGTAATAAATCACATTCACCTGATTGTTTACTTTTGGTCAGATATAGTATAGGAAGAAATAGTAGGCTAAGTATACAAATCTTTAAGAAGATTATTAATAATAAAAAAGAAAATATCTTTAAAAACGAATAAAAAACCCATCCCAAAATTTTAGTCGATTTCTTTAATATTAATAGTGATGTGAAGTAATGTGTGACTAAGAATAAATCTTATCAAAAATGTATAGGATTTTAAGAATTGCATTTACAATTTTTGTTTCATTATATTGTATTTATTCAACAAAAGTTAATGATTTTTTCAGACATAAATAAAAAAATATCTTTAAAATCTGTAGAGAAATCTTCTTTATACCTTTATTGGAAAATTTATACCTGGAAGTACTTGCATAGAATCTTTTTAACTCTCATAAGGTTGCTTTAATTTAGAAAACGGAGAATATTAAATGTTGGAGATGTGATGAAATTTTGGATGGAAAGTCACTTTATATGATTATAGAATGTAAAAAAATGGTTGTTCGCTTTTGGTTAAAGTTTAGAAACTTTTCTAAAGCATTATGGTCATGCAATTACACTGTTACAAATTCATTGATTTTATTTAATGTCCCAATCCAAGGTTCTATACCAAAAACACAAGTGACTCTCCTTTGATGCATACTGGCTATAGCCAGGAAAATTATTACAAAGAATTGGAAAAGTAAAAATATCCTCTATTTTCTGAATTATTTGTTTAGCAAAGACTGTATGTAACAAAGAATTGCAAATTATAAGAGAGCATCAAATGTCACACATCGCTATTTATTATGACAAAAACTTAGTGATTTATTAGAAAAGTATTAATGGTTTTGTTTAATTTAAACTTTTGTTTTGGACCATGTATATAATTATTCAATTGCTATGTTTTGTTAAATGTTACATTTTGTTTTTAAAATTTAATAAGAAATTTAAAAAAAACTTATAGATTTATACTTAATACATATTTCTTCTGAATAGTTGTCTTGGTTCCCGTCCCTAATGCTGGTATCTGCAATCAAGTATCCTTTCCCTGAGCTGTGTACTGCATTCCATTTTTAAAGTCCTGGTCCTCCAAACTTTACGTTAAGACAAATGTAGTGTTGCCCGTTTTATAGTAGGGAAGAATACCTATAAGGATTACAGTGAGGAATGATAATGGTGCACATTTAATAGTCAAGGTCTACAATTTTATTTAAAGAAATCCAGACATGATAGCATTGTCAGGTATATCTCCAGAACACCTGTACACCTATAGTATTCTCTACACAAATATTTATCTGAATGAGACCCAGGGGCTACCAGTCCCTGCTCTTCAGAAATAATGCAAGCTAAAACACATACCCCTAGAAGTCCAGTAGTTAAATTATGGAGAATCACAAAGGCATGGACATGGAATGAGAATAATAGTTGCTACTGAGTAGTCTTACATTGATACCTCGGGTCAATGTTTCCTTTAAAACCACTATATAACAATGCATCTGACTGTACAGGATATTCAAACGAACAAACAAATGAAAGAAGATTGAAGATCCTTCAAGTCGAAAACAATCTTACAGTTCTGTCTCAGTATCTTCTTAAATCACAGTCTTTCAGTAACTATTATCTCATCTCAACCTCCCCCATCCCTTATGTTACATCATCCCAGGAGCCACTGCTGCTGCATGGATGAACAATTTCACAGGTCTTATTTAAACCATCCTCTCACGATGTTGGGTCTTATTTAAACCATCCTCTCACGATGTTGGGTCTTATTTAAACCATCCTCTCATGATGTTGACTGTAACATCATCTATACTCACAGTTCATCTTTAGCTCTATACCTGCCATCTACACTCACACCATGCAGTAGGGTTATCGTTCCTTACCCTGCCAACTTTTTAAAGTGGAATAAACACATCTCTGCTATTATTGTTTGTTCTCACACTCTGTTATTTCTGTGGCATTTTTCTGCATAATTTTCATTAAGCATTGTTCCCTCCTTCTCTAAAGAAGGGGTGAATTGGCATAATGGTTAAGGTCTTTACCTCATAGATGCAAGATGCGAAGTTTGACTCTGACCTCTAGTTCAAAGCTAAGCTTATAATAGTCTGCAAACTGATAGTCTATAGTTTTCCTTTTTTGGTAGGGGGCATAATGGTTAAGGTATTTCCCTCGCAGACACAAGGGCTAGGGTTTAATTCTCACCATTGAGGGAAATTGATAAGATTTAAAATGGTTCACAAGTGCAGCTAGCCTAGTATGTACTTATGAACCTATGAATCTAGAAACCCACATTGTATTCCAGTAGTCATAATGAGGTTTGCAATGTCATGTTACAATGTTCAGTCCTAACCAGTGGCCATACTATGTGTAGCTTGCATGTGATGACTATACCTGCATGTTTTTCCCACCTCTGGGCACTTTTCCCAAAAACATGTTCATTAATTTGCTAGTCTAAACTGTCCATTTGAATTGTAGTTATCTTTGTACTAGTGGCTAACATTGTAGTGGAAAGGGGTCCGTGGCTACTAGCATACATTCCTGGTTAATGAATGTCCCCAGAAGCTCAATGCCTTAAACAGTACCCCAGTCCCATATCTGTAATACAGACTCACATTAGAGATCATTTCAATGATAATCCTATCCAGATTCTTTTATTGATACCTTTCCTATACTTAGTCTAATACATTGTGTTCTTACCTTTGATATTAAATGCTAAATGTCACCTGTCACCTCTCAGGGATAGTCATTCTGGTCTTGCTGGAGACCTAGTGTAATAGTCATTGAAAACTATATCATTTTTTTTTAATAAATCACCAACAGACCAGTCAGCCTGTCATGCTCTGCAGGCAACTATAAATTCAGCTAGATGATGGTAAGCAAGCCCTCAGATTTTAACACTCTTTAGTTAGAGTGCTTGGTTCATGTTGACAGATGATATTCCAGTGCCATAGGTATTGTTGTGCTGATGATTAGATTTCCTATAGAGGAGATTTACGCTATGACATATAGCATGAACATTGTTAGCTATAACAGTTAAAAACCCTGGAAGAACATTTATGTTCCCAAATACTGTGTGGATCACAATGGCAATATTAACTACTGGAAACAGTAAAGCATTAATGATCTCTTTAAAATATTGAGAGCTGATTATAACCAAAAAAAAAAAAAATCAGAACACACACACACATACACATACACACATATACATGCAATGGTCATATAAACATACATAAACACATGAATGTCCCCATGCAGACACACACACACACACACATGCAGCAGCCACATTGACATACATAAACACATTCACATCCTCATGTGCAGAGACTCCTACAAAAAGCCATATCTGACAGCATTCGACAGATGCATTTATTAAACTTTATTTAACCATATTTTGAGATCTTGACATGCTTTTCAACAAAGTACTTAACAAAAACTTGTTTAAAATGGTCTGCTGTAATACATCAGCCTCAGTTTGTAAAAGGGAGACCTTTAACTACCGTCCTTCTACTTTTATATTCTGTCATGAAGATCATGCAGCTTTAGAGAATTGAGAACCATTCACTTAAAATTAAAAGTAGGAGGTATGTTGATATTTTAAGT
>NC_056746.1:1319539723-1319634723 GCF_019279795.1 Protopterus annectens | reverse complement strand
TCAATTTTGCCTCTCCTTGTCTGTTCTACTGATTTATGAAATACTATTTTAAATAACACACTTTTATAAATTGTTTAAAGTGCACTGCTGTTGATATCTTGAATTACTTATTGCTTTTCATGGGTCTTTCCTTAACTTTGTTTGTTTGTGCTAATACTACCCTTTGAACACTCTTGTATGTGCTATTACATTAAGAGGACTGTGATTATTCATCTAGTGGCAATGGGTATTTGTCTGGTCTATCTGAGTTGAGAAGCACACAAAAGGGCTCTAAGTGTAGTTGTTTTATTGGCCAGAGGGCTCAGTAGTCAGTTTTCTGTACTTCCAATGCTGGTGTAAATTTGGCACATTTGCACAGTGCTGATCACCATGACAGTGCCCTGTACAGACCCAAACATCTAGAAGCAAACTTTCCCTCTAGAACTGCCCAAAATTGGTTACCTGTAAAGAAGTAAGTATAGAGCAAATAACTTGTGCCCTGACCAGCTTAAAGAAACTAGTTTCACACTGAGTGATTATACTGTTAAATTTAATATTGTATAGCCAAGTCTGCCACCAACCATCTCTTAAAAAGCTGCCACATGCCATACCCTTGTAGCTCACCAGTTAGGGGAATAGATGACATGGATATGCAATTTCCTATTTTCTCTGCAGCCACCCTGGTAGGCATGGGTATCTTGAGACAATGTGGAAATTGTTTCATGTTTGCTAACAACTACTTAATCCTTAAAGTAATGGATACAGTATGTAGCAGGTGTTCATACATGATATCACTGGTGGCTAAACTCTCACATACAAGCACACAACAGGATATCAAAACTACACACAGAGCACTCCCCATTCATAGCACACAACACACACACACCCACACCCTACATATAGCACACAACACACACAGCACTTCCCACACATAGCACACAACACACACACACAATCCCTACACATAGCACACAACACATACACAGAGCACTCCCCATACATAGCATACAACACACACAGAGCACTCCCCATACATAGCATACAACACACACAGAGCACTCCCCACACACAGCACACAACACACACAGCATTCCACCACACACAGCGCACACACACACACACATGCATGCACACACATTGCTTTTCACACATAACTCACACCACACACACCACTCCCCACACATAGCACACAACACACACACAGCACTCACCACACATAGCACACAACACACACATAGACCAGCATATGCTTAGACACTTAAATGCAATCTTTCTAAACAAAACCGATCTCCTAGAATAATTTGTGAATTACTTGATGGCAAGAGAAATATATTTTTTGATTTGTCTGTGTAGGACAGACAGCTGCTCAGTAATATCACACAACATGGAAATATCTGGTGCATGAAACCTGAGAACAGTGGGCACCTTGTCATCACGGACTGTCTAGACCACACAGGCCATATGAGTAACCTCCCTTATAATCTTGAGGTATATAGAGTTGTTTCAGTTAATGAGATCAACATTTCCTACAGAGCCATCAAGGTGGCCAAGGTGGCCCTTGTTAAATTATTCATTTTTGATATCATCTCACAAAGTCTTTATGATTACCTTAGAGCTGAGCACCCCATTATTCCAAATGATTTTTAGTATTCCTAAAATTCATTCTAATACAGCTGACCCTCCTTTAATCCCCTATAGTGGCCAGTGGTTGCTCAGTTACAGAACTTCTAGCAAAATTTGTTGATCAGAAACGCAAAAATGTGTTCATTTTATTCTCACATATAATTTGGGACTCTTGGGACCTTCTGAGCAAATTAAAGGACATTGAAGTGGGCCTAAACTGTATGCTGGTGACCTGTGGCACACAAAGCCTTTTCAACCGAGTCTAGAATGGTTCGGTGAAATTCTGCTCAAACATGGCTCTGTCACTGATGTTCACACCTGTTTGGATTGTGAGTTCATGGACACAGTTTTGAACAACAATTTTCTGTTCTTTGATGGAGAGTATTATAAACAGCAGCTTAGAGTAGCTATGGGGGATGTGCATGCCCCCATATCTGCTAACACAGTGCTACTAAGATAGGAACTTGAAATATTGTTCAAACTCACTTTATTCAAAAAGTGTGCTAGCTATTTTAGGAACCTCGATGATTTACTGATAAAAACGGGTAGGTACAGTAAATGAATTGGATGAATTTATTGATCAACTGCTAAACAGTGCTTCATTTTTGAAATTTACCTACAGGTCAAACATAAAATGTATTAACTACCTCGATACTGAGATTATGAAGTGATGTTGTGGGGGGTTGCAGCACAGATATACAGAAACCTGCATTCTGTGATACATTCCTTTCTTTAACAAGCTGTCACCCTTTCACCAGAAGGGAGTCATAAAAAGTCAGTGTATTAGAACATCCCACCTGACCTCCAATTATTCTGTTTGTTTACAACAATTAAATACATTGGGATCAATGTTTTTGGACCGCGGCTACTCGGCTTCCATTCTTGACAAGAAACATGAAGAGGTTTGGGCAGAGAGAAATAAATATGTTCCCATTACCCAGAATGTGCTCCAACAGTTGAACAGCAAGAAGGATGATACACAACATCATGTGTTTTTTAATAGACATATTAGTATGGTTCTACACTATATACATGATGCAAAGAAATACAGAACATTTTGTGGAAAATGTGACTTCTTTTGCAATGTGATGATGTGATCAAATTACATTTTACAGGATCCCTCTCCTTTACTTACAGAACAAACCTAATATTAAATCCATCCTTGAGAAGCCTGTTTGTTCTAACAAGGGACTTACATCCACGCGGAAATGTACAGTGCCCATACATTGACCCATGCTGTAATGGCTCCTTGTTGAGTAAAATAAAGACAATTAACACCAGTGGTAGACACAACTGTTTATCTGAGAGGTTTGTTTACCTGGCTTCATGGTCATCCTTTTACATAGGCATGGCTAAAATGGACTTAAATAAAAGGATATATCAACATGTTTATAGCATTCAATATAAAGATCACAAAAGTGAATTCATGTATTCTGGGGTTTAACAAGTTCCTGTTTTTTGTGTTGGAACACGTGGAAGTAACTGCATTTGCGGGTGACTGGCAAAATAAACTTTTAGACCGTAAAATATTCTGGCAGTTTAGGGTGGATACAGCCACCTTTCCAGGCCTTCATAACAGTATTTATATTTCCAGTGAACTTATAAGGTGGGCTAGCAAACTATGGCATATGTTGGTGCTTTAAAGTACACACTTTGTCTACATTTGTTGTTTTTTTCCCTTTATGTTTTTAATCTGCATGGAAAGAGTACAGTCTGTATACTTTTATGTTTTGCATGTTTTTTTAAGGCTGTTCCCGTAACTCTTTTCCCGATGTTTAGCAGTCTATAAACTGCATTGGTTGCTACTTGGGGGTGTTTCCTTTTCATTCATTTTAAACTTTCAATACTAGGTTTTACTCTTGGTTCTGATGTTTTAATGTGAGACAAAAATGCTTAACTATGTTGTCTGGTGTAATAAAGTGTGCATTTGCTAGGAGTTAAAGTTCAGTGACATACTGGTTGTTTTTTTATTTTATTGCTATTATCTGAAGTTGACTTACTATTATTAATTCATAATGCTTTCTATAACTTTCTAATATATCTTTTAAATCAGTTGCTTTCTTAATATGGTTCTCAAATTCATATGTAATATATTTGTGATTTATATAATTTAATCTAATGGCTAATCTCTGCATACCTTTGTGGTTGATAGAATACAATTATAATGTTAATTTTTCAATGTTTATTGACATTTTATGATGTAATATTTTTGAATTTTTCTGATTTATGACTTTCAACTCAACATTTGTAGTCAATGAATTTTAAATTCAATTTTAATGTATCAACATTTGATTCTAAAACATTTATCCCAATTCTTTCTTTTATTATACATATGGATCTATGTCAAAATAATGAATTACCATAACATCGAGTTGCAAAATGGAAGCAATGAAAGTTTGTATTCACAAAGTCCAGATCATTATAAATTTTTCCCTGGGAATTAAACAACTGGCCAACAAAAATTAAAAAAAAAAAAAAACTAAAGCAAATAAAACCAACTCAAGTGGCGGACTACACCCCCCAACTAAATATACCAACCACAAAATTAAACTTTGGTGGAGAAAATGGCAAAGTTCACCACATTTGCCAACTGACTCCTTTCACGGTGAAAACTTAATGATCTGGATGTTTCTGAATGTAAATTTTTGTCATTTCCATCTCGCAGTTTTGCAACTTAATGTTATGGTAATGTGTTATTTTGACATAGATCCATAACATATCTATATATATATATATATATATATATATATATATATATATATATACCAAATTTTTATTTTGTCCTATAAATAGGCTTTTAATGTATCCCACAAAATAGCATCAGTAACTTCAACATTATTATTAATCTCCATGAATAAATTTAATTCATTTAAAAAACATTCCATAAATCCTTTAATTTTAGTAATATAAGCAGAAATTCTCGGACAAAAAAAAAAATAAATCATTAGGTTTTAAATGATATTAAAGGTAATAGCATTATGGTCATTTAAAGGAGAAGAAATTATTAGTACTTCATCTAGTTTATAATATAACCCGCTAGAAAAAAATGTGTGTTTGGGTTCCAAATCTAAATGAATAGTGTGTATAGTTAAGGGATTTGGGCAATTTTAATTATATATATATATATATATATATATATATATATATATATATATTACTGAATTTATGAAGTGGTCTAAATGTTTAGTAGCTGTAGATATTCTAGGTTTCTTATCTTTACTAGTATCTTTTCCTGATAAAATGCAACTAAAATCACTAGCTAATAAATTTCCCCTTTTAAGTATGATATATATGATAGGAGAATGATAGCTAAATATTTTAGCTCCCCTAGCACCAATTCCAGGAATCCAGTAAACATTGACGAACATATAATATTTTTTTTTTATTAATTTCAACTACCACCAATCTCTGCATAGAATTCTTATCTTAATAAGTATCAACCACTATGGGCATAACCAATGGGTCTACTTCACGATGTTAAAAGCCGACAATATCAAAGCTGATATTGTCGACATTACAAAATCGAAAGCGCAGAACATCATACAGGTAAACAGAAATCTCTGTTTGGGGAGAATTCCGTTTATCTCAATGTAGTGCGTTCTTGGAGTTGGAATATTTAAGTAGGGGGTGTGGGCAATACAGGGGGGCTTGCCCTCCTGCCTACGCTAGTTAGTTTTTATTTTTGTTTGCTTTTTGTTTTTGAAGCATTATTCGATGTTTTGCTACATCGATCACTAGAGGTCGACCTTTAGTGAGTCAATGTAAGATTTCGATAATGTCATATAGACACATAACCAATGACTTTTTCAAAAGTATGAGTGCCTCTCCTTTTTTAATTAAAATGTGATCCCACAAGAAATGACTAATCTTTAAATAGCAATCTATCTAAATCCTTAGTTAACAAATGTGTTTCTTGTAAAAAAAAAAAAAAACAATGTGGGCATTAGTTACTTTTAGATATTTGATTAATTTACTCTTAATAGGATTATTAAAACTATTAATGTTTAATTAAATACATTTGTATACTGACATCCTCAAAGAAAAGCAATTCAGAAAAAAAATATGTAATGGTTTAGAGTAAAGTACCTACACCCGATTTAAAAAAAAATTGTTATGGACAAGTTTGTTAAACTAAATACTAAAAGATTAATTATAAAAGTATTAAATATTGATAAAAATATTGATTTGATGAAGTTATCAAACATACCACTCACAATTATTTCCATAGCACTACCCAAGCTCAGTCTGTTGCTACCTCTTCTAAATATAAACTAAATATCAATATATACTAAAAGATAAAGCACACTCATATAACATTTATTTTGATATTTTAAATATCTTAAAAATCCCTATCTATTAATTTTTATATAATCAACTAAATATGAACTCTAACATCCATTGTAATATTTCTCAACACATATTGAAACCTACTAATACTTTATTAACATTGTCACATTACTTTTTTTGATACATATACACCTTACAATGTATTAAAACTAAAATATGAATAATAGGTTCCATATTAAACTCATTACTCATTTCAAATTATAAACAAAAAATGTACAAAATACATGCTAAAAAGGTCCATAGCTTACTGCGAATGCTTACTTTGAAAAATCATTTTTAATAAAAAAATAAAAACGAACCCCTGAGAGTTTGAACTATAATACACACAGGTTAAGCACTTTCTTCTGCTAACTGCAGACTTGATCAGAACAATAAAATGTGCTTCTCTCAATTATATAATACATTTTAAAAAATCAAGATCCAGTGGGAATGCTGTATCAATTAACCACCTCATAAATAAAATATGACCTAATGACTATTCATTATTTCTCCTCATTCAGCCTACACAATTCTGTTACATCCTGTTAACATACAATCTCTAAATGTACCTATAAAACAATAGCATATGTATATGTAACACATTTTTATATAAAAAACACATTTATGACATGTTAAACACATTTTTACCATGTTAAAAATATATGTATATACTTGAAATATAATAATGCACTTTTATTGTTTAGACATTATATCCTACAGTATTGCCTCCTTTCTCCTTGCACCAACTTTTTTACTATATTCTTTTGTTTCTGACCTTGATCTAACACTGCATATACCCTTCGTCTATGTGCAATTCATACCCTTGCATCTAAGATTGGCTTATTGGGAATGTAGTCATTCATCCCAGGTTCTTTAGTTGGATTTAACCTGAGTTGCCATTTGACTTCTTTTTCTGCTAATTTAACCTTGATGTTTCCTCCCTGTGAATCCGCCATTACCTGTTCTAATATCCCAAATTTAAACATGTGGCTTGCATCATGCTTGATGATATGTCTACACAAATCATTGCTTTTATCATTTTTCCTTGTACAGTTCCTCAATTGCCTATCCATCTTACCCACATATTAACCCGGACATGATATACACTTAGCCAAGTATATGACATGTTGGGATAAACAACTCCCTTTCTTAAACCTTTTTCTAGTGTTGTTGACATCCACTAATGTAATTATTTTCTCTTCTATGATCTCATTGCACTGCTGACAATGCCCACATTTTTTGGTATACCCATCTCCAGTGTCACTTTTTATTCTACCTTTCACTCTTTCAAACCTATTCTTTAAGTTGGACCCAGTCTTGTACACATACTTAGGTGGTGTGCCTATTTTACTATAAACCAGGTCATCACTTCTTAAAATATCCCAGTTTTGTCGCATTATGTTCTTTATCTCCTCTGCAAATGGACTGTACTCCACAACACATGCCGTCTGGTAAGAGTTTTCCTTTTCATTCTCATATTCACTCCTACAATGTGTTTTTTAACATGTCATAAATGTGTTTTTTTATATAAAAATGTGTTACATATGCTATTGTTTTAGAGGTACATTTAGAGATTGTATGTTAACAGGATGTAACACAGAATTGTGTAGGTTGAATGAGGAGAAATAATGAATAGTAATTAGGTCATGTTTTATTTATGAGGTGGTTAATTGATGGAGCATTTCCTTTGGATCTTGATTTTTTTTAAATGTATTATATAAGTGGGAGAAACACATTTTATTGTTCTGATGAAGTCTGCAGTTAGCAGATGAAAGCGCTTAACCTGTGTGTATTATATTTCAAACCCTCACCTTTGTTTATAAGGTCGTATATACGCTTATATTTTTTTCATTTCAAATTATGTTAGGTTTATCTTATGAATAATCTAGAACATTTGATTATTTCATTATAACCTTTACTATATTGTTAAAATAGCATCATTAAACATATTAAACTTAAATCTAAGCACCTCATAAATAGCATTATAAAATACCTCCCCACACCCTGGACAGTTTGAAAATGACTGCATACTAATAGTCTATAATAAAGCTTTCAAACAATCAGCACTATTTCTAATAGATATACAAACAAACCTACCTAAAATACATTAGATTTCCAACTTAGAATATCATTTAGTGAATAATAATCTAAAACATTAAATTCTCTCATCATAACAATGTTTATTATATTATTATTATTATAGCATTTTCTCTCCTTTCTACATCACAGCCTATTGTATCATTATATGCTAGAAACAGTATTATAAAGTGTCTCGCCATACTCTATACAAATTAAAATGTCTGTATATAAAAACATTAATATTTAAAACAATACTACATATGGTGTCTCTTTGTTATAAAGATGAGAAGATACTGTTAACTTATTAGACTAATAATCAATAATAAACATTAAACAATCTAAACTAGTCATTTTAGATGTTAAAACAAGCCTATATAAAATACCTTATGTATACATTATCAAAACCACATTAATGATTTACCATTAACTTCAATGTAATTCATTCTGGTTTTCTAAATAATTCAAAACACATATTTTATTAATTTAAAACTTCACTGAATTAAAAAAAATGTAAAATAAAATATTTTCTTTTGCCATATCAATAATTAAAAGAATAGGAAATAGTTTATTCCTTAGATTTTCCCATTTCTGCTCATTTGAACATTCTGAAGCGTATTCTTCCTGCTTCTTCAAAGTTGAAAGGTCACAAAGCACTTCCTCTTTCACAATGAATCCAAGATGAATCTGGGCTGCTGCTGTGAGTAAAAGCAGTCTCGTGGCTACTTATAAACTACATTCTTTAGTCAAAGAAGTTAGCAAGGTAGGAAAATGCAGCAGTATTTTTTGTTTGAAATATGGCTCGTGATCTTACAAGAGAAGCCACAAATTAGGGAAATCATTGAAACAGCTTAAACACTTTCCCCACTTTTTAAGCAGATAACTAATGTATAAACACAGATAAAATAACCCTTAAACACACTGCAACCCAACAGCTATATCAATAAAATACACTTGCAGGCTTCATACAAAACAATGCAAATTTCTAAGTATCTGATATCATTCATAATGACAACTATAATTTAATGGCTGCTGTAGAAAAACAAAAGGCAGAATTAACATAGTAAAACATTTCATTAAAATAGTAACCACCCTGATATTTGTTAAACATATCAACTTAAAGTATTTAAATAAAGTGAAGACAGATTATATGTATGTTTTGAAAGAAAGATAAAGAAAGAAAAAGAAAACAAATGTAATAAAAGACTATTACTGAAGCTGAAAAAAGTTGTTTCATAGTACTCTAATCACTACTACTGGAAAACTAAAAAATATAAAATTCAAGAAAATAAATAGCCGTTATTATTGCTAAATGGTAGATTCAGATAAATGAAAAGGTTTTACCTTGCGGGTTGTGTTATTCCCCAGAAGATTGAAGCAGTATTTCAGAACAACAATACAAACAGAAAATAAACCTAGTCATCACTTTTCATTAAACTGTTTTTTCTTTAGTTATCCATCCATTTTTAATTGCTTGTCTCTCTCAGCTAGTTAAGGATCAGTCCGTTTCTTCAGGCTTGTCCAAAAGTTTATTCTTCTGAGTAAATTTTTCAAGCATGTTAAAGTTTTTTTGTCCTTCAGAATGAAAAATCTTAATTTTTCATGGGAAAATAAATTGAGATTTGATCAACTTCTTTAAGTTCTTAAGTAAAGGGATACATACTTTTCTTTTAGAAATCACCGATGAAGAATAGTCATTGTCAAATCTGATATTTTTTCCCTTCATTTTTATTGGACAATTTGACCAGGTCATCTTTAACACCTGATCTTTGTCCTGAGTTGAAACCATTTTAACAATTATAGCTCTAGGAGTGGGTGGATTATTTTTTTAAAAGAATTTGAAGTAGACCCATGGGCTTTCTCTATGCCAAAAGAAAGTGATTCTGGTAGAGTTTAAGTTTTTGGTCACCAGTTATTTAGGAATTGTATCATGTTGTCTCATCCTTCTTTCTCTGGTATTCCATAAATTCTGATATTATTTTTTCTATTCTACTTTCCAGATATTCTACCTTTTTCCAAAAATAAAGTATTTTGTTTTAGGATAAATTCATCATGGTTTTCATTTTCATTCACCTTTCCATCCAGGTCTGCTTCTTTTATAGTTGAAATCTGAACTGATCATTTCTTAATAACTGCATTTAATAAATCCAGTTGTTTCTTACAGTCTTCTTTTGTATTATCAATTTTGCTCTGAAGCTTATCCATTTTAACTGAAAGATCCCGGATACTTGTAAGATATGATATACATATACAGATCTCTGTCTGAGGTCCTTCCTTTCAAAAAAAAAAAAATCACACTGTTCTGATGTCATATACAGGCCATTTCTCTTTCTCTGCGTCATATGCAGCTGCACTTCAAGTCTGAAAGTTTACATCCGGTTTCTGTACTGCTGGACACTAGCCATATACTGCACCTTTATCTTTTCACCCTAGTTCAACTCCTTGATAATAAAAGACAGTGACAAAGCACAACAACTCAAACTCTGATTTTAGTGCTACTCTCAACAGCATGTACATTGTAATTATTTTCCTTAACCTCTACTACAAATACCGTCATCTAAAGTTACAATCTTTAAGGTCATCACAGCGGCTGCAGACCACTAAAATCAGAACCATGTCAGTCGGTTTCATTTGCACATCATCCAAAATGTTACAGTGAGCGTGCCCTTTATCTGTCACATGCAGACACAATAGCCATACAGCATACTTGCTGTTATAGTCAAACTAACTCTCTACTAGGCCAAAGTAAAGTAAAAATCCTCTTTTTTTTCTAAGCTTTCAAGTCTATACAGATTTTGTAATTTATCTTTTACTGTTTACCGTGGATAACCTAGCTGTACAGGAGCAGTGAAAAAGTCTTTGAGGAAAACAACACATGATCTTGGCTTTTACAACTGACCTATTCATGTGATTTACTTTTTTTTAGGAATCATAATAAATCTAGGATTTATATTAAGACATTTTAATGCACAAACATGGAGTAAAACCAATCGGTGTATAATCTCATTTCATTTATGCCCGAATTCTGGGATGCTTGCCCAGGTGTGTATTATTTGCTTATTAATTAAATACACTCTAGTAGAGTATACAGTTAGAAACCACTATCAATGGAGTTTTATTTATTTTTTTTTCAGAATGATGTCCATAATCATGTATCCTGGCACAATTAAATAAGGATTATTTTTGGGTTAAGGATTTGATCTGCCTTCAAAAAAACACAGATGGCTTCTAATCAGTATGCAATTACTGCCTTTAAAATACGTCATTATTAACAGATTAGAAAGAGTGTGTACCCTATTACTGTGGACAAAGCTCTAAATATGATTTGTTACTCTGTATGGAGGCAAATATTTGAATGATAACTAAGCAGTTTCTGTATACATTATAGTGCATTGCTCCAAAAATACATGAACTCAGTGTTTTGTTACATATTAATAATATCTGTGCCCGTGAGTGTGTTCATTACCTGTCTCTGTCTCTTTGTCTCAAACACACAGATGGGCTGGCAGACAGACACAAACAGCCAGCCCTCATACACATACAGAGCTGCCAAAAGTTATTGCTGTTCAACAACTGATTGCTTTAATGTTTGAATATTCATTTAATTCCTTCATTAATTCATTTCTCAAAAATCTAATAAATCAATAATGGTTAAACTTCAAAAATCTGCTTAATCCACGTAAGGATCATTGTTAGGCCCTAAGGTGACAGTTAAAGAGCTTAAAATAGTGAACTAATCCATAGCGTGCATTCAACCTATTACAGAGCCCACAGTGACATGATGAATCATACACAGCATGCACACCTATGGAAAAGTTACAGGATCACTACAGCATATCCCTGGGATAGGGAAGAAGCCGGAGTAATAGAGATGCAGGGGGGTTGGCAAACACCATAGAGAGGGCACCCCAACTAAGAACTGACTTGGAGAAGTAAGAACTCTGAGGAAGCAATGCAGATGGCTGTACCAATCATCATGCTTACTGCTTAAACAAAATCCTAAGTTCAACATTTAAAGCAAATTGAATATGTATAAGTCTGCAGAGGTACAGCAGATAAGCAAATGCAAAGATTCATTTAATAATTTAGGAGAACAACTAAACACAGTAAAAAATAATTAACACAATGGCATTTACATGATTTTATTGCCTATAATGCCTCAGCACAGCAGCTATCATGGAGAGTTATATTATATAGTTTTCTATTTTTCTGTACTGTTTCTCTGTTCTATCATACATTCCATTTATATCAAATTCAAAGGCAAGACTTCAATGCATGACGCCTACTCGTTTTTTTTTTTGTGATGCTCTCAAATAAGACCTTTTGCTTCCTTCTGAAAATCTTATAAATTAAAGAAATTAATATTATCCTTAATTATTTGTGTTAGCAGGTGTGCCTGACCTGATCCGATATTAAATGTGCACATACTTATGTTAACACTACCGCAGGTAAATCCAATAATCCAGTTATTATACAGCATACCTGACTGTAATTCAGAAGGGATCTTACTTTTTCATATTTTTGTTTAAGAATGAAATGTTACTCAGGTACTTTTCTGTTCAAGTATATCATGGTTAATGCTACATTCTTCCACCTTGCAGCATTTTACATTTCTGTTTTGATTATATTTAATGCTTACCACCTCTGAAGAAACTGTTTTCCAAGTGGTTTGTATTTATTAATTACACTTTTCAGTTTTAGTAGACAAGTTTTTTTTCCAGGTATTTGGCAGGGCATTTAATTATTATTGTAGTATGAACCAAAGCCATTCCAGGCTTACTTGAATTAACTTGTGTCTTTCTTAACAACCAAATTCCAGTAATAACAGCCACACAGGTACAAAATGCACTCTCTAAAGCCAAGAATACAGCATCCATGGGACCAGATGACATCCCGGGCTGTGTACTACATGAACTACAATATGAACTGGCACCTCACCTAAGTGTCATGTTTAATCATAGCCTCACCTCAGGTTTCATGCCCACTGAGTGGCGCAGAGCTACAGTTATCCCAATCCACAAGGGGGGATCCACCTTGGATCCCGGAAACTACCGTCCCATCAGTCTGACAAGCCTTATCTGCAAGGCCATGGAGTGTATTATCATGGAACTTATAAACAAAGACATTGGCAACCTTCAAACACTGGACCCCACCCAGTTTGGGTTCGTGAAGGGCCGATCTTGTCTCCTGAACCTGATTGATTCAGTCTCCAGAGCCATAGACAAGGGTAAGGTGGTCCACACAGCCTATCTAGACCTTGCCAAGGCCTTTGACACCATCCCCCACTCTGGAATCATAGATAAACTTACTAAGTTGGGCATTAATCCCTATGTCACCCAATGGGTTGCTAAATGGCTTACTGATAGAACCCACACTGTAAAAGTAGCCGACTCCAAATCCAGCTCCAGACAAGTGACAAGTGGAGTACCTCAGGGTTCAGTCCTGGGGCCGCTCTTGTTTGGCATCTACTTCTCTGAAGTACAGGTCAACACTAAGGGACTCTGGCTAACAAAGTTTGCAGATGACTGCAAACTGGGAGCCATTACTGAATCCCCAAATGATGTGGATACTCTACAAAAGGGCCTTACAGAAACAGATGCTTGGTGCCAGAGCTATGGGCTCAAGCTCAATGCCAAGAAATGTATTGTTATCCCCTTTGGGAAAAAACATGTATCCATGAATTACCATATAGGTGGCAGTACACTAAACACAGAAAGTGTGATAAGAGACTTAGGGACACAGGTGGACAGTGGTCTCACCTTCGATAACCACATCGCCACAACGGTCAGGAAATCCTTCTATGTGGCACACCTCATCACGAAGGGCTTTTCATCCAGAAAAAAGGAGGTCATTGTCCCACTGTACTCATCCCTCATTACACCCATTATAGAATACAACGCCCCATTTGTTATGTACCTCTCAAGACATCTGCAACAACTGGAAAGGCCTCAGAAATACCTCACTAAAAGAATCACAGGCCTAAAGCAGATGCCCTACGCCGACCGCCTTAAAAAAATCTCCAGCTATACTCTGTCACATATCGTCTACTCAGAGGCGATCTCTGCTTAACATACAAGGCCATGTCAAACCCAGAGCTGTTGGACATGCTACACTTAAAGAAATCCCAATCCCTCAGAGCTACACGCTCCAGGGATCTAAACCTTGTCATCACAATAAACAAAACATGCTGGAGGGATAGGTTCCTGACCCAGAGACTCCCCAGACTCTGGAATAGATTGCCCATACATGTCAAGCAGAGTGCCTCTTTGGACCTCTTCAAGAGGAACCTTGACGATTGGATGGGAAAAGGAAATTCACCCCAGGGATCACGTCAGTCGCCCTGCTAGACAGGGGTCCAGGAAAGTAAATAATGTGGGAAGAAATAGCCAGGGAATTGTTATGGCTAGGCTTGTATAGGCCCTAGGGCTGATAGCCTAGTACCAACCTATGAACATCATACACTTTTAAGTTTTATATTTGTTTGGAAGCAAGGATATATGCAATTAATGATTTGAAGACAGACATGTGAGTAACCCAGAAGATTATATGTTCCATGGCATGTATGTTTTGGCCCTGACTGGGCCCAAGAAGCTTTGGTACATTTATTGGACTGGGTACTGAGTAGTGTAGACAAAGAGAGCTGGGAATGTGTGTGTATCTTTTGGTTGTCTATCCATAATGGGTGGAGTCCCATTGCAAGAGTTCTGCTATATGAAAAAGGCAGGATTGAAGAACTTGCATTATGAATATTAGGGACAGTGAGCCCTCCGGGGGGGGGGGGGGGGGTTGCACATGCTGTCAAACTGGAAATATGAGTTGGAAGAAGTAGACTTGCACGCTAGGTCCAGTTTGCCATTATTGATCTGCTATTTCCAGCTAACGGAGAGATCATCAAGATCAAACAAAAAAAATCTTTCAAACCAAACTAAATTTGTAACATGATGTTTAGCTCCTGTGTCCTGTTGGTGTACTTGGGAGTTGAGGACAGGAAAGAAAATGTCCTCATTGGCCAACCCAATGTCACCGTAAACAGACAGTTTTGTCTGTCTTATTTATTCTCTGAGTGGCTGGAGAAGGTGGAGTAGAGGAAACTAATACAGTGTTTACACCCATGAATTGTAATCTGCAAAATTCCTTGATGAAGATGTAAGCCATTTCTTACAATCTTTATTACTTTAAACTAGAAATCACTTTGGTGCATATTATTTCAGGACTCGAATTGCAGCTGATGTTGCATGCTAATGGTAAAGTGACACATACATTTCTTTTAGCACAACATGGAAGAATTTTTTTTAGCACTAAAAGGTGAGACCACATGACACTCCTAGATTTTATCTGATGCCTAATTCAAGCATAATGGTACTAGATTCACTGAATTACTGAAAAGTAGATTAAAAAGGGGTTCCTATTACATTATCAAAAGATAACATAATCGAAGGCTCAGAACTTCGAAACAGCCGCATTTCGAACATCGCATTGTAAGATCACAGTACAGTGAAGATTGGGATATTTGCCCTTTCCTCACTGTACTGCGATCTTGGAGTTGGAATATATATTTAGCTGGGGGAGGGGCACAGCCCCCCCCCCCCACAATAAAAGCTTCGATATGCGGCCATTTCAATGTTTTTGAGTGTTTGATTACGTTATCTTTCGATTACGTAATATGAACCCATTAAAAAGTACATTCTAGGGTCAGAAGCAAAGCCTGGGCCATTTACAGCTCTGTAAGGGGATTAACATTTCTTTTTTTCATTATTAATAAACATCTTTACAAGAGACCACATGACCATAAGTCTTTGCTAATTTTGACCTTTATCATTTTTGCATTTCAGATGAGTCATAGTTCCACAGCCCTGATTTATGATGTCAGCAAGTCAACTTTATAGGGAGTTTGCTGAGGAGCAGCATGTCTTAAACATTATTCTGAGATGGCATGCAATGGCAGCATGTCAGAGAGCATACTTTGCTGTGTTACCACCTAATATATCTCCCAACTCCCCTTCTGTGACTGAACATGGGATTGCAGGCAAGCTGTCCAGCCTCTGCCACAGGACTTGCTGCATACCCTTCCCCCTGTTGTTGTTATAAAACTCACTTTGCTTCCTTCTTGTCATTCAGCTCACTCTCTGGTACGCTTGCTGAACTCAGCTCACCAGATGTAGGATAAGGTACCTTACTTTGCCTCTGTGTCAGTATAATAGTAATTTCAGGGACATTTCTACACATTTTTTTTATTTGGATCAAATGCTGAGAGTTAGAGCTATTAGAGGTCTGAGAAATGTATTTTATTTCACATGCCTCATATATTGCAACAGAGTAAAAAGCACAAAACTGTCATGTCTTTTCTTGTTAATATTTGAGCTCCACATTAGCAGTCATGTATTCATGATACAGATATAAGGCATCAATGACACTACATATGGATTAATTTGTATTCACTATCTATAAACACTGTATTCATTTTTTAGGTCATATATGCTCACATACTTGTCTCTGCTCATGGCAAGATGGTGATGCAGTTAACTGTTTTCTCACAGTATTTGGTTAACTGCTTCAGTTCCTAGTGAGGACATTTCTAGGGAGCCTGCATGTCCTGACTTTGTTCATGTGAGTTATCAGTGAAGTTTCTCATGTCATCCCAAAAAGACAAACAGAGGTAAATCAATGATCTTCAAAAAATGCTGATAGATTTTTGTGCTTTGTATGAATGTGTGTATACACATGTCTTGTAACAGAATAGTACCCACAGATGACTGTTACTTTACCTTAACAGTAGTGTATCAGTGCAGCCTCCTGACTGGTGCCCATAGATATAACCTTATACAGGGTACCCGACAACCTCGCCAGTTCCTCAAACTGATGCCCTTTAAAAATAAAAGTTCAAACTATATTAAGGACAAAAAAGCTGTGCTCCACTCATGTAACTGTAGTAAACTCCTAGCCATAACTGTAGCAGGCAGCTCATTATATTTATTCACAGCTTCATTAATGAGATAACTGTACTTTCACCCACCACAACCTGACAATAGTGTCTCCTAAGAGCTTGCACCCATGGCAGTCACCCCCTTTGTCCGACATTAGTGATGGCTTTGCCATAATGTGTGTGCTTTGTCTGAATAGGTGTGAACATTTTATTATTGAGAGAGAATGATATCTCGTCAGTGTGAGTGTTTTGTGTGGTTGGATGCATGTTTATATCTGATGTTGCAGAACAGTGCCACAAATGAGTGTGATTTTGTTTGAATGGATGTGTGTGCATGCCTTTTTGTGAAAGAAATGTCTTGGTCAGCAGTACTGACAATATGTAACATTGACTGCATGGCTCACCTACTTGCAGAGGCATTGTTCACTTGCAATGCAGTTTTGACTCCCGTGCACTGGCCCAGCAATCAAGGAGCCTCAATCTTCATCACTAACACCAGTGAGGGGCATCCGTATAGGGAAATAATAATAAATACACACACACACAATAAAGTACAATTTCCCTTAAGAGCACACAGAGATCACAGTCAGTCTGGGGCTGGTTCCTCCCTTTCTCTGCAGGTCCCCAATAAGACTTCCCACTGGCACGGCTATAGGGTCCAGATCTCAGCTTAGTGGGCAAGCTAAAACCTCCAGCACCCTCTCTGTCCAACCAGTTTTTTGTGTCCCTGCCCAAGTAGCTGACACACGCAAACTTTGAGATAAGAGTTATATACAACCACACAGACAATCCTGGGGAAGGTTGGCACAGGTTCTCCAGTTGTGCCCCATTTATCCAGACTATACAGTAGTACCACTTGCCATCACCAACTAATATTTATCAGCTACTAAAAGGCCCTTCTGAAAGGGTGTCCAATTATACTGTGCAATATTATCCAAATGGTAAGTGTAACTGAACAGTCAAGACTTATTGGAGTGGCTTGGCCAGTATCACTAAATAAATGCAATATACTCTTAGATCTTAAATTATCTCTACACAAAACAGCCACAGTTGAAAGGTTTTAAAATATTTAATAATAAATAATAACACAAGACAATACCTCTTAATACACAGTGCTAGTCAAGAGTTCAGAGATCACAGAGAAATGATTAAAATAATACAATAGAAAAGTTCTGACATCAATGCAGAAAAAATAATCAAGTCTTCATATTTCCTGGCTATATCTAAGAGAAAACACAGTTCTAAAATAAACTTACATATAGAGAAAGACAGTGCTGGTGATGTTGGATGTTCTCAAGACAAATGCTCAATGCTCTAATTCTTTCTGTCCTTAAATTGATAACACAGTACCATTGATTCATTTCAGATTACAGGCTAACAGAAACTCTGAGGTTAATAACCCTTTTGATCTTGCAGCTGTTCAGGAAGCCAGAGTAATAAAAGAAATTATGCATGTACATTTTAGCCATTAACTCTGGCCTCAAAACAGTAGGCAGAATGCCTTTCTGTAGACATCTTGGATCTGAGTTTTAGATTAAAGAATTTCACAGCGCTTGACTAATCAGCTTTCTTACAGCAGAGTGCACTGTTACATTTTTTTCAGTTCAACATCCAATACAGTCTTTTCAGATTTAAGAGACCAAACCCATGGCTTACATTAATATTTACAAATGACAGAATTATCTACAAAATTCTATCTAGCTAGGCTGGCAGCCTTCACCTATCTTCACACACACACACCCCCTCGGAGAACTCAAGCTAGTTTTTCAAGCGTTCCTTGAGAAACGTTGCTTGAGAGGGTTAGGTCTATCTGAGTATACCCTACCCCATTCCCTGTCGTGAGAGCCCATCTGCGTTGGCATTGCTAATCCCACTGCAGTGCTTCACTGACTCTAGGTTCCATTTTAGCAACTTGGTATTTTGCTGGATGGCTCTGTTTAAACATGTTAGGGGACTGTGATCTGTAACTACAGTGAATTTTCTTCCATACAGATAAGGCTGAAGTATCTGCAGTGCCCACACCATGGCTAGAGATTCCTTTTCTACAGCTGCATAACATTCCTCCCTGGGTTGGAGCCTATGACTGAGAAAAAACACTGGGTGCTCTTCTTCCTCTGAAGAAATCTGGCTAAGTGCAGCCCCCACCCCATGGTTCGAAGCATCCATCTGCACAGCAAAATTATTTGCTCTAATCTGGACAGGCTAACACAGGAGGTCCTCCCAAAGCTTCCTCAAGCTCCTAAAAGGCCTTCTCACATGCTGTGGTTCACACTACCTTATCTGACCTGTTCTTTCTTGTCAGGTCTGTGAGAGGAGCAGCTGTGGTACTATAACTGGGGACAAACTTTCTGTAGTACCCTGCTGACCCTAAGAATGCCCTATCCTGCTTTTTGGTAATAGATGCAGGCCATGCCTGAATGGCTTCTACTTTTTCAGGTTCTGGACTGATCTTACCACTCCATATTCTATGTCCCAGGTAGGAGACCTTTGCCATACCCACCTGACATTTGTTAGGCTTAATGATCAAACCTGCCCTCTGTAGTCTGCCCAGCACCTCCCTGACATGTTGAAGGTGCTCTTGCCAGGAATTGCTGTAGATGGCAATATCTAGGTAAGCAAGGGCAAACCCTCCTGCTAGGATATGATCTACCAGCCTCTGGAAAGTCACTGGAGCATTTTTCATCCCAAAGGGCATCTTTATGAATTCATACAAGCCAAAAGGAGACACAAAGGCTGACTTCTCTTTAGCACTGGGAGTCAAGGGCACCTGTCAGTAAGCCTTGGTAAGATCAATGGTTGTAAGATACCTAAATCCACCCAGCAGCTCTAGGGTCTCATCTTTCCAAGGCATGGGGTAAGCATCTGACTCTGTGTGACTCTCTAATTTCCTGTAGTCCACACAGAACCTGGTGCTGACATTTTTCTTTGGCACCAGCACCACTGGGGAGGCCCAGGGACTGTTGTACTCTTGAATTACCCCTAGTTCCAACATTTCCTGTATCTCCTACCTCAGAGTCTGTTTGACACTCTCAGGCACCCTATAAGGACCTGCCTAATAGGCCTTTGGGGTCCTATATCCAAATGGTGCTGCACCAGATGGGTGCACCCTGGTTTCCCAGTGAACATGTCCCTAAACTCCTGTAACACTGCTCGGATTTCTCAAACCTGGGTAGGAGATAGCCGCTGGGACATTGCTACCCCTTCCACTGAGGTGTCAGTCTGAGCCTCACTGAGGAGATCAGTCACCGGATCTCCCTTAGACCCCTCCTGCAATCCACTGCAAATGCTCAGCACAAGGGCCTCCCTAGCATGGTAAGGTTTTATCATGTTAACATGGTACAATTTGCACCCCTGCCTAGCACTTCCACCATGTAGTTAACATAACTTACCTTTCTTACCTTGTAGGGTCCCCCCAAAGCTGCTTGCAGCTTGTTGTGTCTGACAGGAATGAGAACCATTATTTGATGCCCTATAGCATACTCGCTTCCTCAAGCATCCCTGTCATAGCATACCTTTTTCTGTTGTTGGGTTTCTGCCAGGTTCTCCTGGGCCAAACCCATGAGTTCCTTGAGCCTTGTCCTGAGGTTTAGGACACATGCCACAACAGTCTCCTTGTAAGATTTACACTCACCTTCCCACCCATCTCAAATTGTCCCCTCACCCTATGCCCATACAACAAATCAAAGGGTGAACAACTTGTGGATTCTTGGGGAACCTCTCTATAAACAAACAACAGATGGGGCAAGTATTTGTCCCACTCCCTCTTAAACTGGTCTGCAAATGCCTGTTGCATGGACTTGAGTGTAGAGTTTAACCTCTCAACAAGACCATTAGTCTGGGGATGGTAGGAGGTGGTCTTCAGGTTCTTCACCCCATAGGACTCCACAGACAGGCCAGCAGGTCTGACAGGAAATTGGAAACTCTGTCAGTCAGTATTTCTTTTGGGAAACCTACCCTGCTGAAAATCTCTAACAAAGAATTTGCCATGTTTTCTGCCTCAATGGATGACAGAGCCACTGCCTCAAGGTATCTTGTAGCATAATCTACTACCACTAGGATATTTTTCTTCCCTGTGGAACTTGGGGTACTCAGAGGCCCCACAATATACATAGCTACCCATTGAAATGGTTCCTCAGTCACAGGCAAAGGCATCAAAGGAGCTCTCACCTTGTCTCCTGCCTTGTCTACCTTTTGGCACTGCTCACAGGTCTTGCAGTATCTGGTTACATCTCTGGAAATTCCAGGCCAATGGAAGTTCTGCATAATACGTCTCTTTGTACATTTTATGCCCATATGACCTGCAAAGGGAATATCATGGGCCATGGCTAGAAGTACCAGGTGGTAAGCTCTAGGCACTACCAACTGCTGTATTCTCTCACATTCTAGCCCTCCCTCTGGGGTCCACACTATATAAAGTAACCCTTTGTCCCAGTATACAGAATTCTCCTTCCCTTGAGAATCAGGTGCTTCACTAGGTACCTGCCTCAAGCCTTGCAATGTAGGGTCTTAGAGCTGAGCCTGTCTCAACTTTCTCTCTGTAACCCTTCCCAGCTCCCCTTTCACAGGAAGTCTGGCATCCTCTGACAGTGGTGACTCACTGTCAGCCTGGGTACCATTACTCACCACTACCTTTGCAGTCACTCTGTCCAAGGGAACATTAGTGCTCAAATTCAGTCTCACTGCTACAGAGCAGCTCCCTCCCTGAAATAACCACCTCACTGGTCCTGGTTGCAAGTATGCCGTCTGACTAGGTCTTGCCCAGGTTACCAGACCCACATGCTTGTCTCCTAACCTGACTGAGTGCAACTGCATAAGCACATGGTACTGCCTCCTCCAAATCCTTCTCTATCAGGACATCTGTAGGATGGTAGTTCAGTACCCCCTGTTGTCTCAAGACAACCTACTATTGGCATTTTGTCTCCCCTACTTACTGGCGCTCTCACCTTCTGTTCCCCACCTTGCCTCCATGGACATCTGTATGCCACATGGCCTCACTGGTTGCATTCAAAATATTTAACCATAGGTCCGGGACATGTACCTGGACCAGTGGTTCCCTTGCTACTGGCAGATTCTATTGGGGCAGTCTGTGCTGCCCACCATGGGTTCCTTTAGACCCATGAGCAGTACTGAGGGTCCCTTTCTTGTGCAGGGATGCCCTGGCTTGCTAGGTATAGGTCTCCCTTCTTCCCCAATTCCTCTGATGTAGCACATTGGCCATCAGGTAACTAGATCCTCATGTCCTCCAAGTGCTAAGGGCTTGTTCCCTCACCAAAAGGTTTGCCAGGCCTTCAGAAGTGGTGACCTGACATCCACTCACCCACCTATGGAAATAAGTGCTCAGTTCAGCAACATATTCACACAAACAGTAGTATAATTAAACAGTCAACATCAGACATTTTAGAGAACACAGTTACAGCTTTACTATGGAGTAAGGGGGTCAGGAACTGTACCCAGAGTCTTTGGTCAACATCATACTGTTTACATACCCTCTCAAACATATGAATGAAACTATCAAAATTACCCCCCCCCCCTTTAAACTGCGGAAGACATTTACTGACCTTTCTTGCTTCTGGGATCCAGTTACTCCCTTCCCCTTTACCTCCATGACTCTGGCGAAGAGTCAACATCTCCTTTTCATGCTGCCTCTGCCTTTCTTTTTCCTCAGCTTCCAGGCATAGCAGTTTCTCATTCTCCTCAGCCTGCAAACGTTGCAGTTTCTCATTGTCCTCACTCATTAGATGCCTCAGTCTCTCAACTGCTTCTATTTCCAAATGCCTGGCCTCCAACTTAAGTCTCTTTAGCTCCAGATGGATTTTTTAAGTCCTCTGCAGGAAGGTTGAGCTGTCCGTTCTCTGAGTGTGGTACATCTCCACTGTCAGTCTGATCGTCCTCCTGGTTGCTGTTTTCTGATGCAGCTGTGACCAAAGCTGCAATCATGTCTGCCTTGGGTTTCCATGCACCAGTCCCCTAGCCTGGCACATCTCAGCCAGCTGGCTGCTTGTCAGCTTTCTGTACTCCTATACTGACATGCTGGCCTGTTCTCCCTGACTAACTAAGCTAACAAAAGAAATAAAACAATTGTGATCTGAACTGTTGAGTTTTCACTGCGTGGCTGATTTAGAGTACAAAACCACCTTCAGTGATCACTATACACAAGCTACAGGAATTCACTATCCTCACCACCACAACCAATTAGTATGGAAATAGAGGTAAGGACAAAAAAAAAAATCATTCACGCCTGCTGTTCTGCATTAAACAGAAGTGGCTCCGCTCTGCAATTATTGATTAGCTCATCGGCTGGCATACGAGCCAATCAAAAGTTGAACAGCAGCACAGCAGAGCCTCTTCTGTTCAATGTGGAACAGTGGGCTTTTCTCACTGGGATTTTAAGAGGCAATACAAGGATTGGGTTGCTGATTTCGGGACAGTCCCACTCAAATAGGGACATCTGGCAATGCTGAAACAAACACAGACACTTCTCTTTTGAACTAAATCAGTGCTCTTTGGCACAAACAGCAGCCTTGTAAAAGCCCCATCCCAACTCCATGTTAAAAACATTTAGCACAATAATTTAGAAACCACAGCTTCATCCATGTACCTAGGGATCTGGCTGTACCAATCTTTCAACTTCCAGGAATACATACAAAACCTCAGAAACAAAAATCTACCGTCTACACTGGACACAAAAACATTTCACAGTTCCTATCAGCCTCAGTCAAATAGGTTATTGCCAAATTATCTTAGTTGCTCAGCTAGAATATGGCATACCTTTCTTTGCTTCCTCTTCTAATAAAAATACATTTTATCAAAAAATGTGCAACTTTTATCATTGATTCCTCATAAAGAGAACATTGCTGTCTCACGTTAGCAAAACCAACTGGCTACCAGTACAAGCCAAAGCTACCCTATTTTTATGTCTCTCTTCTCTTCGAACTGCTACACCAAGATGTGTCCTATTCTTTGGCAATGAAATTTATCACCTCTGATCCCAGTCACAACTTCAGCCATCAGGTCTTGTCAAGGCCTTTACTCTAAACACATTCTAGTGCACTCCGTAGCATGAACACTTTTTCAGTGCTTGCTCTAAAATAATGACAATCTCTACCACACGCATTCTCACTGACATCACTTTGTACACTGCTTTCAGCCTCAACATAAATAGTATCTAACAATAGGTCACGTAACTTAAGTATCTAAACCAGTCACAAGCATGGCACCAGCCGCTTATTTATTACTGTACAGCTCTTATACTGTCATATGGCCAGTCTCATGTTCGCTGACAACCATTTAAACATTAAAGAAGATAACACAATATGTGAGAGATGTAAATACACAATTTCCTTGGAGTTAAAAATCTAACATACATGCAAGGTTGCCCACACTTCATGCCTCACACATACCATTCACCACAAACAGATGTTTTATGCTCAGGCATTTAAAAAAGATCTTCTCAAATTTCCAAGACCTCCAAAGCTGCCTAATGGCAACAAACATTGCTCCAGAGCAATCACTAAACCACACATACCAAAAGCAGTACCTAACACACACCTCTCAACTGTCCAGATTTTTGCAGAATGTTCAGATTTTTCCTGATATTTTTGGTTTATTCCTCATAAAATCTTGTGTTTTTTCTCACAAATCACTGGGAAGATCTGAGGATTGAAGTCACTAAATAATGACATACATTTGAGTTTTAGACTTCAAATTCTCGTACTCTACTACTCTAGCAACTTTTTAAGTTTATAAGAGCAATATTTAAAATTAGTCCCTATTTTTGTGCCTTTGCCCCCTCATTTTGTCAGGCTTTGTCCAGAGGTTGAGACGTGTGACCTAATATCTCACATAAGCCTAGACCCAATGGTCCACCAAGAGCAAAGGCCATAAGGCCAGCATAAACTATAACTAATACTCTTGTCATTGGGGACTCCGCTATGCAATACACACAGGTGTCCCACTCACCAGGTTTGACAAAGAGAATACAGCAGTTAGTTGCCTATCTGGAGACAGGATCCACAATATTACACACACACACACACACACACACACACACCCCCCCACACACACACACACACACATACACGCACACAAGTCACTGCCCTCCATGTACCATTCTGATTCTATCATAGCCCACGTAGGTGTAAATGACTTGAGACATACCTAACTGGACTGTATGAAAAGATATATAATGGATCTCTCAGAATATGTCTCACAGACAGGTAAGAGCATTGAATTGAGCAGTATTCTACTTTTATCAAAGATTATGCCATGGTATGAATGTAAAATGATTGATTTTAATAATTGACTTAGTTTCTGGTGTCACTCCAGTGGGCTCAAATATCTGTCATCATGGGAAGACATACACAACAGACCATGTTGCTTTGCCAAAGCTGGACTGCACTTGGCACCCCTTCCCCCCCCCCCTCCCCCCCCCCCACACACACACACTTACAGGCATTTGGATATGATCTAAAAACTTAATATACCCCCCCTTAAAGCTTTTTTAGGCAATGCCAAAAAGACAATACTGCAAACCTAGTGAAGAAGTCTCCAAGCAGTCTTAAGGTGCTACAGCTCAATGCTAGAAGCCTAAACAAAAACTTCACCCATTAAGCTCTCCTCAGTGTGAAGAATGTTGACATCTGTCCTGTGACAGAAACTTGGTCTAAAGTCATAGAAAGTAGTCCATCAGTACAAGGCTACAGTGCTTTCCAAGCATTTAGACTAACAAAAGCACAGACTGTGCCCAAAGGTGCAGGTGTCTTGATCTACATTAACAACAAACATACCTGCAGCTATGTATAAACAGGATGATACCAGAGAGATCATTCACATGCAAGTCACCACAGATAATATCCCTGCCCATATCAGGGGTAGCTGCTGATCGCCATCTGTACCCCTAGAGTCTCTACATACACCTACTATAGCCACTCACATTACAACCAAACACCCTATTCATGGGTAACTTCATCTACACCTCTAAAGACTGGGAAATGTGCACTGCCTAAAACTCAGAGGCACAATGCTTCCTAAATTTTATTAACACCCCGACTAGAGGATCAAATATACTGGATCAGGTACTCACCAACAAGGGAGTGCACTGCACTCCCCCTAACCCCAAGAATCCAAGTACCTATGCAGAATAATTCATAGAGCCCCTGTACAAACATGTGAATGGCTGCATAAAAGATACTGTACTTTACAGAAGTCAATAAAAAACAAACACTAAAATAAATGATACTGGTAGAATCCTTACCTCAACTGGCTATATAATAAAAGAAAAAGCATTCATGGTCAAAATCAGAGAGAACAGCTAATTTAAAGACAAGTGTTCTGTTATTCAATTAAACAAGAAACTAAGAGGTCTGTCTAAGTCAAACAAAGCCAGCTACGAGGTCAAGATAACCTCCCAGGCTAAGGAAGATCACAGTGCCTTCTTCATCTATGTTTGGAGCCTTAAAGGTAACACACACACACACACACACACACACACACACACACACACACACACACACACACACACACACACACACACACACACACCAGTGGTGGTGAATGGCACAACCTTTATTGATCATGATGGCATAACAAAATTACTAGCTGATAAATTCAGCTTAAATTTCACCACCCACTCCCCTCCAGCTTGATCAGGTGAAATCCCCTCCATCATACTTCCCCCAACTATCAGTAGGGGCCAGGTGCAAGCAGCACTCATTAAAGCCAAGAACAAGACTCTGTGTGTCCCAACAACATCCCTAGTTGCCTGCTGAGTAGTATAAAACATGCCCTATCAGGACCACTTGAGGCATTATTCAACTGCAGTCCTAAAACAGGCTACAGTACAAGTAAATCAAGAACCTCAACAATCATTCCCCTCCACAACGATGGACCATCAACTGATCCATGGAACTACAGACCCATCAGTCTAACAGGCCTAATATGCAAATCCATGGATTGAATTATCATAGAAATGGTAAACATGGACATTGGCAATCTACAGACACTGGACGCATCCCATTTTGGCTTTGTAAGGGAAAGGTCATGCCTGTTCAATCTAGTTACTTCCCTGAGTGGGTCATCAATGCAAACAACAGTAAAACAGTGCACACTACATCTCTTTACATGGCAATCAATACAATATCCCACTAGTCATTGTTGACAGGCTCTCTGAGCTAGGTATAAACCCCTTTATAACTTGCTGGATTGCCAGATGGCTCACAGACAGGATCCAACAAGTCAGGATTGGTTAGACCACCTCCACCAAGAGACTGGTAACCAGCAGAGTACACCACAGCTCTATGCTGGGCCTGATCTTGTTCGACATCTACTTCTCAGCAGTTAAGGTTAACATTCAAGGCCTCTCACTCACCAAGGATGCAGATGACTGTAAACTGGGAGCTGTAACAAATTCCCCCTAAGACACCAATACCTTGCTACAGGGTGTGACACAGACAAACAACTGGTGTCAAAGCCATGGCCTAAAACTCAGTGCCAAAAAATGCATTAGAATGCCCTTTGGGAAACTGTCAACCTAAATTAATTACTGCATCAATAAAAGACCTAGTAGTAAGAGATCTGGCCATTGACCAATGCTTAGTTAAGATAATAAGAAACTCATATGTCATCCAGCATATACATAAAGGTGTGGCATTCAGGTCCAAGGAAGTTTTAATACCACTCTAGTTACCCCTTATCAGACATATCACTGAGTGCAATGCCCCCTGTGGCATGTACCTAACCAGACATTTGCAGCAGTTGGAACGCTCACAGATATTTCTCACCAGGAGAATTCAGGGCATGAATACCATATCTTACATTGATCACGTAAAGGGTGTGTATCTGTATTCAGTCTCCTTTACGTTGCTGAGAATGGATCTTTGCTGGGCTTATAGGGCTTCTTCAGCCCCAGCCCTGATGGATCTGTTGCACATGTCCAAAACAAACAACACCAGAAACACTAGATCTGTGGGTCGGAACTTCACTTTAGACATAAACAGAACATACTTGAGAGGCAGATATGTGTTCCAAAGAATCACAACACTGTGTAATAAGCTTCCCATCCATGTAAAACAGAGGTCATCCCTGACCCTATTCAAACAAAACCTTGACAATTGGATGGAAAGTCATAAATTTACCTCTGGTCTAGCCCCTTGTCCCTTATTGACAGAGGACATCAATAAGAGAAGTAGTATCCTAACTAACACCCCTAACAACCACCTTATAAATCCCTTAGTTACCTCCCTACTAACATGCACACCCCAATACAGATGGCCATGATACTCAAGACACAAATGGCATGGGGTAAATGGCTAGGCTTGTAAGGGCCCTAATGATTGTTAGGCTAGTAACAACCCATAAACCATAGGGTTGCCACCTTTTTCTACCACCTTAGTATGTGGCAAAAATCAGACCATAGCCACACCCCTTGCACTACTCACAAACCCACCTCTCTCTGCATATTTCCATGCTCACCCCACCCACTTTCTTGTACATTTTATGACATCAATGCATACATCATTGTGAGGTGGAATGCCTTGTTTTTATTTCTTCTTCTCTTTTTTAACAAGTCCCAGTTTTCACTGTATTGCATTAGCAATGCTTTCCATTGAAAGTTATTCAGTGCCTGCTATTTTCAAACTCCGGCATTCTGTTTATGCTGATAAACAGAAAATGGGAGTTTGGACAGTGCTTGCTGAACTACTGGACCAATATTCAGATTTCCACATAGTCTGGAAAATGACAGATAGGTCGCAATGCTAATGAACCTATGATTTTATGAACAAGCTGCCTAGTTCTACTCTATAGCCTATAAAACCTCAAGGAACATATCAAACCTTACTTTTCCTAATATTCTCACTTGTAAATATCTGCATACTAGAACTATGTCTATATTATTATTATTACTTCACAATCTTAGTATTTCACTGAGGTTCTGAAATAATAAGTTCACTATTTTGTGAATTTGTCTTGCAATCATTTCTCAACACATATTTACTGTCTGGGTGCAACATTATTTGCTATGCTTTTTGTAACCTGGTCTGAGCCCATAATTGATGTTCTGTTATCAGTGCTCTATCCCAGTCAAAAATGTAAGTAAAATAAATAAATGAAATAAAACCAGTGAAACAATAGATGCATGTAGATTCATAGGTAGGTACTAGGCTATCGGCCCAAGGGCCTAAGTAAGCCTAGCCAACAAGGTTCCCTGGCTTATGCCACCTAAGAAAGTTAATTTCCGGTACCCCTTTTGAGCAGAGCCACAGAAGTGATCCACAGGGTGTATTTCCTATTTCCCATCCACTCATTAAGATTTTTCTTGAAGAGTGCTAATGAGGAACTTTGCTTGACATAGATGGGTAGCTTGTTCAAGAGTATAGGAAGTCTCTGGGACAAGAATCTATCCCTCCAGAATGTCCTGTTTATTGTGGTGACAAGGTTTAGTTCCCTAGAGCGTGTAGCTCGGAGGGATTGGGATTTCTTACGGTGTAGCATGTCCAACAGCTCTGGGTTTAACATAGCTTTATATGTTAGGCAGAGATCTCAGAGTAGGCGATATGCTACAGAGTAAAGCTGGAGTTTTTTGAGACAGTCATTGTAGGGCATCTGTTTGAGGCCAGTAATCCTCTTTCTGAGGTAATTCTGTGGCCCTTCCAGCTGCTGCAGATGTCTTGAGGTACATTCCAAAAAGGGCATTGTACTCTATAATGGGTCTAATGAGTGCAGAGTAGTGGGGAACAATAACCTCTTTTTTCCTGGATGAGAACCCTTTTGTGATGAGGTTTGCCACATAGAGGGATTTCCTGACTACTGTAGTGATGTGATTATAAAAGGAGAGAATACTGTCCACCTGGGTCCCAAGGTCTCTTATCACACATTTTGCGTTAAGTAGACTGCCATTTATGTGGTAGTTCATGGTTACAGAGTTTTTACCAAAGGGGATGACAATGCACTTTTTCGCATTGAACTTGAGGCCATGCCTCTGACACCAAGCATCTGTCTCAGTGACGCCTTTCTGTAGGATGTCCACATCATTTGGGGAATCGACTATAGCTCCTAGTTTGCAGTCATCTGTGAACTTCATTAGCCAGAGTCCTTCGGTGTTGGCCTGTACTTCAGAAAAGTAGATACCAAACAGGCGAAGGTCCCAGAACTGAACCCTGTGGTACTCAACTTGTCACTGGTTTGAAGTCAGATTTGGAGTCTGCAACTTTTACAGTGTTGGTATTCTCAGTGAGCCAGTTGGCAACCCATCTTGTGATGTAGAGGTTTATACCTGGTTTACTGAGTTTAGCTATAATTCCAGAATGGGGGATGGTGTCGAAAGCCTTGGCGAGGTCAAGATAGGCTGTATGAACCACCTTACCCTCATCTACAGCTTTGGTGACTGCCTCAAAGAAGTTGATCAAGTTCAGAAGGCAGGATCTGCCTTTCACAAACCCAAACTGGATGGGGTCCAGAGTTTGGAGGTTACCAGTGTCTTTGTTTGAGTTCCATGGTGATACATTCCATGGCTTTGCAGACCAGGCTCATCAGGCTAATAGGGTGATAGTTCCCATGGTCAGTGGTGGCTCCCCCTTTGTGAAGTGGGATAACTGTTGCTGTGCACCATTCAGTGGGCACAAAGCCTGACATGAGACTATTATTGAACATGGTGCTTAGGTGGGGAATAAGTTGGTTCTGAAGTTCGTGTAAAATGCAGCCTGGGATGTTGTCCAGTCCCATGGATGCTGTATTTTTGGTTTTAGAGAGTGCAGCTTTTACCTGCATAGATGTGATTACAGGGACTCTGCATTCTTCCTGTATAGATATGGGCCATTTAGGGGGTGAGAGGGGGGTAAAGTTAGCACTGAACCTATCTGCCAGGATGTTGGCAATATCAGTTGGTTCTGTAATTTTTGTGCTGTAACTCAGAGCAGATCTGGGTGTTGCCATCGAGATTCTTGAAATAGCTATAGAATGCTTTGTGGTTGCCCTTGGAATCAGTGGTGATTTTGTTTTCGTACCTAGCTTTGGAGGATCTTATAAGGGATCTTAGCTTCTTACTGAGGCTGACCAGTCAGCTCATCCACTCATGGGATTTTACTCTCTTTTGCAACAGTTTATTCCTTCTGTTGTAGAGTTTGTTTATGGCAGGGGGCCACCAGATTGGCTTCCTTTTTTGGAGACTAGCATCTTGGTTCTGTTAGGGATAGCACAATCCATGCACTCATGTAAGTGCTTATAGAGTGCATTTGTGTAGGATTCAGCAGTCGTAACTGTTTTGTCCATCTGCATGGGTGTCATGAAGTTTTCCACTTCTGTCTTAAGAAGCATGAAGTTGGCTTTGGAGAAATTTTTTACTGTGGTTTTCTTAATGGTGGGTGGGGGCGGGATGCGGATATCTAGGGTGATTAGCTTATGGTTGGATCTGACCAACGAGGAGTTGATTTCAGGTGTAGAGCACTGGTCACTCATGGTCTAGGATATTGTTGCTCCTGGTGGGGGTGTGGATAAGTCGATCCAGGGCATTGGAATTTATGAATTCCAGAAAGCGTTGAGTGAAGGAGTTGGTACACGAGTAGTTTTCCCAGTTAATGATGGTGTGTTTGGTTGAACCCTAATATTTTCCGGTATATCAAGAAAAGAGGAGTGGAAATCCTGGGGCATGGTGGGGGATCTGTAGCAAGCTACAATTTGGATTGCACCTTTGCCCAGAGTTAGTTGTACGTGGATAACCTCGGATGCATTATGCTGCGAAACTAGCCTGGAGGTTTGGATATCCTTAATGAATATGGACACATCTCCGCCTTTGGTGTTCTGGTCCAGGTTAGATGGCCGAAAAGTGTGGTATGAGTTATAGCCTGGTAATGCAGGGGTGCTCACTAGAGCCTTGAACCAGGTCTTGGTCACTGCACAGATATCAATGTTCTCCATTTTAAGGAGTGCCTCAAGTGAGTGCATTTTTAGATTTAGACTTCTAGCATTGAGTAGCATTCCCTCAGTTTTTGCTTGCCTGTTCCTGTTACAGTGGTGAATTTGTCATTTGAACCTTGCCTAAAAAAGGAACTTATAAGGGTGGCAAGAGCCTTAGTCAGTATCCAGAATCCCAGGGGCAATAGGTGCAGGCCATCTCTTGCAAAGCATCATGGTTTGTCGACCATGTCGTCCCAGGCAGAGAGATACTGGGATCCCCTTAGAATGACACCAGAAGCTTAGCCAATTGTTGAAGTCAGTCATTTTGTCCTTGTACTGCGGTATCATTCTGGGCGATGACAGGATGCTACTCAGGGCTAGAGTCATACCTGCCTGGGCTACAAGATCGGAGAGCTCTTCCATGCCTCTTTTCATGTAGTCCAGGGAAGTACGTCTCAGGTCGTTCACACCAACATGGACAATGACAGAGTCATATTTGTACTTGTTGTGGAGTGACTTGAGTGCATGGGTTATATGGCGGATGCTGGCACCCAACAGGCAGCTGACAGTAGCCTTCTCCTTTTTTAGCCTGGTGAGTGGGACATCAGTGTGCCTGACTATAGAGTCATTTATGACTAGTATGTTGGGTACGTTGGTTTGCCTTATGGGCTGTGGTTTATTGGCATACTGAGTCTGTGGGCTATTTGTCATTTGGGTTGTGTTGGGGGGTGGAGTTGTCTTGCGTTTCTGCTTTGGAGGTCTCTGTTGCTTGAGCAGATTATTATTGAGAGCCTCTGCGAATGTTTTTGTGTTTCTATTTGTGGACTTTGGTGGTGTAGGTTTCGTCGGACTATGTGATGAGTGTGGTGTGGTGCAAGTGTTTACTTTCTCCTTTTGACTGTCAAGTGCAGTCTTGGTTGGATAGAGCTTTAACTCCAGTTTGGCTAGATAAATGCATCTCTCACAGGTTGTAGTGTTGGGTGGTAGAAGGAGAGAGTTGTCTGTGTACATGAAGCAATTGCTGCATTGCTCCAAGATGCCCAGATTCATCAGATAGACAGGAGAGAACACTGGGAGCTGACCTTTGGACATGCCTGAATAAAAAACTACTTTCCTCTAGACAAGTGAGGAACGTGAGTATAAGAGCTGTTTTTGTCTAAACAAGTGAGGAAAGTAAGTACAGAAACTGTTTTCCTCTAGGTAAAAAGGAAGGTTGAGTGCTATTGTAATTTGTAGCTTATTTAGTGCTAACAAGTTCTGAAAAAGTGCTGAGCATGAATAAGCAAATCCAAGTGCTAAAACTAAGAATCTGTACCTGGATCTTCTGGTAGATAGGCTACCTAGTGCTTACCACTCCCACTGATAAGCTGGAATGCTTCCTTCCAACACAGAAAGGCTTGGGGGCTCATAAGCTTACAAACAGTCCTGGATACAGCACATCTGTATCTGGACTAGACTAGTTACAGGAAAGGTGGGAAACAAGTGCAAGTGCGGGCTTTAAAACCAGAAAGTTGAAGAGATGTAAAAACTGCCCACTTGGCCAATAAACTACAATTTCTGGGCCAGAAACCACTCTTGTGGGACATAAGCTACCTAGTGCTTACCACTCCCACTGATAAGCATAGACACCTCTAACCTGCCAACTATTGTGAACCCATGGAAAGCCTAGAGGAGAGAACGCTCTACAGGACATTCAGCTGGCCTGTTCCCTATTACATACATCTTAACACTGGATGTATGGATTGGCCATTATAACTTCTTGAGCAGGAATGGATGGACAGCAGGGTTTTCAGCCTCTCTGGTGTAGCCAGGTCTTGTTCCTGAGGATTGAATGGCTGATTGCTTATAGATACTGGAGCCATCAATTAGAGTTCTCAAATGGCTGAACGGCAGAAGGATCAGGTAGAGGGGCATAAACATTTCTTATGGATAATCCTGAAGAACAAATGGTAGTTATACAAGGGCATAAGATCTATGTTTTCCAGTCTAGAATACTGCAATATTTCTATTTTGTAGTCAGTATTTTCCAAAATTCTGAAACGAAAGCATCAAGGTTATTTCATCATAAACATAGTAAATGCAAGAGGCAATTCTCTTTTTAGAACATTTTTTAAAAATCATTCACTGATGTATTTAAAAATAAATAAATGTAGTAAACTCAAAATCATAACTATGCTGCTTTAAAAAGCTAAGTGTCTTGCTAAGGTTTATTTCACAGTATTATGGTTTTCATGTAACCAAGTATGTCTTGCACACACCACTGCTCTGATCTGTGCTGAGATACCTGTTATGTCCTGAACGCACTACTGCTCTGGTCTGTGCAAGAATATAGGTTATGTTTTCCACACATTACTGCTCTGGTCTGTGCAGGGATACATGTTATGTTTTGCACACACACCACTGCTCTGGTCTCTGCAGGGATACGTGTTACATTTATTTTGCACACACAACTGCCCTGGTTTGTGCAGGGATAGCTATTATGTCTTGCACACCCCACTGCTCTGGACTGTGCAGGGATATGTGTTACGTTTTGCACACACCACCGATCTGATTCATGCTGTGATACCTGTTATGTTTTGTAGACATCACTGCTCTGGTTTGTGTAAGGATACCTGTTCTGTCTTGAACACACCACTACTGTCGTTTCACCATGGATACATGTTATGTCTTGCACACACCACTTTTCTGGTTTGTGCAGGGATATGTGTCATATTTTACACACACCTCTGATCTGGTCTGTGCCAGGATACCTGTTATATCTGGCAGACATCATTGCTCTGGTTTGTTGAGGGATAGCGGTTATGTCTTGCACACACCAATTCTCTGGTTTGTGCAGGGATACTTGTCTGTTACATTTGGCATATTCTGGCAGCACATACTGTCCCTTTTGAACATTATTTTGTCTTATTTTTCTTCTTAGTGGCTGTATCATTGTCATTTAGCTCTTTGTATAACTTCATTGTGTTTGTCACAATGTTCAACAATGTGCTTAGTCTTGTTATAAAATGTATTTAACATCAGACTTACTGGGTTTATCCATCTATCTGCCTATTTATATGTCACTCCATTAGGTTTTTGTTTGTTTATTAAATGAGATGCTCTGTATTTTTAGACAAAACTTGGGCAGCAGTATTTCACAATAAACAATGAATATCATAAGATGAACATATTTAGATATGGCACCCAAAAACATTTAGTGAAACATATTACCATTTAATACGAGATACTGGAGTTAGGGATGTAATAACCATAATCAGCCTGCCCTCCTAGGTGCACAAATTCAAGGCTCATCCCACAATTCAAAAATGATGACTGTCTTTCTTGAAGTTAATGGAACATTGCAGTGGTCGTCATATCCTTCCCATCCCTGTGTCCCTCGCTCTTTCTCTCAAATTCTCATTTGCTTGATCTTCAGTTTCAAAACAACATTTAATAGCATTGGTCCGTCTGAATTGTATGCATATATATTCACAGCTGTCTTGCAATAATGGTGGTCTGAACTTTTGGTTATATGTCATTCTTAATTATATTCACTGAGACACTAGATTCTACCAACATTCTGGCCACTGTTTTCCTAACTGTTTAATTTACTGTATAGATATAAATATGGTTAGCTTTCTACTTCTATTCTTATTAACGTCCTTTTAGACAATTCTGAGATACTCTGCACATGTGTCATTGAAGCCTGCCTTTTTACATTTTCAAATTATTATTATTATTATTTTTATATGGCAGCCGCTCTTCGTTGTTTTCCTCCATCACTGGAGATTCCACACATAGTGGCAAAATGATTAAACATTTAATAAAATTATAAAAATTTGCAAAATGGTAAAGCGGTTCTTTTTCAAAATATTTTATTTTGTTTTACTTATGTCATTATTTATTTTATTCAGGTTTACTGGAGAACACTGATCTAAGATAACAGATTTCAGGATCTACATTAATAGTGTAAGCGCCAAAATATATCATTATCACATTACATTGCAAAAAGCTATTGAACAAATATATAACTCGAAAAAAAAAATAATGCAGATTACAAGATAAAATAAAAATTATATTTAGGAAAAAGAGCACACAAGGTAAAGCATCCAATTATGTAATTTATGCAAAAAGTAAAAAAAAAAAAAAAAAAAAAAAGTCAGAAATAACAAAAAGAATAAGAAAAATTAAAATAATGCCACAAGTGAAATGAAATTATGCAATGAAAGCTAAAGTGTGTCTCAAATTAATAGAAGGAAAGGAGTTCTAGGAAGGAAGATAGGAAGAAAGCCGCCAAAGAAAAAGACGTGAAGGAAGGCACTGAAAAAGAAGAAAATTTAAAGGATTTGAAAAAGTTTAAAATCATGTCAATGGCAAGGAGAGAAAGTTGGTTGTATGAAAAAGAAATATCATATAATACCCAAGAACTAATGGAATTCATGAAGTTGAAAGAGATGTCCAGGGATTAAGACAGGCTTAGAGTAAAGGTCACTACATCTTTCCAATTCAGATGCCACTCTAGAGCTGGTGTTTTGTTCTTGAGGGGGCTTTAACGCTGTAAACAGTCTTGTGGATGAAGCCTCACGCTGTTGCAGCAGGTCTAGGGACTGGCTCATGCTAGTCAGCTAGATGTTCTAGCCCAGAAATGTCTGTGGCTTCTTATTATCAGCCAAGCAGTTCAGAGAAAATCTCAGCCATGTACTCTAGAAGGGAAAAGCGAACATCCAAATAGGGTGGTTAACCATTCACTCTTACAGGAGTACTTGTGGTGCAGGTAAGTACACATGTTGCGGGGAGAGGAGTACTTGTGGTGCAGGTAAGTACACATGTTGCGGGGAGAGGGTGTGTCAGTCTGTATAGTTGTGTTGAGATGTTTGTGAATTTTTGTAGGGGCATGAATGAGGATGAATGTACGTATGTGTCTGCCTAGGGGGTCATACTTAGGTAGGGGGGGTCACATGTCTTAATGTCTATGTTTGCATGTGTGTGTCTGACTACCTAGTTGAATGCAATACAATACAATACAGTAGACATGTTAGAGAACCGTGTGTGTGTGTGTGTGTGTGTCTGTGTGTGTCTGTGTCTGCCCTGGCGGTCACAGGTAGCGGGTCAGATGTCTATATATATGTGTGTGTGTGTGTGTCTAATTACCTAGTTGAATGCAATGCAATTCAGTATAGTAGATATGTTAGAGAACCATGTGTATGTGTCTGCCCTGAGGGGTTACACTTAGGTAGGGGGTCAGATGTCTATATATGTATGTGTGTGTCTATCTAGTTGAATGCAATGCAATTCAGTATAGTAGATATGTTAGAGAACCATGTGTGTGTGTCTGCCCTGGGAGGGGTTCAGATATCTATATATGTATGTGTGTGTCTTACTACCTAGGTGAATGCAATACAGTAGATATGTTAGAAAATCCTGTGTGTGTGTGGGGGGGGTGCATAGGCATCTGAATGTGTGTGCATGTACACATAGGTGGGTGTACTTGTTATTATCACATGCTGCTAAGGAGACCACTAGTGTGGTGAGGTCTGACAGTGTTGTGTTTCATTCAGACATGGTCATGAGGTCTTTCTCATTTTGGCTATACCTTGTCCCCTGAATTGGAATTTCTGTCCATCCAACAGATGTTACATAGCTAATATGGATGAAAACTATGGATGAAAACAAATTCTTGGAATGCTAGGCATGGATTTTATGCCTTCCTGAAATCTACAAGAGTGATGGTCTCTAATGAGAGTTGGATCAGACTGCCAGATCTCTGGACCTAGAACTGAGAATCTCTGATTACTGGAGTTTTTTAGAGTAGTAAGAAGTGAGGAATATTGAACCAATTGAGATATAAGATTATAACTTATTTCTCTAATAGTAAGCTGACTTGCAAGGCAAGGGAAGGAGTTAAGATGTAATAATATTAAAATTAAGGCACCACAAAGACGCTGTGATCTTTGCTGAACAGGTAACCAACTCACTTTTCGTAAAATACAGGAACGCTGTTCAGTTCCTTGAACAAGGACAATACGATAGCAATGTTTATTAGATATAATTAGATATAATTTGAAGGGAGTTAAGGTTCTTATTTAAAGCAGAAGAGAATAAAGGAAGGGTTTACTGAAGTTAATCTGGTAAAATCCCTTTCCCTACTGCTTCTTTCCATGAAGGAGACAAGAAGTGAGATATCGTCCAAGCCCAGTACTAATTGTTTTGCAGTTTTTTAGCATTATGAATGTGCAACTGAGTGCCTACATTTTAATCAAGCAAAAGATAAGTATTTAAAAGGAGAAACAGTTTCCAGATTGTTTGGGCAGTCATGGCTGATAAGAATAAGAGAGGAATTAAGCTTTTGAAAGGAGCTAAATACCATTAAGCTTTTGTTGGGTTAAGAAGAAGTTTCTTTGATATGATCCAGTTTACAACATGGAGAGAAAATCTTGTTGAAAGAGATTGTTGAGTGAGAAATATGAATGAAGCCGCCAAAAATATGAAAGTAATAGAATGACGAATATCTAAAGAAGGTCCGTTACTGTAAAAGTAGGACAGTAAGTAAGACAAAACAGAACTCTGAGAAATGTCTATAAGAAGGTGAGCTTAGGAAGAGACAGTGGAATGTATTTTCAGTAAAATGAACGCCGTGAAAAAAAGAAAAATAAGGGGCCATTGGGAAGCATTGTTATTAATATCATATTTAGTCAAGGGAAAACGGAATAAAATGTGAGTGACCATATAAAGAGGCTTAGTTGGATGAATAAACATAGCACTAGTGATCTGCCCAGTATCGCTAGCAATTGAAATCTCATCAGGTAAAGTCTGGTTAGCAGCCATACTGCGTCTGCTGCCCACATAACATTCTGTTTCAGTGAATACTGTGCTTATCAGAGATGTATTTGGAAAGATGCATATAACACTGGAAGAACTGGATAGCTCTGTGATCAACACAGGAGTTAGGATTGCTAATTTTTGGAAATGATTTGCTAAAGCCATCTTTCAATGTTTTAGTAAACAATTTTTGAAAATAAAAGTATTTTTTTTTAAATATGCTTCAAAAGATATACAATGTGCTCTCTATAAGCTTTTGCAATACATGAATGTAGATTATCAGAGCCTGGCTGATTATTGTTAGGAAGGCTATTTATAGTGTTTTCAACATCAGAGGCTGAGACAAAATGAGTGGTATTCAAAGTAATTAACGCTGTAGCACTACTGTTGTTTTGCTGAGCTTGTGTAGTGCTATGGTGATAATAACCAATTCAGACACCAGAAAGTCCCTCTGAACAAAAGTTCATTAGCAATGTATTTGCATGTCTCTGAGCTGAACAATTAATGCTGGCACCTACACAAACGCGTACATACCCATACACACACACACACACACATATACGTGCGAGTGGGCGCACACACACACATACGTGCGAGTGGGCGCACACATACACCACACACACACATATGAGTGCACACGCATACATACCCATACAAACACATATATACGTGCGAGCAGGCACACACACACACACACACACACACACAAACAAATCACAATACTCCCACTCTAGGTTATATGATAGGAACAGCTAGAGGCATCAGTGAGACCACCAATGTTTCCGTGTCAACCGGTAGAAGTGTGCATGTAAGTAACAGCTCAAGCATCCTGTCTGAGGATAATCAAAAAATAATTTCTTACATTATAATTACTGCCCAGTTTTCCTCTTCTGCTAGTTGGGCTACACTGGCATTCCACAGAAGAGTTTATATTGTAAAAAGTCATTACTTGCAGAAGTATCTGTCAGCAAAATGAGTAGTAAAATATAGCATCAACAGGTAATGTATACATTCTTACTGTGACCACCTTAGTAGTCACTCCAGAAAGCTACTGGTGGAAGACATGTTCAGTTCATTTCAACATGTGCGTTCACTCTCTCACACACACACACACACACACACACACACACACACACACACACACACACACACACACACACACACACACATACACATGTCATAGCAAGTTGGCTATTTACGAGCCTCGTATTTCTGACATGCAACAGAGAAATGTAGGGAGTGGCTCCAGACCTTTAATATATGCTGCAAGTTGCATTTCAAGGAAGCACAAATTAGCCTGCAAAGTCAAGTCAATGAGAAGTGCACCTACCCATTTATGAAATAAAAAAGCACTTATTGGGTCATCTGCCTCACATATACAAATGTGGTACAAACTACCTACGTAGTTAATAAACAAATATTCAGTGACTGCGTCTTCCAAGCAGGCCTTCTTCTAACCCACAGATAATTACTAAGCCCTCCAATGGCAGCAGGCCTTCTTCTAACCCACAGATATTTACTAAGCCCTCCAATGGCAGCAGGCCTTCTTCTAACCCACAGATATTTACTAAGCCCCCCAATGGCAGCCCCTTTGACTTTTGTGCATCTCATTTATGCAGTTTAAATCATGTGATCACTATAACGAAGTTTTATTAGTTTTGAACAGATCCACGATGGCACTGCAAAGCCAGATGAATAGCTCTTTAATTGTGGTAAAACAATAGCTGTGTCAGTCAGTTTCATCCACAGACAGCCACCATACCTATCAGTTATAGCACATCACATAAACATTACAATAAGTGGCCACAGCAGTATACGTGCTAACTTTCCATTTTTTTTTTGAGAAACACATTATAACCTTGCAAAGGCAAATTATTAGTTGTCACACTTGCCTAGTTGATGAGCAAAAGTAAATATTCAGTCATATACAGGCATCCCCCCCCCCCCCATACAAACAGTATACTCTTACCAACCCAGTTAAACAAATCAGTATTTAGTCACTGGCTTTGCAAGCAAGGCTCCATCTCTTTAATCCATAGACTGCCTTCATACCCTAAAATTGTAACCATTTTAATAATGTACACTACAAATGTTCTACTTACAGCATGTGCAAAAATGCAGTCAGTAATTACAGTGATATCTATTAGCTTTTGTTTTTTTCCAGAAACACATATTGACTCTGGAAAGCCCAGCTTTCCCTTCCCCTTAACATGCAGAAGAACATTCAGTCTCATGTTCCCATCCACAGTCACACACAACATGAACACTACCTTAACCAGCTAACAAACAAGTCAGTATTTAATTATTGCCATCTCCAACCGAGGGTCGGTTACTTTCATCCATAACCTGCCACCATACCCTCCAGTTATAGCCATTTGACTACATACACCTACAATATTTGAATTTTATCACATAACAACTAAAGCAAATTTCCATGGTGATATATTTTAACTTATTTCACAAAAAAAAACATATGGTAGCCCATCAACATTAGATCAGTGACTGGTACATCCACTTACTTAACAAATGAGCACATATTCATCCAGCTGTCATAGACATACAAATGCAATGTAATATCAACACACTTTACAAACAGTCATTCATTCCCTGTTAAGAGGTATGTCGCTTTCAGACAGAAACTGCCACCAAACCTATCAATTGCAGCAACTTTGACTATGTATAGCTCAGCTATACATAGTGATGGTGGCTACAGTTTGACTATGTATAGCTCAGATATTTAATATAAATTAGACAAAATAAAATGAGTGGCCACAGTAATAATTGTAAACTTGTTTCACATACATGTACAGTAACCATTCAAAGTGAAATCAGTGATGTTAAATGCCAGATGTCTATCACTTTCATCTATAAATCATCACCATATCTAGCACTTATAGTAACACTGACTATGTGAGTTTCAAATTATTGATTTATAACACAGCATAAAATGATTGATTTATATCACAAAAGTACAATTGAGCAATTAAATATGAAACCTTGGCCAAACTCAAGGAATATCCCACTCTGTATTATTGACAGAGCTAAATAAAATCCATTGATGTTAAGGAATATTCTGCATATATCAGTTATTTCCACAGATAGACCCTCCGTGCATGTTGGCATTGAACTAAATGGGACCATTGTTACTTCCAGGATGTGACTATGTTTTAATAGGTTCATGAGAGAACTGGTTGACTACCATTGTTATTGATTGTTCATCTCTTATGTTGTGCATGGAATTGTCCATACTTTCTGGCTTGTTGGAATTGCTGTTGATGAAGTAATGTTTTTGTTACAAAAATACAACTGAATGAATAGCAGCCTGCAAAGTAAGATAATTGATAAGATCCCCTTTAACTAACAAAATAAAAGAGTAAATAAGGCACACAGCCAATCCAACCGGAGAAAAACAAGAAGAACCTAGCCAAGCTGGAGTTTGGACTATGTGATTCCTTGGAACCTCTTGTAAAAGAGGGTTGTGTGATATATGCAAATGACCCCTTAAGGACACCATTCAGGCTTTAATTTGTCCATTAATCAACTTAAGAAGAAATAAGCCATGGGCATTCAGAACCGCCCTATAGCTGAAACACCCGGTGTCCTTAGGAGGTCATTTGCATATATCCCATAATCCTATTTTACAAGAAGTTTCAAGGAATCACACATTGCAAACTCTAGCTTGGCTAGTTTTTTCTTGTTGCTTTGACTGGCAAAGAAATATAAGCTCATATTTGGTCATTTGACCACCCACACACACAAACATGCCATACACTACCTACAATGTTAACAAACATATTTAATCATCATCCCATGCAAATGGGTCTGTTGTTTTCATCCACATATTGCTGCTATACCTGACAATTTCAGCCCATTTGACTCGGAACATATCAGATGCTTAATTGAAATCACATAAAATAATAAAAAATGAATGATCATGGTAATTTCTGAATTATTGCTCACATATGATCACTGGTGCTGCAAAGGCAGTTAACAAATAAAAAAATGGCCACAGTGTATATGTAACTTGTTTCACACAAGGGAACAGTAGGATGATGCAGCCAGATCAATGGTGGTCAAATGACAGGTGTCAGTCATGTTTATCCACAGATTTCCACCACAGTTATTTATTTATTTGAATTTGTTGATGGAGAGTCCACTGGGTCAGAGCACCCCATTTTCAGTGGAGGCCCGGGGAGAAAAGCTCCACAGGTAGTTACATTCATGACAATAGAGGTTACATTGATGGAAATTACAGTGGTAAAGGATGTATAATAAGCAAAAAGGCATTCTTGCATAACATTTCATACTGAAGAAAATAAAGTTATATATTAGATAGGAAAAAAAAAATATAAAAATCAATTTTCAGACATTTGAGCAACTTTGGAAAGACAGAACATATATGATAAGATTATTTTAAGAATTAAGTTAGAATTATTGAAGAATTCCTGGTAAAGAATAGTATGAGGGTTACTAATTGAGAAAAGAAAGGTAATTTAAGCATAGTGAGGTGTTAATGCAAATAGAGTACAATTTATTAGACTTGCACCATATAGAATACTACTGAGAAAGGGGGATAACTTCATTACCAGAGGAAATTGGATGTTCTATTGCAGGAATAATGTACTGATCCTACATTATTATAAAGAGGGGTCAAGGGTCTAAGAGTAGTGGGGTGCTAAGGTTAGGTAGGAGCATGAGAAGGGCATTTCCATTTGGGGGACAGATGGGGGTGCAGGGCAGATTTGAAGTTCTTATGGCTTGGTATAGTGCGTAGTGGAGGGGGAAGAGAGTTCCATAGTTTGGCTATGGTGTAGCAATTATCCAGGGGGATGTGAGGGTTTGTGCACTCGTAGGAGGTTTTGGCTGTCAGATCTGAGGGAGCAGCTGGGTGTTTAGGGTATTAGGGATGTGGTGAGAGAAGGACAGTCTGCAGGTTTGTAGATGAGTTTGTGGGCAGTGGTAAGTTGTAGGTATTTTAGGTAGTTAGAGACTTCTAGCCATTGGAGGGTATGTAGGGAGAGGCAGTGAAGATAAGAATTCTTAGAATTGGTTGCAAATTTGCAGATTTTGTGGTAGCAGGATTTAAGTTTAGAACGAACACCCAACTGAAGGTTGGAGAATAGGGGAGCACCATACATGAGAGAGGGGAGAAGGAAGGTAGTGCAAGAGTTTGTTGGGTGGAGGGGCTAAGGAACGGTTGTGTCTCTAGAGGAGACCGATTTTTGATGTTTTTTCTTAATTGTGGAGTAAATGTGGGAATCAAATTTTAAGTTTTCATCGATGGTGATGCCTAGTAGCTTGTACAGGGAATGATTTCTAGGGGGTGTTATTCTGGCTTTTAATGGAGAATAGGTTTTTATTGAAATTGGAGAGTTTGGTAGGAGTAAAAATCATTAGTTTTGTTTTCATTTAGGGCTAGGTGATTGGATTGCATGCATGATTCAGTTTTGGAGAAGACTGAGTTTTTAGTAGTAGTTCAGAGGGGCAGGAGGATGAGCAGATGATGGTGGAGTGACATCTGCATACTGGATAACTGAGGCTTTGGGGATGGAGTGGTAGAAGTAGTTGATGAATATGTTAAAGAGAAGTGGGCCCAGTACAGATCCCTGGGCAACTCCTGTGGGAGTTGGTAAGAAAGGAGAGGTAGATGCTTTCCATTGGACAGCTTGTTGGCAGTGGGATAGATAGCTGGAGAACCAGGCTAAGGTAGAGGAAGAGAGATTTAAGTATGAGAACTGGGACAGGAGTAAGGAGTGGGAGATGGTGTCAAAAGCTTTAGAAGGGTCTATAAACAGTGATGATACGTATGTGCCATTGTCATGTGCTGGGTTGATGGCTTCAAGACAGGATAGGAGGGTGGTCATGGTGCTGTGGCTGGGCCAAAACCCATATTGAGTAGGGCATATGAGTTTCTGTAGGGTCAGGTATGGCATAAGTTGTGAGTGGATAGTCTTTCTGAGTATTTTAGAAAGAGGAGAGAGTATTGCTATGGGTCTGAAATTGGTTGTGTTTGTTATTACCACCTTTGTTGAGGGGGATTATGAAAGTTTCCCACCAGATAGTCGGGACATAAGATTCTTGTATGGATCTATTTATAAGAATAGATATGGGTTCATAGGTAGGTACTAGGCTATCTTCCCGAAGGCATTTATAAGCCTAGCCAGAATGTGTTGGCTTTTGCTGCCCCCTTAGATTTGTTCCCTGTGCCTATGTCCAGCAGAGCTACTGAAGTGATCCCCGGGGTAAACTTTGTTTCCCATCCACTCGTCAAGGTTTCTCTTGAAGGGTACTAGCGAGGAGCTCTGCCTAATGTAGATTGGAATCTTGTCCCAAAGCATGAGAAGTCTCTGGGACAGGAATCTATCCCTCTAGCACATCCTATTTATTGTTGTGGTGAGGTTTAGATCCCTAGAGCATGTGGCTCGAGGGGATAAGGTTTTCTTTAGGTGGTGCATGTCCATCAATTCTGGGTTGGACATGGCATTGTATGTCAGGCAGAGATCACCTCTGAGCAGGTAGTATGCAACCGAGTACAGCTGGAGTTTCTTCAGTCAAGCTGCATAGGGCATCTGTTTGAGGCCAGTGATCCTCTTGGTGAGGTACTTCTGTGATCTTTCCAGCTGTTGCAGGTGTCTTGAAAGGTACATCCCAAATGGGGCATTGTACACTGTGATGGGTCTGATGAATGATGAGTAGAGGGGCACAATGACCTCTTTTGATCTGGATGCAAACCCTTTTGTGATTAGGTGGGCCACATTTTCTAACCACTTTGGCAATGTGATTATCAAAGGATAGATTACTATCTACTTGGGTCCCCAGATCCCTTATTACATTTTCCGTATTTAGGGGACTACCACCTATGTGGTAGTTTGTAGGTACTTTGTTATTTCCAAAGGGAAGTTGGTCAGCCATAGTCCACCTGTGCTTATCTGTAGCTCTAAGAATTATATGCCAAACAGGAGGGGTCCTAGGACTGAGCCCTGGGGAACACCACTTGTAACCGATTTAGTCAGACCTAGTTCCTGCAACTCTTACCATGTGGGTTCTGTCCATGAGCCAATTGGCAACCCATCTTGTGACATAGGGGTTTATGTTCAGGCTGGTGAGCTTGTCTGTAATACCAGAATGGGAAATGGTGTTGAAGGCCTTTGCGAGGTCTAGGTAGGCTGTGTGTACCACCTTTCCCTCATCTATAGCCTTTGTAACAGTCTCAAAGTTGTCCACCAGGTTTAGGAGGCATGATCTGCCCTTAACAAAGTTGAACTGGGTAGGGTCCAGAGTTTGGAGGTTCCCAATGTCTCTGTTAATGGGTTCCATGATGATGTGCTCCATAACCTTGCAGACCAAGCTAGTCAGGCTTATGGGGCGATAGTTCCTGGGGTCTGTTGTAGCTCCACCTTTGTGGAGTGGAATAACCATTGCTGTGCACCACTCTATGGGTACATAGCCTGTGGAGAGGCTAGGTTTGAACAGTGTGTTCAGGTGAGGGGTTATTTCGTCTTTGAGCTCATGTAAGACGCAGCCTGGGATACTTTCCGGTCTCATTGATGCTGTGTTTTTGGCTTTGGAGAGGGCTATTTTAACCTGAGTGTCTGTGATTTCAGGGGTTCTACATTCTTCTGGTATGGTTATGGGCCCTTTTGGGGGTGAGAGGGGGTGAAGTTTGCACTGAACCAGGATGTTGGCAATATCGGTTGGTTCAGTGTATTTTGTGCCATTCTGCACTAAGTCAGAGCAGATCTGAGAATTGCCACTTAGATTCTTGACATAGCTAAAGAATGCCTTGTGGTTATCTTTGGAGTCCTTGGCAAGTTTTCTTTCAAAGCTCATCTTGGACAATTTTATGAGGGATCGTAGTTTCTTGCTGATACTGATCAGGGATGTCTTCTCTTCTTGGGATTTTACTCTTTTCTGTACTAGTTTCCTCTTCCTATTGTACAGCTTGTTTATAGCAGGGGTCCACCAGACTGGTTTCCTTTTCTTGGAGGAGTGAGTCTTGGTTTTGCTTGGGATAGCATGGGTCATGCATTCTTGTAGGTGCCCGTAGAATGCATTAGTAAAGGATTTTGCAGCTTGGACAGCATTATCCTTTAGCATGGGGGCTTTGAAACTTTCCACCTCCATCTTAAGTAACATGAAGTTTGCTTTTGAAAAGTTTTTCATGGTGGTTTCCTTGTCCAGGGGTGGGGGCGGAATGTGGGTATTCAAAGTAATTTGTTTATGGTCAGATCTAATCGGCGAGGGGTTGACCTGGAACACCGGTCGCCCATGCTGGTGATGACCAGGTCCAATATGTTGTCACCTCTGGCGGGAGTGTTGACCAGTTGTTCCAGGGTGTTTGAGTTTATAAATTCTAGGAAATCTTGGGCAAGGGAGTTAGTACTTGAGTGGTTTTCCCAGTTAATGTTTGGGTAGTTGAAATCACCCAATATTAGGGTGTTTAGTAAGACTTTTATTTTACCCAGTGTTTCCAGAAATGTGGAATGGGGGTCCTAGGACATGGTGGGTGACCTGTAGCAAGCTACAATTTGAATTGTAGTTTTGCCCATTGTTAGTTGCACGTGGATAATCTCTGAAGCATCGTGCTGTGCCACTAACCTGGAGGTGTGGGTATCCTTGATGAATATGGATACTCCCCCACCTTTTGTATTTTGGTCTGGGTTCTGTGGCTGAAATGTATGGTATGAGTTGTAGCCTGGTAGTGCTGGGGTGCTCTCTGGAGCCTTAAACCAGATTTCTGTTACTGCACGTATATAGATTTTCTCCATAGTGAGTAGTGCCTCGAGTGCTTGCATTTTGAGGTTTAGACTTCTGGCATTGAGTAGTATTACCCTCAGATTTTTACTTGTGCTATTTACGGTGGTGGATTTGTCATATTTGTATGTTTTGGAGTGACCTGAGTGCTTGTGTTATGTGGCGGATCCTGGCACCTGACAGGCAGCTAATAGTAACCTTCTCCTTATTCAGCCTAGAGAGTGGGACATCAGTGTGCCTGACTATAGAGTCACCTATTATAAGTATGTTGGGTATGTTATTTTGCCTGGAGGGCTGTGATTGTGTGGCACTCTGGTTTTGTGAAGTATGTGTTTCATGGTTTGTGTTGGAGTGTGGAGGTTGCTTGGATGTCTGCTTTGGAGGGCTCTGTTGCTTTTGCAGATTTTTATTTAGAGCCTCCGAGTATGTTTTCTTGTATTTACATGTGTTTTTTTGCCTGTGCTGGTTTAATGGACTATGTGAGGCTGGTAGTGTGATGCCAATATTTCCCTTCTCCTCTTGACTGTCTAATCCAGTCTTGGGTTGAGAGAGCTTAGCCTCCAATTTGGCTGTATAATTGCATCTCTCACATGTATTAGTGTTTGGTGGTAGGAGGAGAGGGTTGTCTTTGTACTTGAGGCAGTTGTAACATTGCCTCAAAATGCTCAGATTCACCAGTTGGACTGGAGAGTACACCTGAAACTGCCCTTTGGACATGCCTGGCTAGATACAGTAAACTGTTTTACTGAATGGCTGGGAAGGCCAAATAGAGAACCTTGTCCTTCTGTAGTGCTAAGGTTTATAAGTGCTTGCTATGAGTTTTGAGCAAGTGCCAGGCTGAGAAAAGAATGGCTTGAGTGCTTAAGTTGGAGGTTTGTCTAGTTCCAAGGGAAAGATTGAAGAGGAGACTTTGTGGAGCCAGGAATAGTTATACCCTAGCTACCCGGCGCGCAAAACTTGGCAAATGTGTTTTTTATAGCAGAGAATTGAAAGAGAGAGAAATTAGCCCAAGATGGCCAATAAACTACTACTTTCTGGGCTGAAACCGCTCCTCCAGCGACAGGCTGCTCAAAGCTCCCCTCTCTCACAGATAAACAGAGGAACTTCCTTCTATCCATGTAAGATATGGGCAAACACAGAGATTTGTAACACAGCCCTGAATTCAGCACTAACCTGAAAACTGGACTATACTACCTCAGAAAGGTAGGAAACAAGTGTATATATTTTTTTCAGAAAATAAAGCAGATACAATCAAAAAACACTTTAAATGTGCATAAAACATGCTTTTTGTTATATATTTCAGTTCAGAGTTGTAGTCAATGCCCCTAGTAATAAAGTAGGAAGAAACACAAATACAGTAAAAGCAGATGAATAAAGTGCAATTTTTTTATATATATATATATATATATATATATATATATATATATATATATATAATCTATATAAAACAATAGAAAACAAACAGTCTGATTTAAACAAGTTGCCCAGAAAAAAATTCAAAACTAAGCCCTGTTCCAGCAGTCTTCAATCAGACAAGTTCTAACTGCACACTCCCGCTAGTAGGGTGCAGGGGAACCTTCTCCAAAAAAAATGGCCTGGATCAGTGCTCATGTTCTACAAACAAAGCTAGATTCAGCAGGCCTGAATCTGGTCCTATGCTACAGCAGTAAGGTGCACCAATTTCAGAAAGAAATAGTTTGAATAAGCAGGCACAATAATTCCCAGCTCAGAAGGGCAGAATCCAGCATCTCCTCCCACAAGAGTGCAGACCACAAACCTTCTTAATGTAGAATAACCGGCCTGAAGCCCAAGTGCTTAAACTAGAACTAATATACTTTTAGAATAGCAGACACTGAGCTTTCAATCAGCAATTCCCAGCTTAGAAGGATGTAAGCAAGCTGTCCTGCCACAACAGTGCAGACCACAAACCTTCTTAATGTAAAACAACCGGTATGAAGCCCAAGTGCTTAAACCAAAAGACTAAGAATAACAGATACAATTTAATCAGGCTACTACCAAGCAGCAATAATTTCAGCAGAATAAATAAAATTGAGTACTTTTAAGAAGAGGCAAAAGCAAAATAAAGTAGGAGGAAACACCTTGAACTACATGAAAAGGGACATGGAGGAGCTGTCCGATCTTGTAGCCCAGGCAGGTATGACCCTAGCTCTGAGTAGCATCCTGCCATCACCCAGAATGATACCACAGTACTTGGACAAAATGATTGACTTCAACAATTGGTTAAGCTTCTGGTGTCATTCTAAGGGGATCCAGTGTCTGTCTGCCTGGGATGACATGATCGACAAGCCACAGTGCTTTGCCAGAGATGGCCTGCACCTGTCGCTCCTGGGATTCTGGATACTGGCTAAGGCTCTAGCCACCCCTATAGTGCCTTTTTTAGGCAAGGTTCAAATGACAAATTCACCACCATAACAGGTACAGGCAAGAATAATCTGAGGGTATTGCTACTCAATGCTAGAATTCTAAACCTAAAAATGCACTCTCTCGAGGCACTCCTTAAAATGGAGAACATCGCCATCTGTGCAGTGACAGAGACCTGTTTCAAGCCTCCAGAGAGTGCCCCTGCATTACCAGGCTATAATTCATACCACACCTTTCGGCAACCTAACCTGGACCGAAACACTAAAGGCGGAGGCGTGTCCATATTCATTCAGGATATCCACACCTCCAGGCTAGTTGCTCAGCATAATGCATCCGAGATTATCCAAGTGCAACTAACTCTGGACAAGACCGCAATCCAAATTGTAGCTTGCTACAGATCCCCTACCATGCCCCAGGATTCCCACTCCTCATTTCTTAATACACTGTAAAATATTAGGGTACAACCTAACACCCTAATAATGGGCGATTTCAACTACCCTACCATTAACTGGGAAAACTACTCATGTACCAACTCTTGTGCTCAACGTTTTCTGGAATTCATAAATGTCATGGATCACCTTATCCACATGCCCACCAGGGGCAGCAGTATCCTAGACCTGGTCATTTCCAACATAGGCGACCGGTGTTCCAGACCAGATGTCAATTCCTCATTGGTCAGATCCGACCACAAGCTAGACATCCACATCCCTCCCCCAACCCCCATAAGGGAAACCACATTAAAAAATTTCTCCAAAGCCAACTTCACGCTTCTTAAGATAGAAGTGGCAAACTTCACGACGACACCCATGCTGATGGACAATAGAGGTATGACTGCTGAATCCTACTTAAATGCACTTTATAAGCACTTACACGAGTGCATGGATTGTGCAATCCCTAACAGAACCAAGATGCTATCCACCAATAAAAGGAAGCCAATCTGGTGGTCCCCTGCCATAAACAAACTCTACAACAGAAGAAAGAAACTGTTGCAAAAAGCAGTAAAATCCTATGATTGGAGAAACTCCCTGGTCAGCCTCAGTAAGAAGCTGAGATCCCTCATAAAATCCTCCAAAGCTAGTTATGAAAACAAAATCGCCACTGATTCTAAAGACAACCACAAAGCATTCTATAGCTATGTCAAGAATCTCAATGGCAACACTCAGATCTGCTCTGAGTTACAGCACAATGGCACTAAATATACAGAACCAACTGATATTGCCAACATCCTGGCAGATAGGTTCAGTGCTAACTTTACCCCCCTGTCATCCCCTAAAGGGCCCATCTCTATACCAGAAGAATGCAAAGTTCCTGTAATCACGGCTGCACAGGTAAAAAACACATTATCCAAAGCCAAAAACACAGCATCCATGGGACCTGACGACATCCCAGGCTGTGTTCTACATAATGAACTGGCACCCCACCTAAGTACCATGTTCAATCATAGCCTCACCTCAGTCTCTGTGCCCACTGAATGGCACACAGTGATAGTTATGCCACTCCACAAAGGGGGAGCCATCACAGACCCCGGAAACTACCAACCCATTAGCCTAATGAGCCTGGTCTGCAAGGCTATGGAATGTATCATCATGGAACTTATAAACAATGATATTGGTAATCTCCAAACTCAGGACCCCACCCAGTTCGGGTTTGTAAAAGGCAGATCATGTCTCCTAAACCTGAAATACTTCTTTGAAGCAGTTACCAAAGCCGTAGATGAGGGTAAGGTGGTTCACACAGCCTATCTAGATCTCGCCAAGGCTTTTGACACCATCCCCCACTCTGGAATTATAGATAAACTCACTAAACTAGGTATAAATCCCTATGTCACAAGATGGGTTGCCAAATGGCTCACTGACAGAACCGACACTGTGAAAGTAGCAGACTCCAAATCCAACTTCAGACCAGTGACAAGTGGAGTACCACAGGGTTCAGTCCTGGGTCCTCTCCTGTTTGGTATCTACTTCTCTGAAGTACAGGCCAACACAGAAAGTCTTTGGCTAATGAAGTTTGCAGATGACTGCAAACTAGGAGCCATAATCAAAACTCCAAAAGATGTGGACATCCTACAAAAGGGCCTTGCTGAGACAGATGCCTGGTGTCAAAGCCATGGCCTCAAGCTCAATGTCAAAAAGTGCATTGTCATCCCTTTTGGTAAAAACTCAGTACCCACTTAACACCGAAAGTGTGATAAGAGACCTTGGGACACAGGTGGACAGTAGTCTCTCCTTTGATAATCACATTACCACAGTAGTCAGGAAATCCTTCTATGTGGCACACCTCATCACAAAAGGTTTCTCATCCTGGAAAAAAGAGGCAATTGTTCCCCTCTACTCATCACTCATTAGACTCATTATAGAGTACAATGCCCCTTTTGGTGTGTACCTCACAAGACATCTACAACAACTGGAAAGGCCACAGAAATACCTCACAAAGAGGATTACCATCCTCAAAGAGATGCCCTATGCAGACTGTCTCAAAAAACTGCAGCTTTACTCCATTGCATATCGCCTACTCAGAGGCAATCTCTGTCTAACACACAAAGCTATGTCAAACCCAGAGCTTTTAGACATGCTCCACTTAACAAAATCCCAATCCCTACGAGCTACATGCTCTAGGGACCTAAACCTTGTCACCACAATAAACAGAACATGCTGGGGGTATAGATTCCTGTCCCAGAGACTTCCCATACTCTGGAACAAACTACCTATCTATATCAAACAAAGCTCCTCATTAGCACTCTTCAAGAAAAATCTTGATGATTGGATGGGAGATAGGAAATTCACTCGGGGATCACTTCTGTGGCTAATTGTCTTGGGCGGTGCAAGCCAGGGTACCTTTGGCTAGGCTTATATAGGCCCTAGGGCCAATAGCCTAGTACCTACCTATGAAGTAAAAGCAGATTTTTTTTTTTTTAAGAGCAAGGAGAGAGGAAGGAGGAAGCTAAGTGGGTTGGCCTTCTCAAATCTTCTCTTTGTATTATGTAGAATGAACACTAGACTCAGAATATGATCTCACTGTATTTGGTTAAGTGAGCAAATGAGATGGACTCAGGAGGAGTGTTCAAATAGAGACTTGCAGGAGGGGCGGTCAATTCCAGAGCCACCAACACCAAAACAAGAACAGGGAGGATGGGTGGAGACAAACAAGAAGAAGAATAAGTTCAGTTGTACAGATTGATATTAAATCAAAATACAGACAAAAAAAGAGAATAAACACTTATCTTTTCTCAATATCACAGCTGGCAGCAGATCGATGTCTCTGCAGCAGCCTGAGCAAGAGGTATATCTTATTTAAAACACAGGACACAAACCAAACAATACAGATGCAGGAATACTTTGGCTGGATGAAACTAGTTCTGAAAACTTACTGCCACTAAGAAAACAGACAAGGCCTCCAGACAAAGGGTTTCACTACAATTGAGGGATAGGCTATGGCATCAGCAGATAGTTTGAGGAAGGTCAGTGGTATGTTGTCAGGTGCATTGTGACAAGGTTTTAGCTTGAGGAGCAGTCTTATTATTATGTTTGTGGGGATGGGTGTTAGGCTTAAAGGGGGGTAGGAGTTTGATTGGGGGGTGAGGAGGTCAGGAGAGGAAGGTGTTGGAGGGGGGTCAGGGAAGGAGGAGGAGGATAGTTTTGCTATGCAGTCAGTAAAAAATTAGTTGAATTTAGTGGCAGTTTCAAGACTGGTAAGGTTAGGATCTGGGCAAGGGTTGTCTTTACTACCGGAGTTCAGAATGGAGGAAATGGAATTCCAAAATTTTTTAGGATTGGCTGAGTGCATGGATTGGGAGTTTGCAGTAGTAGGTTTTGCTATCTTTTGTTTTTAGTTTTTTTGGCCAGGTTACGCAATTGTTTAAATTCTAGGAGGTAGCTGTTTTTGGTACTGTTTCCACTTTTTGTCTCATTGATGCATAATATGTTTAGTTTCATGGGATAGCCAGGGGCAGGGATTAGATTTGATTTGTTTGGTTCTAAGGGGAGCTAGTATATTTAGTAGGGTAAGGAAAGTTTGGTTGAAATAAAATACAGCACTGTCTTGTTGAAGTATGTTTAGGAGTGACCAGTCAGTGTGCTTAAGGCATTCTGAGAAGATTTCAGGGTTGAAGGAGGCTAGGTTGTGGATTTTCACATATTGGTACTGCTTTTCTATGTGAGAGGGCAGGTGGTCTGTGAAGGCTGGAAGATGGTCGGTGATATCCACCATTAATATGTTAAGCTCAAACATTTAATTGGTCTCAGCAATATATATTTTTAAACAAGAAATATCTTTATAAAATTATCACTTATAACATAGGCAATCATACACTTATATAAATAATTCCAAAAAAGAGTGTTTAGTCGACCACAACTAAGAATAAAACAACAAGAATAAATGCTCACAGCAAATGGTATCCTCCAGGAAGAAACACTCGGGCGAGCTGAATAAACACATGGCTTTATTACACAGACTGATTTAGCACTTTCATCCACTGAAATGTGGACTTCAGAATACATTGTGTATCTAAATCATAGTTTAAATATAATAAAACAATTTCCCCCTGGGTGTAGCCATAGATAAATGGTTAAAACATATTTATGTGAAAGTACCACATATAAGAGATTCATGGGACTTCCAAGGAAGTTTATCTCCTAGCCTTTGGAAAGAGGGATTAATCTTTATCACTATTGATGTGGTCGATTTTATTTTCATGCATACCCAAACAACAAGGATTAGAAGAATTCTGTAATACCATCATACAGTATGCATGTTTGGAATGGGATTTTGTTTACCTCTTTATGGAGTACATGACTATGGTCTTGGATCACAACTATATTTATTTTGAAGGTGAACACTTCCGACAGACAAGAGGAGTAGCAATGGGGGCTGCTTGTGCCCCCATATTTGCTAATCTAGTTATGTTAGATTGGGAAACAATTTCATCTTCAATAGTGAGCACTACAAGTATATCGGCACTACTCTAGGTATTTGGATGACATTTTTATTATATGGGATGGTCCTTGAGATGGTATAGAGGGGTTCATGGAATACCTAAATGACACTAGTACTTTTTAGTTTACATACACTTGCAATACTGAAGGTATAGTGTATACTTTTATATCAAGTGGTTCCAATGGATTTAATCTCACATACACAGGAAGAATACTTTTTCCAATAGTTATCTTGAGTATTCAAGTAACCATCTGAAGAAGTGGATGAGAAACATTTTTAAGGGGCAGTGCATTAGAGCAGCCAGAATGACATTGTTATATGATGATATGGTAGAAGAAATTGAATACATAAGCTACTTATTTAGAGAAAGGGTACCCCAGGAACATGTTTGAAGATGTAAACCGGTATGTTATGAATGAATGGGGTAAAAATATTCCCTTATTTTAGGAACTGGATTAGTTAAGAACACATCCACTTGTTCTAAAGATAATGAAATAAATTACCATAGAGCTTGTATTTTGAATACACCCCTTATGTGAATCAAGTCAAACAAATATTAACAAGTAATTGGAACATTTGGATGGCTGACATTGATATAAGTAAAATTGTAGGCAAATTGCCCATATTTGTCTACAAAATGGGACATGATATTAAGAAAAATTTGGAGCTTGGCAATGTAAGTAGAGGTACTTATACAAGGACCACACACACATGAAGGTGTGGTAATTGCAGACAATGTCATGCAATTTTAGAGGAAGAAGGTGTCATATTAGAGAATGTGAATAGAGCATAGGTTACATTCAGGCAAGAGAATTGTAATTCTAAATTTGTCATATATATGGCTAAGTGCATGGTATGCCCTGGTTATTATGTAGGGAAAATCTATATAATATAAGAAGGAAGGATGGTAACAATATCCTATGCAGACATGTAGAAAAATGTTGGGAAAGCCATTATTTTAAGTTTGCCATATTAGAGCAAGTTAGGCTTTGTCCTAGAGGGGGTAACTTTAAGGCAATTTTGGGGAACAGGGAGGTCAAGTGGCAATTACTTACTGATGCCTCCAATTTTCCTGGTCTAAATGACCACATCTCTATTAAACCTATTATGCAGACACAAGTATAAGTATTACTGTTGTCATTAAAGTTTTAACATTTAATTTATATACTTAAAGTATCACAATACAAAATAATTTTTTTATAAAGAATTTTTATGGATGTTTTTTATGAATATTTTCAAGGATTTTTACAATTTTTTTTAAATAATACATTATTTATACAATAATTTATTCACTAGCGTCTTAATCCACCTGATTTAATGCAACTGTTTAGTATTTTTAACATATGCATTTTTTGTTATACAGTACTATTTATGTAACATTAGTGCAAGTTTACTTTAAATTGGGGAGTGTGTTTAATGGTTTTGTTTTCTTTGGCACCAAAATGAACGGTATTTAAACTATGATATAGATACACAATGTATTCTGAAGAAGTCCACATTTCAGTGGATGAAAGAGCTAAATCATTGTGTGTAATAAAGCAGTGTGTTTATTCAGCTTGCTCGAGTGTTTCTTCCTGGAGGATATCATTTGCTGTGAGCGTTTATTCTTGTTTTTTTACACTTGTATAAATGAAAACAAACCATATTGACATATTTTCAGTTGCAAGTGTTATACATCACTTATAGTCTACCCAGTCATTATCAGTTTCCATCACACCTCCACATTTACAATCAACCTGGGCAAAATACTTTGGAATCTGCTTTGGGGTATAAAATACCAATACAAACAATTCCAAGCAAAAATCCTAAACCTTCTAGACTTTCTTGCATATTTGTGAGCCATACATACACCTCTAATTGTTTCTTTGTAAATTGCTTATCCAATCTGTCCCCTCAGTCCTTTCTATCCTGCTCTGGTCTATTTGTATACTTAACAAGCAATGTTTTGTATGCCTTTCTAATTATTATTTTTTTAACAGCAGCTTCTATTCTACCATCTACTAAAATCTCTACCAGTGCTGCTGTTTTGCTTATGATCCCCTGTTTCCTTCTCTTTCCTCATATTGTGATATCAATCATTGATAGGGAAGGCAATCTCTAGCCTGTGGTCCAAATGAATTCTTGACCTCTTCCCATTCTGTTATTTTCCCCTCTCTAATTATTTGCTCCTAATATATTGGCTCCTTTGCCAGTTTTCTCCAGTAAATTCCAGCACCCTCTTGCTTTTTCTTTGTATCCCTAATTGCAGTCATCCCTGTCAGTAGCATCTGCTTTCTCCATCCCTGTGTTGGGTTTGTTCTTAGAAGGTTTTGCTTTACTTTATTCTGTATGGTTATTGTTAGTTTCTTTAAAAATCTGCATCCCGAATCCCAGTCCCTCCTTGCTTCTTGAGTTTCACCCTGATTCATTATCATCCGCTTTCCTATTTAATTGTAGTTTTCTACTTGTGTTATGTATAACAGCCTTAACTTTGTAGCTCTGAAATACCCATTCAGATCAGGTAGTCCAAAAAGACCTTGTTATGTTGGAAGGATCAGCTTATCCGAGTTGCCTCTTGCCTCTTCCCCTCTCAGATAAAATCCTTCAACTCTTTATTATTTTCTATTCACAGCTTCTCCTCTGGTTGATAGAATAAGCCAGGAATGTGTATAAAACTAAAGATACTAAAATATTTTCACTTTTTGTATTTTGCTATCCATATCCATAAAACAAAGCTTCCAATTTCTCAGTTTTTGTATTATCTTTTGTTCAGTCTCTTCTTGCGTATCCTTAGCTGCCATAATAGTCATTTTTAATCCTTACTCCAAAGTATTTAATTTTATCATGCCTCTATAAATATGAGTATTGATGAACCAATCTGCGTGTGGGTGCATAGTTTGCAGCTATAGCCTTTGTTTTATCTTCATTAATGTTGTATCTCAAAAAGACTTGAGACTGTCTCAGAATGTTCCACAACACTGAAATATCCTTTTCTAGTTTTCAACAGGTATAACATAATATTACATGTAAATAAAGACAACTTTTCTTGACTACCATAACAGTTATAAGACTGGATTTCTGAATCCCTTATTTTCTTTGCTAATAGTTTTAAATATAACACAAATAGCAAAGGAGAAAGAGGACACCACTGCCTGGTTCACCTGCTCTAACTGAACTTATCAGAGAGAAACCCCCAACTTTAATTTACCTCTGGTTCTTCATATATATTCTCCTAATCAACCTTATAATTTTATCAGGGAATGCAAATGCTTCCATTCCCCTACTCATAAAATTCCATCTTAGTCTGTCAAATGCTTTATCTGCATTGAAGACTCACCAACAACAAAGGTATCTTCTTACATTCTGCTTCCCTCTGGATCATCATGGCTCTATCAATGTTGTCAAATGTTTGCCTCCCCTCCACGAAACTACTTTGATCCATATCTATCAGTTTTGATATATAGACATAAACAATTTATAATCATGGTTTAGCATCAACATGGGACTATATGAAGCTGGATCTGACCAAGCTTTACCATATTTAGGTATTACAGCCACCACCGCTTTCTTCCACAATGTTGGTGCTTCTCTTGTTTTTAAAATAATGTTCAACACAAACTTTCTAGGTCTGTATCACAATATTCCCTCCTAGCTTCCAAAGAATTGCCATCTATTCCTGGGAGCTTTCCTGTAGATTGGTTATACATCACCATTTTTATCTCATCTCCCCCTGTCTTAACTGAACCTCATTTACCTGAAATGCTTTATCTGCATTAAAGACCAACCAACAACAAAGGTATATTCTTACATTCTGCTTCCCTCTGGATCATCATGGCTGTATCAGTGTTGTCAAATATTTATCTCCCCTACACAAAACCACTTTGTTCCATATCTATCAATGTTGATACTGCCTTTGACATTCTTTTAGCTATTATAGGCATAAACACTTTATAATCATGGTTTAGCATCAAAATGGGACTATATGAAGCTGTATCTAATCAAGCTTTACCATCTTTAGGTATTACAGCCACCACAGCTTTCTTCCAGGATGTTGGTGCTTCTCTTCTTTTTAAAATAATGTTAAACAAAAACTTCCTAGTTCTGTTTCACGTTATTTCCTCCTAGCTACCAAATTTCTACAGGAATATCATCTATTCTTGGGGACTTTCCTGTAGATTGGATATACATCACCAGTTGTATCTCATCTCTTCCTATCCTAACTGTTAGAAACTGAGCCTCATCTACCACTAACCTTGGCATATTTAATTCTTCCACATTTCCATTTGTATTTTTTCTTGACTTTCATATTTCTCTGCTTTATACAGACTTTCATAACATTTTTGAAATATTTAGTACCTCTACAAGATCTCTTATCTTCCTTTTTACAGGCTGCCTAATCTTGGCAATTACTCTTTCTACTTTCTGTTTGCTGAGCCTTTATGCCTAAAGTTTTTGTGCTCTGGAGTTATTGTAAAAAAAAAAAAAAAACAGTTGCTTAACAGTAATCTCTCGAACTCCTGCATATTGTCCAAGTAGTCCCTTATTCTCTCTTTAGCACTGTGTAGTTGTGCCTCTTCTTGTTCTGTAAGATTCCACCTGTTCTCCAATACTTTAACCTTTATCAGTATTTCTAAATAATTACAAGTAAACACAAGGCTGTAATGTAGAAGTACAAAATTTACCAATAACCAAAACTGTACCCCAGCGACCGCAATTGGACAAACACTCCAAGGTGCACCAGTAGCAATAAGTAGTTTGAAATATTTTATTGGTTAAGTGCTTTCATCTCAAACAGACACTTCATCAGAACTGAAACTTTAAAGCAATTGCCACTTTTTAAACCTAAGCACCACGTGGATTAGTAGATCAAATTGCATCACTTCCTTTCCCCGTAAGTAAGACCAAACCAATGTCCCAATAATTAAATAAATGTAATACAATTTGTAAAAAGTTGGCAACTTACAACCAACAGCAATACGTCTCAAAAAATGCATATAAATAGTGTATACATTACTGTCATTAACTATAAATACTTAAAATATCAGTATCTTAAGTAATAATAATTCACAAATATTTCAAATAAAAATACAAAAATGTTTTGAATATTTATAAACTTCATAAACAATTCATTGAAATTAATTCACAATGAATTAATAGAAAAACTCACTAAAGTTTCACTACCCTTAATTTTAATACAGAAACTACAGAGATTGCTTTATTTAACCTGGGGGGGAGGGAGGTAACTGCCAAAGCACCTCTCTGTACTCCAGCAAGGTTTCCCATTGCCCACCCTTTGGATTCTGATCAATTTGTTTGCTCATCCAAAACAGAAATGAGCTAGATTCATTGCATAATGTATGCTGATAAAGTGCATTAGACATTAGCCGCTTCTAATATCATAATTATGCAAATGTATTCACACTTTCAGGGCCGTTTTGGTCCTTCTCACATAAAAAGAAAAAAATAAGCTAAATAAACTACTTCTTTTGACCAACTATTAAAATGGAGACTCCTCTGGAGTGGTCTGCACAATGTAGGCATGTTCAGAGATTCTAAATGGGATATGTAAGGGTATTGTTTGCACATTCCACACCTAAATGTTAATATCCATTTGGAAATTCCATTGATTCTATGATTATTATTTTTCTCCTTCCAAAATAGTGTTAATGTTTTCTCCCCATTTGTATATGAACAGAGGGGGTATAAAGAAACAGTATAAGGTGTTTGATATTTGAGAAAAAAATTCCAATATTTTAGAATAATTCCTTGTATATTCCTAGAACATTGTCTGTATTTTAAAACAAATGCAATATTGTAGTCATCCATGTTGAGTTCATTAACTGATTTTCTAGGAACAATGCTGTTATCCTTGTTTGTCCCAAATTAAGAGGTAAATTTAGTCCCCCAGCCATTAAGAACATCTTTCAGCACTTCAAGTACTAAGGTGGCAGAGTAACCACGCTGTACAAAAAACTCTTTAATTTTATCCATCTTCACAATAACATCAGTATACTTAGATGTTATCCTTGCCATCCTGGCTAGTTGCCCTGCAATAATATTTTTATTTTGATGTGATGGCTGGTCACTCAAATAATGTAGGTAAGAATTAGAAAAATTATCTTTCCTATAGATCTTGGACATAAAGTTTTTAGTGTGAAAATTCTGTTGAATACTAACATCCAAATAATTGATAGATTCCTTACCAAAATGGCTAGTAATTTTTTAAAAAAATATACTATAATTGGTACATTCCATAAATTCCCCTAAAAGTTCAACTGTACCATTCCAAATCAGAAAGGTGACATCCAGGAATCTTAAGTATAGAGCTATATGTTTATAATATTTAGATTTAAAAATGTTATGTTGTTCCAACGCATATAAAATAATAATGGAAAACAACTGGGGGGAACACAATGCAACCATGGCTACTCCATTTACCTGCTTGCAAATGTCACCTTCAAAATATATAAAGTTGTTCATTAAAATAAATTCTTAACCAGCAGCCTAATATCCCCTGCAATCAAATGTTTACTTTCCAAAAGGAGATTCTCAAACCACAACATCCCTGTGGAGTGGGGTATAACTGAAAAAAAAATACAATGTATCAATTGTAACAGAGAACTGGGTTTAAACATATCTTCAGTTAGTTTAGTAAGAAAAGTCCAAGTGTCTAGTAGAATGCACTTGTGTTTTTTTTAAGTAGAAACTTTAACTTTCTAGCTACCCTTGTATCTGGGAGGGGGGGTTGGATTTTGAGCCTGCTGCAGCAAACATTGACCTTAAGGGAGCTTATAAGATGATTTTTATGGATTTTTGGTATTCCAAAAATAGACAGGATAATTGGATTGGTTACTTTCAAAAATCATATAAAGTCCCTCTATTATACCTTGCAAAATATTAACTTCCAGTATCAGGTCTATATTCTGATAGGCCATTTTAACCTCATTCTGGGAAATATGGATGTTTCTAGAATCCCTGTGTAATACTGGTAGCATTCTAGCTGGATCGCCACAACGATCCATTACAACAACTGCTCTTACCCCATTATCAGGTTTCCTAATGCTGACGCTTTTATTTTTACTAATTTCCTGTAATAACTCGTATTCTTTCTTACTCAAATTAAAAACCTTCTTCTTCTTGTGTTTTATGCATTACCTAATTTCTCCCTCTACCAGTGCTTCATAATTCTGCAGTATGGGATGTGGAGGGGAGTTAAATACATTTCTCTTATGCATTATAGCCGCTGTATTAACAGGCAATTTGTTCTTATATAAAACCTTCAGGTTCAGTTTTCACACAATTTTATATCTGTTAGTATATCACTAATGTCAATAATTTTTGTTGGTAGAAAAGTAAAGCATTTCTTAAAAATCAAAAGGTACTCATTGGTTAGCTCTTAAGCACTGTAATTGAAATTTTTTTTTAAGTTAACCTGCAAGTGCAAAACACCTCACATGGTAATAGATTGTCATTACATAGTAAAATTCTTGACTTGGGGAATTATCAGTTCAAACTTTTCTCTGTCTACCTCCCCAGGTGAAAGTAGGTGATTTTTCACTTCGTAAGAGCCCACCGGGTGCATTCTTGAATAATTCTGCCTGTTTTTCAACCTTTGGAAGGTCTCAATGGGGGAAATTCTAAAGGGTCATTCAAATCATAACCAGCCCCTTCATTGGTATTGTACCCATCATTTTCTGCATGCACATTTTCATTTTGACCATAATGAATTTCAGTATTGGCTCCGTAGTTCATTGTTTCTGTACTGTATTCATTAGAAAATCTTCTCATACTAACCTTTGTCTTCGGGAGAGGGTAAACTCTATTCTCTGAATAGTCTTTCCTATCCCTCTCGAGTTTACCCATTTTCTGCCTTAGTATATTATCACATTTACTATCTACCTTTTTTCATAATATAATACTATTTCATCTTATACTCACTAACTGCAAAAAGATAGTAATCAGAAATCAAAATATGCAAATGGTGATCTCTTTATATAACATTTCTAACTGCTGTTCATTATTTTTTATCAGTCTCATAGTGTCCAAACTACAATTGTTAAATACCTCCATCAGTTTTCCATAAGACCAAGGGTAGTGTCTACCCTCTTTTGCTATATTTCCCCTTCTAAGCCACCGAGATACAACCTCATTGTTGCAAATCAAATCCCACTCACCACATATAAGTAATATTCCCTGCTGAAAGCTGATTATTTCTCCCAGCATTTTTGTAAGCTCAATTGTAGCAGCTTGAGGTGGAATATAAATACATGTCAACATAATCCTACTCCATTGTCAGTAGCCCCTCAGTACCACAACTCTACCATTATTATCTTTCTTCCTCTTTTCTATCACTATTGGAGCTTCTTTTGCAATTAATATAAGTACTCCCCTTTTCCTTTTCTCCATGGAATAACCTTTCAATATCAAATCCACATACTCAGTTCATTCCAAATGTAGCATAACTATTTGCACTCTGCATTTTTTGATATAGTTTACTACTCTTTCTTTTTTGTATGAGACCATTCACATTTAAAGATAACATGTAAAGTGTCATTATGATAAGAATTTATTTTTCCCACCTGTTACATATAACAGATTTTTTTAAAAACATCTAGTTTCAGTTTTAGTGTAACATGCATAGAATTATGTTTGGCAGGTTGATTTACTATGGAGTTGTTTCTTGTCATATCAATTTGAAGCTATGTCATATCTTAAAAAAATGTTTTGCCTTAACGAAAACCTTCAAAAAAATAACCCCAGAACACCCGAATCCTATTAACATATTACCAACATACATACCTATATACATCTTCAAATAATGAAGTTTAACCCTCCTAATAAGAACAGTTGTCCCAGATTAACAACCACACTCACAGGATTAAATTAACCTACAAGGAAGGTTATTGATACTAAGCCACATGCTATACACCCCTGTGTTTCTACTTCTAAGTGCTATCTGATTTTTGTCTTATCCTTATTTCTCTCCCAAATGTAGAAAATAACTTGAATGCTTACAGAAAGCAATATATCCTAGCCATTGAAAGAAAAAGAGTTCTGTTTTTTATTGCCCCCTTATCAGATTGTCTCCATAGAAACACAAAAAACAGATACACCTTTGCCTTCCACTACAGATATTGGACTATGAACCTTTATGTGCTAGAAGGAAACGTTTCATTATATGCAGTGTTCTTAAATTTACTTTCTTCCCATTAAAACATTTTATTAAATCAAGACAAGGGTCTTAATCCAGTCATTCTCTATGCAAGAGTAAGAAAAAGCATAGGTTTGTTTTATATCCTGCTCTTTTGTCCAGGCATCCTTGTTTTCTTACATTACAGTGCCTACTTTTCCTAAAACTAAACAAGAAAAAAGAAAGAAACTAGTAGGAAAAAAGAGAGGTACCTGTTTACTTTAGTATCCCAGTTACAAAAATAACTGAAAGAAGATTTACTTTATAGCATGTGTTAAAAATATTTGTTTTACTTGGTTATTTCTCCCCCCCCCTCCTAAATTTTCTTCCAAACATTAATGACATGAAGCAAGCATATGCTTTGGAGGCCACTACAAGTTTAACAGTTTCAAAAAAGTAAAAAATGTCCAGGTTTTGTGATTCCATCATTCTTCACAAATGTCATTACTGTTTTGTATGCCTATTTTTATTCATCAATTTCCAAGTAGCTGATTTTCTTCCTGTTGATGTCAGTCTTTCAGATCCAGTTGCTGGTTCATTTCCAATGTAGTTCTGGTTCTTCTAGTCAACTCATGTTTTTTTCTGTCCCTCAAGCATTTTCCATTGGTAGACTGGAAAAGGTTTCGCTATCATAGTCTCTCTTTGGGCTTTAATATCAGAAGAACAAGAAGCAGAATACCTTCTGTTGGACAGCTCACTTTTTATTGGGCATACTTTCATATTCCCCCTTAGCGTGTGCTACATCAAAAAATAATTTTAAACCTCCAGAAAAATTATTCCGAAAACCGCTGACTACTGTAGCTTGAAACTCACATCTACTTCTCAACATTCCCTGACTGCTGAAATAAATGTACTCCTCTTCTGCCTGGTGTACAGTGAGTAATCATTTTCCACAAACGCTCTACTGTCTCCCAAGTTTAGTACTTTATCCTTCTGCCACATTTTTATCAAAATCAGGTCTTTCTTCTGGTAGGATTGCATATTTACTATTAAAGATCATGCACAACTCCTGCTGTGGAATAGAGTCCAACTACTTTTTTGTGCTTTCATAAAAACAAAAAAAAGTGCAGTCTGTTCTTTCCAGTATCTCTGGCACAGCAGAAAATCTCAAGTTTTCTTTCTGTGCTAAGTCTTCTAATTCTACCAGTTTTGAAACATTCTTCTTGAGCAGTCTCATACTCAGTCGGTCTTTTTTTCATTTCAGCCTCTGATTTTTGTAGTTTTATCATCTCATCTAAATATCCATGTAAACCTTCTTCCATTTTTTTGAGCCTTTTATTATTTGAGTTAATACACTCAGTGTTTTGTTTATTGTAACCAGCTCTGAGCACATTTGACTTATTTCTTTCATCTACATTACCTGAAATCATGTCTTTCACCAAAGCTGGAGCTTGAACTGCATTTTGCTGAACAGCTGCAAGATTCATCCCAGCCAATGCTTTCTTATCACCTTTTCTGATTGATTTTCTTTCAGATTCTCTGAATTTTTTTCTGCTGGCACCCAGGCAGTGTACATTCTAGCTAGTTACTGAAATTTAGCAAAAAATACAAATTGACATGATCTCTTTTCTGTTTTCAGGCTAGATAGCTGAAACTAAGAGGTTACTTAGTGTGCAGCTATCTTAGATGTCAACATCACAGTAATATATTTTATTATTTTTAGAAAAATAAAGTAACTTACCAGTCTCACTCACCCAATTAACAACATTTGCACAATTACTGGCTACCACAAAACACACACACACACACACACACACACACACACACACACAGTTGCCACTCCCATAGACAAGGCACAGAATACCTGGGAAGTTAACAAACACATGCATTTTCAGTCATTGTCCCATCCAATGTGAAGTATATACCTTTGATCAATGGACTTCTTTATATGCACAAGTTTTAAGCAAGTTGACTATGTGTGCCTCATATATTTGATTAGATCATATAAAGTAAAACAGTGATCAGACAAATTGATGTATTTTATCTTGTTTCACCTAAATGCACAGTGGTTCTGAAAGGCCAGATGACATAAAAAATGAATGACCATCAAAAACTAAAACTATTTTAACTTCTTCCTCCAAATGCAATGCAAAGAAAGCCAGGTCAGTTATGAGCAAACAACGAAAGTTGTCAATCATTATCAGCAATTTATATCACATGAACTAGTACTATATTTTAACTTTTCTGAAATAAACTAGTTGTATTACTGTATGGTCAGATCAATGGCTAGTCCACCCACACAGATAACTACAAAGTTACACCCCCTACTCATACACTGCCTATAAGTACAAATTAATTCATGCCCCCTTCTCATAAATTGCATTTATGTACTTAAATCACTTTTCAGTTATATAAATATTGCTGTATTTTTGAGTTCTGTCACCAAGATTTATAACAACCTAATACTGAGCTAACCCTTTAAAAGAAAAAAAGTCCATACAAAGTGAAGATACACTTCACATCTTTATCATTATTTATACCAACAGACATATTATGATATATTCTTTCAAAAAAATATAGTGCTTTGCCATTCTTACTCAAATATCTAAGATGGAGATTCTGCAGTTACTCTGTCTGCAAATTAGTTCTTTCCTTTCTCACCTTAAATGTTTAGTCAGTTTTCTAAGTTCTAGCATATTCTCTAACCTCTACATTCTAGTCTACTCAAATATTTGATGGAGCGTGGAGTTTTTCTGTTCTTGAAAGGGCAATTTAAGATCTTTTAGAATATGCCCTAAAAAAGATAAATATTTTCCATCACATCTTATGAATGTTGTCCTTAAAATGACAATTAAAAAAGTGCAGATGCTGAAACTTCCAGTGACCTCACCAAACTCCAAAGAGACTTCACAACAAAGCAAAAGGTAACTAACATTCATGTAGGACACCTATTAAAGGGGCATTACCACTGCTAAGAAACTCAGGTGATCAAACAGACCAAGCTTTGTTGACAGAGCAAGCTGAATAGAGTTTAGCTTTCAGTAATGACAGTCTTCTTGTCCTTAGAAACTAAAATAATAAAATGAGCCCATGGACAATGGGAAGTCTCACTGGGTCTGCAGCATAAGAAAAGTAACCCACGCATTCACTTTTCAATATCCAGACAGTACTTATTTATGTCCAGGCACTTCATTTTTCTCATTCCTCATTACTGTCCCCAGCAGAGAGTCACCTACCCCTCCTCACAACTGTGGGGTTTATGGTACCTAATGCCAGCTATTGTCCTATGACTTATTCTGCATCCTTTACTATGATTTTTGTTTCTATAGGGATGATGTACTTTTGCTGAACCCGCATTAATTTCTAAGTTTTCAAATATCCCCTTTTGAAAAAAAAATCAGTAATATTTTTAGATGTATAGTGGAACAGCCGTATGTATTTTGATTATTATTAAGCTATGATGCATTCTCCTGTGGATGCCTTATGGATTGTCTTTAAAAAAATCAAACAAAATGTTTGATTAAAAGAAAACATTTATGCAAACATTCATTTTAATGTGATGTGGCCTTGCAGGACTACTATGCATTTAGGTGAAGCAAATTAAAATATATTGATGTGGCTTATCTCTTTTCTACTTATATTATTAGAACATTTTTAATTTGTTCTAATATTATTCAAAGAGACATTCTTTAACACAATGAAAAATATTTTTTTTCGAAATTGTTACCCAAGTATATTAAACATCAGATAGTTAGAGAATAATACATTTAAGGAAAAGAGGTCTAAAAAGAGAAAATAACTATCTGGCACTTTCAGCTCGTTCAAGGTCATGCAGAAGTAAATATTTCCTTTCTCACATGGATGCTTACATCTAATTTTGTCTCTAAGGACAGTTTATAATTCTTTTTCTTGATTTGGCTTATATTTTCTGAAATGTAAGTGCATTTTAAAAATATGTGAAAGACACATTAAGCAATAATAATGCTGCAGTACACTAGAAGAAAACATACGTAGTATACATGGCTTTGAAGTGATGTTTATATATGCTTGTATTGTTGAGTTATTCAAAAATGCTGAAATAGTAAAACAGATAATTTTCTAAATGTATAATGAGAAAATGTTCATCAAAAACTTAACTGAAGGTAGATACCACTAATAATTTAGTTAATGTTTTATAACTAACCATATTCTAAGTGTTGTAAAATACCAGAGGGAAGGCTCATCTCTCTAAGCTGTAGGGCTCCTTTCCAACCAATTCCACAATTTCAGGAGTGTCTATTATAATAGTCACTTTTCAGACTTGTAGCAAAAACAAAAGAAAGGAAAAAAAAGTCTTCCAAATTTTTGTTTCATTACTGCAAGTGAATATGTGTTTTTTGATTCACAGCCTGAGGTTATATTTATGAAGGATATAAGAAATCTGACAAAGAGTTTAGAGGATCTCATGGATAGAGACTGTGTGTAAAATACTGAGGTTTAGAGACAGAATTGACGTTTTTACCTTGAGAGCTGCACTATAATTCCACATTTCCTGCGTGTTACAGAATGCTCATGAGAGGTGCTCTTAGATAAAGCAGAATATTTCAACAGTGGAGAAATGGTAATTGCCATATAATTACTGTACCTCAGTCTGCAGGACCACCTGTGTGTCACAGGAAGGGTGATATTACAACAGCTGATACAATATTGAAGGCCAGTGCTCAGAAGTGTGACGTTTGTTTTAAGGAGCTGGCGTAGATCATTTTTGGAGTTAGAGATGTAATAGATTCTAATGTTTGTCTTACTGCCAAGAACATTTTTAATTATTTTTATTTTCACTGGACTATAAATACAGGTTAAATAAGACCTTAACTTGTGTGCATCTTCACCCCAATACATAACTAAATATGTACAGAAAGCACTGTTTACAGAGCCAGTATATCTCTGTTTCACATCACGAAAGAGTGAAGACATGCAGTTAAAGTCTGTTAAGAAAATTGTAAATAACTCTTTCCATATGTACTGCCAAGAATATTTGCATACAGAGTGTAAATATTCTACATAACAAACAAAATTAAAAATCTGGTAGAATGCATGTATAATGAAATAGCCAAAACAAGGGAAGGGAACATAAAAGTGATATTAATGACAGAATTCAATGGCATCTCAAATATGAGGATGTGACTCTGAATGTGTCAACATATTTTTCTGCTATGCATTTAAATGATAGAAAAATTACTTTTTCATACAAGTATTCATAGTTATGATTTATAAAAATATGCTGCTGATATAATTCATATACAATCATTGGTTGTCAAACCAAAAATGAAGAATCAATGTTTACTGGGAAGATAATGATAAAAGACAGACTGCCCAGAAGGCAGATGTTATGTAACAATATTGTTAATATGCCTGAAATGGTCAAAAAGTTTATTCTAGTAAACTGAAATATTTCCATTCCGCACTGTACGGATATGCCAGTTCCGCATTGTCGGCATTTCAAATGTCAATCATATGGTCTTAGCCATATGAAATTCGTCATTTTGAAGTGTTGACAATGTGAAGGGGACCCATATATACATACATATATATATATATATATATATATATATATCACCCCCCCTTTTTATAAACCAGATATAATGCAGCATTTCAGATAATGCTGCTTGAACTATGATTTTATGTATTATGCACATGACAATATAAGAGAAAGGGAACTATGCATATATGTAATAAAATTGATAAGTTATCAGTCGTAAAATGTTTTGAAATTATAATATTAAGATAACAGAATGCCAAAGTGTGTCTAATTCACTTGTTCATAAAAATCTCAGACAATATTTTCATTCCTTCCCACTCAGTCTCAGATTCATATAGGCCCATTATGATTGAGGACTCTTGCTTTGACTGTGAAACAACGTCATACAGTGCACACAGGCTAAAGCTGTGATGATTGTTAATTCACACAGATCCAGCCACTGGGATCTGTACACACACACACACACACACACACACACACACACACACACACACACACACACACACATCATAAGTTTGATCAATATCTATTTACCTGTGATCAGACACCATGGGGGTGGTACTTTCATCCACATAATTAATGCGTTTGTATCCAGCAATTCTAGTCTCTTTGTTGACTGTGCATGCCTCCGATGTCAGATTGTAAAGAAATTAATGTATCTATCTATATATATATATACGTGTGTGTGTATATATATATATATATATATATATATATATAAATATATATATATATATATATATATATATATATATTTATTTATTTATTTACACACACACACACACACACATATATATATATATATATATATATATATATATATTTATATTTATATATATATATACACATACACATTTATATATATTTATATATATATATATATATATATATATATATATATATATATATATATATATATATATATATATATGGGTCCCCTGCCTTTTACCAAATTAAGTCTGTGTGACAAATGCAGGGGTGTGATATAATGTTGATGGTACAGATGGCTGAAGGGTGGATATGTTGAAGGTATGGAATGTTGATACAGGTAAGTGGGATTGGAGGGTGAAAGCATGTGCGTGTATGGGAGTTAGGGCTAGGGTCAAGGATGTCTGTGTGTGAGTTTTTGTATTTTGGGCTAAGGGATAGGTTAGGGGATAGATGTAGTGTTTTTGTGTGTTTCTGAATGTTTGTGTGTCTGAGTCTGTCTTGTGTAGTGGCAGTGTTATGGAAAGGTTTTAATGATATTATGGTGTAGGGTTTGGATTGGAAGAATGTGTGTTTCTGAATGTTTGTGTGTCTGAGTCTGTCTTGTGTAGTGGCAGTGTTATGGAAAGGTTTTAATGATATTATGGTGTAGGGTTTGGATTGGAAGAAGGGGCAGCATTAGGGTTATCATCCATTTAAAAGGTGATGCAGGGGGGCATAGCCTCCCTGCCTTCTTTAGTAATGTCCAGTGGAATCTGCTCACTTATCAAAACAGAAAGAAACGGACAAAAGTGATATTCATTTAATTCCATAGTAGTGCATTTCAGGCTGTTTTGAAACACCATGCTGTGAACCTGCCATAAATCATTGTTCATTTGAAGGAATGTCATCAAATTAAGAAACAAATATTTAGAACTGTGTTATCATCATTTACAGTGCATGCCTTTAAAGGTAATTTCTAACCTACAGCCTGCACTGTATTTGTCAGTATTTTGCAAAGTGTTATGGGTGTGCTATCATTTAAAAATATTTTCTATGGTTCAGTGAGAGTGATTGTGTGTTTCTGTCCACACGTGTATGTGCGTGCACGTGCGCATGTGTGTGTCTGCTGCCATTAGTAAGATGATGTTATAAAAAGTAACATTTAAGCCATAACATTTCTGACATTTACTAGCAGCTGCATTCTACAGAATTACAGAGTAGATGTCTGGCAGACTGTTTTTAGTTGATATGGTAGCAGAATGTAGCAGGGAATAACCCAGTCTTATGCTTAGAGAGAAGCCCAGGCATGTTTGCTATGAAACGTGGATTTGGGAATTACTAGGAAAAAAGGAATGCAAATCAAAAACACAAAGCTGCAGAAGTATGTTATGAAGTTATGAGTTAACATGATATGATGTGAAGCAGCATGAAACTTGTGTGAAATGACTACTTACATGAAAGGTAAGATGAATTAATCACTAGCTCTTCTGCATGAAACATTTGTATTTGCCTGGGCTGCTGTCCTTTTGAAGTATGTTTTTACACACACAACCCATATCATATGTATGTTGTCAGTAATATTGCTGTGGGGCCTCCACAACCGTCACTAGAACCTGAGGTCTAAGCATCGTGCATGTCTTCTTTGTACACATAGAAACAGTCATCATTGTCTCTGTCATTGTGGAAAAATAGAACACAGAACTGGCTGTAGTTCAGTTTTACAATAAGACAAATGTGGAACAAATATAATTAATGTCACAGAGGAAAATGAAAGGTAAGTAGTGCAGTAACAGCACGATAAACTGACATTTCGCAGAAGATGTTCACAAAAGGAAAACTATGTCATTATTACATTCTGCATTAAGCACTTATATCCATTCTTGTTTAAAACAAGGTTTCTTGTGATATGTAATAAATGTATATTTTACCTTTTTAAAGATGTACCGTGAAGTATTGATTTATTTTATTGTTATTTATACTTCAGTTATTCTAGTAATTAGTGTAGGTGGCTGCTGCCCTGCTCCATTCGATGTTTATTTAGGACAACTTATTAGCTGGAATGCTGTTCCATGCTATTACTCCCAAGTAGTTAGAGCAACCTCAACCATGTACTGTGTTATATCTATTTACCTATATTATAGTACCTATATTATATACACTTTGCTGTTGACTTGAGTCTTGCTTATATTGACTTTTAAGTTGAGGAACTGCTAAGCAAAATCAACTACTTTCTTAGTCAGGCAAAAATGTGTTTCCTGTTTTTCAGAAAAAAATGAGGTCACTAAACAAAACAGCCTGTAATAAACTGAACTCTAACTTCCATCTGCCATCCCACATAAAATGCCACCCCCCCCTCTGATGAATCACTGTAAAGAAGGTGAAATATACTGTGACCTCTTAATAATGAATTTCAGCTTGTTTCTCATAGAAACATACACTTCCTCTAGATAAGCCAGATCTATGGTGATTCATTGGTGACAACAGTCATCATGTAACTGCCTATGCACACAGCCAACCTCCATAGACTCTTAATGGTTTGTCACTTTCTGTTCAACCTTCTGTTAATGCTCAGTGATGAAAGGGAAGGAATAAATGTCCACAGGCAATAATGTATTACAACTTGATGCTCACATTCACTCACAACATAATTACTTTGACTTATAATGGAAATGCTTAACTAAGAAGCTAACAGATGCATGCTCTTATTTGATTTTGTATATAATGATAGCTACCTGTTGTCGGGGTTCATCGGGATTTGCAATGTCTAAATCTAAACAAAAGCAACGATAGGGAAGAAAACATACATTTGCTTTATTTAATATTGTCAAACCCAAAACTCCCAAGATGCAGTCTTGTTCATATCCCAGCATTTGTCTGCTCCACAGTGTCAATGCCTGGGAAAGATACTGGATATCTCTTGTCTCAGACTTTTTTTTTTTAATGCATGCCCTACCATGCTTATTTGACTATACCTACTTTGCGACAAAAGTCTGTACTTTAGAGCATCACCTCAGACTGAGAAGACAGAAATGTCTGCCCGCCTATTTTCCTGTTTGATGATGAAATATAGTACAGACCAATAAACTATTTACTTCCTGGTGATTGACATACAAATACAGCCAGAGCAGCAGGTGGTGGTAGCATATGAAAACAGTACTGGTTGTAGAAAAACTTTAAAAAGTGAAAGACTAAAGTTGCTATTACAAATAAATATATAATAGCAGAAATTTAAGTCGGCGTATGCCCAGTCATAATTAATATGCATCTTGCCCATGCTTGTGAGGAACAAGAACTTTTAGAATTATATACCTGCCATAATGTAAAATAATAGACCTCTTCACTTTACTAACAAGCTAAGTAGAATACTCCTTTAGACAAGCATTAATAAAACAGGCAAAGTGTTTAAAGAAATACTTTTCATTCTGTTTTGTTTTTGTGAAGACTTATACCGGGAACATTATAAAATAAATTAATTTGATAATGCAGGAGTAACATACATTATCTCAGACCTTGAACATGAGACATATTCAGTCCATTTTATGTTTTCTGCTTCCTATATTTAATTTATGTATTATGCTCACAGAATTATTTGTCTGACATAGGCGTGAAAAGACACATTTAGTCCTAAGGACACACTCTCTTTACTTATTGGAAGCCAAATTATTGTAGAGGGGATCCGTTTATAAGACTTACTGGCATTGTTGTGTTTTCAGTAAGATACAAAAATCCAGTGTGTGAAATGAGATAGACATTGCATTATATGGTTATTTATTATCAATCTGAACTGCAAAATCTTATGTTAACACCATTTTCTGTGAAGTGATGAAACACTGGATTATGAACATGTGCTTCTCTTCTCCCAGTTAAAAAATATATTTATCAGACAATGATGTTGACATTTAGGAACATATTAATTGGGTCATTTCTCCAAGGTTGCATTAATTTGCGTGAATTTCACACTATTCGGTCTTTTTGTGAGGAGGAAGCAATTTGGTGTCAGAACATCAGATACATTTCACGCTGCTGAATGCACAAGAACTGCCCACTGTCATTAGAAGCAGACATCACACCTGGCAGGGAGTCCAACTTCAACACTTAATTTTAATTACCCTCATTGTAAGGAAAATGATCATTTTTATCTCAGCTGGGAGAAACAGACAAAGCGTTGGTTTTCCAGCAGCAGAACTGCTAGTTTGTGGATGAGAACATGACAAGGTATTTATCTGCTGCTTCAGACTGCTTGTCGTTTCTAATGAGGACAGGTGAAGAAGTAAGGACGTTTTCTGATTTTAGTAATATTTTATTTATGTAGGTGGACTTCCATGCATCATCCATATTTTCAGAAGAGCAGTTAACTGTGTCAAAGAACTAAAAGACAAAAAATAGTGATTGAATAGCTGTCATTGGGAATCTTATTTATTTGGCATTGCATAGGCAGTGAAACGGTGAAATCAAGATAGATGGAATTTGTTTTTTATTTATTCCGTCTGTGTGATGTCAAAAGTTAGTATAGGAAAGTAGCAGGGAAGATAGGGTGTGTAGTCCCCATAATGACTTTTAGTGCAGAGCACGCATGTCTTTGTACAAATAAACTATTTCATGATTTTTTTTTTTTTTTTTTTTTTGCCTGTTAATGAATGTAGTGGTAAGAAAAAAAATATCTGAAATAGTAAATCACATATAGCCATTTAATTTATTCAGTGTTTATGAATGCTGTTGTGACTCATCTGTAATATGGACAGCTCCCTTTTTAAGGCATTATCATAAATTAAAAAAAAAAAAAATGATTTGGCACATTGAAAGATTAAGTAACAAAGACAGAACACAGAAGTAGTAAAGTGCTACATTTAAGAAGATTTCAGTCCTGCAAGAAACTCACAAGGTTGTTGTACTTAGTGGGGCTTTATGTACATTTCAGATGTGTCTACAGTTTTGAATTTAATTAGGGTGGGGATAAAGAGCAGTATTAAAATTAATGATAACTTATTCATTCATTCATGACTTAGAAACAGAGACAAATGAAGACATCAAAACATGGGTCACCTCTGTATTACTTCAGTGCAATACCAGGATATGAAACACTGTTGCATTTTCTATACTCTGGTGTGTAAAAGGTTGAAATAATTTCAAATGGATTCATAACTATTTCTTAAATGCATTTTGTATCAAGAAAGAAGCACTAAAAACAAATCACTGAACTCCTCTATGTGAGGGAAGACGCTCTAACTTGAATAAAACAATTCCATAGTTACATAACAGTGCAGAAAAAAACTATCTGTCCACTAAAAGTGGCTTTTAGAAATAAAGCCGCTACACTGTTGTCATCTAGGCAAGCAACATTCAGCCCAAACACTCATTCACGTAGCCGGGTTGTTCCAAGAAGAGAATAGACATAGTGTTCAAAAAATGCAGTATGAATAGAAAATGAGCCATTATGAATGATTGTTTGCATTTTCACCCCATTTATAAAATCTGAATACCAGTGCAGTTAAACAGCTTATCTGCTTTTCCAGAACAGATGTGCTACCATTAAGATTTACTTGATAAAAACAGAGAGAAAAACAATTTTACCTTAGAAAGTCATATGACTAGCAGCTCAGTGAGAATGATGAGTATGGGTTCCTTTTGTAATTATTCAGTCATTTTTTCACTTCATTTCTCTGCACTTTAAATGTCAGACTTATCTGTAATTATAAGCAGAGCAAAAAAATGACTGAACTGATGTGAGACACGATGCTGAAATTAAGTTCTCTCTTCTTATATGCAGATCACAGTGAAAAGCATACAAATATACACTCACAGAAACTCACATGCATACGCTCAGATGCGTATATTGCACATGCATTTGCACAGATACACACATATACACAGACACACGCGCACACACACGTGCATACACAAACATACAAACACCTACATCCATGTGCATGCTTATACACACACACGCATTCACATAAGTACACACAAATCAAACTCCTATATGCTGTTCAATGTTTGAGCTAAATCACAGTAAGTGATCACCTGGGACCACACAAAAGGTTTAATAAATAAATACTAGGAACATCTGACAAAACATGCAAGATTTTCACAGCTTCAGGTATTGCTGTCCCTAGGGCTTGACTTACCACTAGCAAGTTATTTCAGTTGACCAACATCCTCAAAAGGCTGATGGGTCAGTAGAATAGGAACACAAGAAGACATGTTCACACCTTGTATCTTTGGGTGTATGTTCACCTTTTCCATTAATTCCTGCTTAAGGTGATAAGTCTATTTTGGAACCTTCATCCTTCGAGTAATAAAGACTACAAGAAACTTCACCTCTGAAGCATTTCAACATTTTGGTTGAACAAGGGACTCACAAAGGATAAATTTCTGCATCTATGTTTTTTAATCTTGATTGAGACTGTAGTGTAGTTCATTGTGAGTTAGATGATGGTTTTAACTTTGTTCTTTGACAAACAGTAAATACCAAGTTCTGCCCAAGTACCAATATAGACTGTGTAGTAATAAATACTAACATGGCACTTTATTCATGTGGGTATTACTGGTTACCTTTGAATAACCAGTCATTAATTTTGTGGTAAAAATGAATATTTTAAGTCATCACCACAGAGTGCCTTTTTCTAAGTGCATTGCTTCTTTTTATTATAATCCTTGGCTAAAGCATTGAACAGTCATAGTTGGTTCCGCATCTCATCAAGGCAGTAAATAGATGGATATTGATGAACTAGTATAACTTTTTTGCTTTATGTATGCTTAATTGCATTACCCAAGAATAAGTTATGCATCACTGAAAATCCTGCAAAAGAAAAAGGAAAGCATTTTTGCAGGGGAGAAGCCCCTGTGCCTCTCATGTGCAGGCGTTGCCCTTCTAAATTCCCTACACCATCTCATTTATAGATAGTGCCCTCCTCCTGCTGCAATGTGCCACAGCCCTATACAGTAAATCAGTGTGCATATATGAGCAAACAACAATTGATGCCTGCAGGCATCAGTAGAATATAACTGCAGAAATGCCTGTAGGAGTCACTAAGCTGTAATGAACCCTCTCAATCCCCTTCAGTATTCCCATCTCTACTTAATAATCTGAAAAAGAATAAAACATTTCTATAAATTCTGTTCTCTCTCCCAACACCTTTCCCATTCTTTCATTTAATAAGCACGATGCATCCCCTAGTCCTAAATATTTCCTTATTGTGTCTTTCCATTTCTCCATCCCTGCACTCCTATTTTTCCTACAGAGTTTTATATATATATATATATATATATATATATATATATATATATATATATATATATATATATCTTCTTTCTTTTAATTATGACACAGTTTCCCTCTATTTCATGTAATGGTCTACCATATAAAATGGTGCATAAAAATAGCAGCAAATATAAAAAAGTATGGCCATTACTATGAGCAGTGACAGTTTGAGAATAAAAACAAGTATTTACAGTAATTGGAAAAGTGTTCAAAGAAACATGGATTTGAGCTAAATATTAGTTGATGCACCTGTTTTTGTTAATAAGACATGTACGAGTTAATTTCTTTATTTTTTAGACTTGAGTCTTGTATTGCACTTCTGATTTTAGATAAACCATATTTATCATTATCACATCTGAATAATAGTTTTGTTATATCTTTGCATTACACAATACTATTGTTTACGTAGTGACATCTTTATTGAGAAGACTTCATGTTAGTAAAACAACTAGGATGTTATTTCAAAGAACATGTGGGACAAATGCATTGTATAAGCATACTTTAAAGTTTTATAACTTTTATGAAATTTTCATTTCTTCTGGCTTATGTAATAAGTTTCAAATGTGTGGACTGGTACAACATCATAGAAGTTTAGGACTTTAGCTGACATCTATTTTAGTTACTAACAGAATTGCTAGTCTAAATAGGAATATTAAGATTAAATGCTACTTGAAATATATTGGTAAATAAACCATCCAAACTGAAGTGTAAGGTAAAGGATACATCTCATGCCATGTTCTCTTAGTTTCTTGTTCTGATATACCCCCTGCGTTTTTGTGAAAGGGTAGAACACTTCCTGTTTTCTTCAGCACGTCTTTGCCCTGATAGGCAATCCTGCCATTTTGATTACATAATGGCTCCTTGTCAGTGCATGTTGCTCTCCAAGTTGGGTACAAATTGATATTATCTCTTTCCGCCAACCTTTTGACAATACTCTCAAGCTTTGAAGTACTGTTTTATGTTCTTTGTAATTCTTCGCCTTAAAATATGTTGGATGAGCCCCTTTATTGTATGATTTATGCTCAGATGACCTGACAATAAAAGTTCTAGGGTATTGCTAGAAGTGCCTGATGACAGACCCTTCAGACTACCAACCAAACCCTTCAACCCCTTAGCGCAAGAAATCTGTAAGGGGACAAAAGCCCAAAAATAGTGACATATTTTAAATATTGCTGTTGTAAACTTAGAAAGTTGGTAAAATAAGAAGATGTGTGTTACCATACATTTTCTGTTGGATATGAAATCTGAAACTGAATTGCATGGCATTATTTTGGGACTTCAATCCTTAGTAACTTGCCAGAAAACTACAAATTTTATGAAGAACAGACAAAAAAAATCTGGTCATTCTGTGAAAATCTGGACAGTTGAGAGGTATGCTACCATCAGTTGGATTTGTGCTGCCTTCCAACCCTCTATACAACTCTACCTTTTATTCAACGACCCCTATTTTCTGTATACAGATTCTTTTGGCTGTTGAGGATTAGGATCCCATTGGCTGTTACTCTCAAGTTTGCTAGACTTTGGTATGAGAATTGGGCTTGTTGTATGTCTTTCTTTGGAACCTTCTGTAGCAATCCTTCTAACAGATGCATTACTTTTTGATAACTCAGTCTTTAATTTAACCTCTCTGCTATCAAACATTTTCCCTAGAAGTAACTCCTTCCAGAGAAAGCCCAGCAACTCCTTAGCACCTTTTCCTGGAATGGTCATACCGGTAGCCTGCGTTAAAAGTGTGGACATTGGCAGGGTATCACACTTGTTGCCTTTTCCATGTGATTGCCTCCATGCTTCTCTGCATGTAACACAAAGCACACTGGGTAATCTGTTAACGGTCGTTACCTATTAAAATATTTGCTGGGGTATCATCAGCACTGCCATTTGATTATGCCCTTGTCTTCATTTCCAAATGATGCGAACCTAGGCAAGTAGCACCTGGAAAGGTAACCCTCCTATAGCACTAACTGCAGTGGACTGTTTGGGCAATTTATGTTTCTCTCTGGTCTATATTACCATGTCGACAGGGCTGTTCATCAAACACAAAAGCTATTTTTTTCCCCTTAGGGAAAAAAAATCGCTGGGCTAACAAAAAACAAAACAAACCGATAGACACAATAAAGTGGGGAGCTTTGCCTTACTTAAATATACCAACTCCAAGATCATACTACAGTGAAGGAAACAAATTCCTGACAATGGCCAAGCAATTTTTTTCCCTGGAAAAAAATCGCTTTTGTGGCTATTTGACATTTAGGTATTTTGGTGTACATGTATCAACGTAAGGGCCTTCAATGAACAGCCCTGTCGACATGGTAATATAGACCCTTTCTCTATAACAGCTGCAGGTTTCACAGTAGTTGTAGGTGATGCAGTAACTCTCATAACAATTTTTATATGTTTGACCAAGATAGGTTAATGTTCCTTGTGATAATTGGGGAAACTTGTGTGAAATTTTAACTGAACCTACCACTGTTTTGTTTGTGCTTTTATTAACTATTACATGTCACTTTTGCCCCCCCCCCCTTTCATTGCAGACATTATAGCTGTAATGGTTACATTGGAAACATTTTACTCCAAGACCCAGTTACACACATAAGGTAAAGTTTTTCTTGGTTTTCTTGCATTCACTTCACAAAGTATAACATAAGCCATGTACTGTCATTTTTTTAACTTTGAGATATAACCAGAAAAGAAGGCATAATAACTCCAAACATGTATACAAAGTTGTTGTCAGTTAAGTGCTTTTGTTCATTTCAAAGCAATCAGAACAAATAATCAGCATATCTAAATATATTTAAATAAAATCAGTAGAGCTATCATGTGGAAAAAAAAATCTTGATTAAAATCAATTCAATTAGTAACAGAAAACTGAGTTGAAAAAAATTAATAAATTATGTGCATATTTCCCAAACTAAAAATACAGTTTAAGAACTGTAGTATAACAAAAACATTAAAAATACTTAGAAAAAAATGTTTTAAAACAACAATGCTACCCAAACTATTGTTTGAAACCAAATTCTATCTGACTTTTATTGGATATCACAAAGCCCCCAGGGTTAAATGATAAGACATCCATTATTAGTTTACTGCAGATAAACAGGGATAACATTTAAAGTGGTTTCAAACAATATATTGATTATTTATTTGTATTTGGGTTTTCAGCAATATATATGTTTAACTTTGAGAAATATAAATCAATGAAATATTGAAATATTAAAAGCACATCGACATTTAAAAGAGCAACAATTTTTTTTTTCAGTGTGGAACCCCCCTCCCATCGCCCATTTGTGGAGCTTTCATCCCCAATACCCATACATTTCCATCTTTATTGTTACACTAAAGTGGGAAACGTGAGCATATGCCTAGCATATAAGGCATCCTCAGATGTTGATCTGTCAGAGTGTTTGTACAAATGCAAATCAAGCAACACAAAGAAAAGATCCCAGGAAATTAAAGTTGCCTACAACATAAATGGAAAGTGCTGGAGAGACCAATTTGTACTTCAAAGGATCTCTGAGCAATTGACTAGGCTGCCATCCATGTCAAGCAGAACTCAGCCCAATCCTGTTCAAATGAAACCTTGATCATTGGATGGGAAATGGCAAGGTCGTCAGTCCCACCATGTCTCTGATGGACAGAGATCTACAGTAAGTAAATTAATCCCTAACTAACATACCCCCCACATAATCTTTACCTGCCTCCTTACTAATATACCATACCGTATAGGCGTTCAAGGTACTCGGGGGACAAAACTTTGTTGGGTTGCATGGTGAGGTTTTTGAAGTCCCTGGTGGTCACTAGCCTAGTATATTCCTCTCATCCTAAGAAACAAAATGATAATAAATTGACTTAAAATTGCTGATATGAAAACCTATCCAAAAAGTGTAGGTGTGCTGCAATTCTTTTTTTTTTTGGTTTTGCCTGAATAAACTTCTCTCATATATATTCTATCGAATGGGGCTGGGTACTGCTTTCTTATCAAGTTATGTTCTGCAGGCTGGAAAGTCATCTTACTTTTTCACGTTTCTTTAGCAGGGTTACACTACTAGTCCAACAACCAGATTCTCTTGTCTTCATGAGAAGAACTGAGTAATTGCTCCATTATTGTAAGCTCTCCTAAGATTTCTGAAGTAATGATATTACATCCACTCACTTACCTGTGAATCCACTCCATTATCATAAGCTCTTTTAACAGTTCTGAAGTGATGACCTGAACTTCACTTACCTGCCTACCTATGAAAACAATTATTAGTGAAATATAATCAGTCTTTTATGTATTTTTGATTTTTATAAGCTTCAGGAGTCGGTTAAAAGCATTTCTTTTTTTCATAATTCAGGAAATCCTCATCTGATTCTCTGGACATATCATCGCCTCACCCTTGAGCAGAGACGTTAACATTTTTACGTATTGCCCTGTGTCAGTTTGGTGTTGATTACACACCTTTTCCATTACTTGAATAAAACAATCAATGTGATAGATATACTGAGTAAACAATCGGATACTATGCTGGGCATCACGGGTTCGGCTTTAACTCATGTCTTGCATGCTTTTTTAAAAGGGCTCGTGCTGATAGCGTCTCACTCCTTTTCCCTGTCTTGGGTCATCTCATTGAGTTATTCTCTCAGCTGCCTTGACCTCTAGCTATTTCACCTCCAACTGTTGTCTCTTCATTTCCAAATAGTTATTGAGCTCACCTGGGGATGGAACCACCTTCAGAGCAGACTTCATTTGTATCCCTTTATGACACTCCGGCATATGAAAGTTCTTTGGCCTTGAACTCCTTAGCTGGGACACTGGCATTTTGTGCTGCTATACAATTAATCTCATTCTCATTTCAGCCTGTTTCCTAACAACTCTCTGACTAAATAAAAAAAAAACTAAATGGGGTGTAAAATATCCTGATGTATATTCACCTTGTGTCTAAAATAGTGCACACAGTTTTAGTAGCTAGCATTGTTTTGAAATCGATACAAGTCCAATTTATAAAAATCTAAGTGCTGCCAACAATTAGTATGTGAAAGAGTTCTTGAAATGCTCCCATGAATATTTGGGTGCAGTAAAATGAAAAAAAGGGGTCATGGATGGATTAAGCATATGCTGCAAATGTGGCCTTGTACTTTCCATAAAGCCAAGCTCTACTCCCAATTTACATGGTACAGTACAGTAATAAATCAATCTTATATTCAATAAGTTTTAAGGATATCAACACCTTCTGATTGAGCCCATTGTGTTTCAAAGCAATTATGCAAACGGTAATTGAAACTTGACTAGAATTATTTTACATATGCACATTTATACAATATTTCCAAAATGTGTGTGTGTGTGTGTGTGTGTGTGTGTGTCGCGGGGTGGTGGGTGGTGGTAAATCTCTGGTTTACGGCATTAACATCCTCTTTTCCAAGCTTTAAGATATGCTTCCAGTAGCCGGTTTGCATACACAGGCCAATAGTATGATTTACTGCTTGCATTTACAATATTTCCACCTTAGAATATTTGAATGCTGGAAATCGCTTAGGCAAGCAACACATTCAAGGGGGGGGTGGCCAAAGTATTATCAATAAAATGCAAAATGGCCTTCTGCTAATAAGTGAGACATTTCAGACATTCAAAGCTCAGTAATAGAACTATTTAATTCAAAGGAAAACCTTAAAACATTTCATTTCCAGATAAATATGCTTGGAAAACAGAAATGGAATGAAAACCAAAAAGTAAAATTTTCAAACAGATAGAAAATGATCATGAAATCTAACATCTGATCTACAAACTATTTGCATATGGCTTAAATATATACTGTGTACTTACTGTCTCTGGGTTTTAACACAAAAAGAAAATATTCAGAGTCATTATAAGCATAACACAGTTTGAGTTTTGTATCCAAGAGTATGCTTCAGTAGCCAGGTTGCAGCAACTCCCTTAACTGACTGACTTGAATTAACGATAACACACACTCTGCAAGAATGGTGGATGTAATGCAGGTTATTTATTTTTAAAGAGAAGTATTACCTTTATACAGCTTAGTTCATTTCTCATATATTTTTCTTTGGAAAAACAGTCAATTTTCTCAGTTTATTACAGATTACCTCACAAGGACTTTGGAGGCTGACTGCAGCTTTAGACATCAGGGGGAATACTGCAAGTTACGCAAGTTAATGCTGAGAAAGACAGCAGATATGGATCATTGTCTGTTAACTAACTTTAGAGAATGGGTGACCTGTAGAACACCCTGACTGGAGGGCGAGCATTCCGCAGCAAGGTGTTAATCTACATGTAATACCTGCTGAAAAATGAGTCTGCTGATTCACAGCATTAATATATTATTATATGGAGCTCACACTGAAAGTAACCCAACAGCCTCCATTATTTTACAAACACTTAGCTGTTCATTTTCTGTTTAGCGAGTATAAAATACAAAAAGTAAGAAAATAAAAAAAGTGTATGGGCTTATGTCTTGTCTGCCAGTGCATGCTTGCATGAGAGTGACAGCGAAATTAATCAAGCTATTATTTTATACTTACTAAGCAGACCTTTTTCTGTTTAGCAAGTATAAGAAATGAAACAGAAAAATGTGTGTGTGTGTGTGATTATTTTGCTCTCTGCATGTGTGTATGCATGCTTGCATGCATGAAAGCTGGTGTGTGTGTGTGTGTGTGTGTGTGTGTGTGTGTGTGTGTGTGTGTGTGTGTGTGTGTATGACAGAGAGAGTGTAAATTTTGATTGCCATCAAGTTAGCACTAGCAATAGCAGATGTGTGTGTAACTCTCGACCTCTTAGCTCATGCCTCAAGATATCTAGATAAAGCCTAAAAAAAAAAACTGGGACACAGGCTCAAAATAGGAACATATTTTAAATATTGCTGTTATAAAATCACAGTGTTACTTGAATAATAGGATTTGTGTTTGCATGTATATTCTAAAGCACAAATGTGAGAATGAGTGAGATTGATTGACCGCTGGCAGCAGCAGTAAGATAGTTTGCATACCTCTTGATCTGTTAGATCAAGAAATCTGGCTAAAGCATAAAATAAAGGGGGGAACAAAGACTCCGCAAATAGGGATAGATTTTAAATAGTGCTCTTATAAAATTACAAAGTTGCTTAAATAACAGGATTTGTGTTAGAATGAATTTAGTTAAGGAAATAAAATCTGAAACTCAAATGAATGTCATTATTTAGTGACTTCGATCCCCAATGACTGGCAACAAACTGAACATTTTAGTAGTAAAGGACCAAGAAATGAAGTAAATAGCTGGATATGTTTTAAATGTTATATTTTGGATGTAAAATTCTTCCTCCAACACCATTTACATATACAACAGTAAGTTTGAAACATTAGGTGGAGGAACAACTTTATATCAAAAATATAATATAGTAATTCAGAAATAAATAAGTACAACACAACAATTTTACAGACAGCCTGCTTTCTAAGTAGAACAGTGCCCTCTAGGAGGTATGTTACTCTACAAATAATGCCCTTCCAGGGGTGTAGAGGCGGTCCACCTGCAGAGTCAGGCCTCATAACACACACTTGGGCAGGTATTTTTTACATAGTAACACACACCCTGTTAGGCGTTATTGCTTGCATATCATCAGGCTTATAATGGATGATAGAATGTCTATTAGTCCAGGCTACATGACCAAACTAGCAATGGTAAAAAAAGCTGAGTATAATGAATGATAGAATGTCTATTAATCCAGGCTACATGACCAAACTAGCAATGGTAAAAAAGCTGAGTATAATGAATGATAGAATGTCTATTAGTCCAGGCTACATGACCAAACTAGCAATGGTAAAAAAAGCTGAGTGGAAGTAGCACTGTGCTAATTCCTACGATTGCCAAGAATATGTTATATTTTAATTGGTAGCACATGCACTATGTAACAATATACTGTTAATCATTGTTGGAAATGTCCCCAACTATGTTTTATATGTACATTAATATCCTGGTAAGCTTAATAATGGAGAGAACATGGGAACCGGACACTTACATGAATTTACCTTTCACCAAAAGTCAAATTTGCGCTCACACACACCCGAAATTGCTTGTATAGTACTTTTCATCGAAGCAGCAAATTCGGGTATGTGTGAGTGGTGTGCCGGTCGCACTGTGGTGCAAGTAAGGGAATATTCCTTTACTCCATTGTAGTGCAACCTTGGAGTGAGAATATTTAAGTAGGGGGGGTGCAAAAACATTTAATTAGTGTTTTTTTTTTTTCACAGTTTAACAGAAGCACTTTAATCGAAAAAGTGCTTTCGTTAAACTGTGATTGTTATATATGGATTCGGACACTTGCCTTTTCGAGCAAGTGTCCTAGATCCATATACATAAATATATATATATATATATATATATATGTGTGTGTATATATATATATGTGTGTGTATATATATATATATATATATATATATATATATATATATATGTGTATATATATATATATATATATATATTAGTGCTACATGTATGATGCACTCAATTATTTCACAAAGTTTTGTTCAGATAGGTCATAATGTCTATTCATCAGAATTTAACTTCTGTCATTTTATTTATTTATTTCACATTTGTTAACCAGGTTAGTCCAACTGGTTTGAAAACCAAACCATTTTCAGTGGAGACCCGAAGGGAAAACCTGCAGCAAACATAAGTAAAGATTAAGTGATAATATACAAATATTAAATAATGATCACAAAACAAAATAATTGTAAAAAGAAAGGGTTATTAGCTATTTGCACTGCATTGATAGTAAGCAACTGATTTTCAGTGGAGACCCAAGGGGATAGAGCCCCAGCAAATATAAGCAAAGGTAAATATACAGGACAAAAACTATTAAAAACAGCAATGCAAATATGAAGTTAATTATAAAAAGAAAAACAAAAGAAAAAAATTATGAACAGTAAGGGCTGCACTCATAACAACGGTCACAATGAGAGTAAAAACAAAAAGATAATCGTTCAAAAGAAGGACAATGTATAGACATTGATAGGAAGCGTGGGGGGGGGTAAAGGAGGGGACTATAGTAGTAGAGCTGAGGGTTTGGTAGGTTAGTTTAAGCATAAGTTACTAACAAAGAAAGAAAGTTAGGAGATGCAACAGGTTTTACAGTAGGTCAGACTAAGACTACATGTGGTCAAGGCAATGGCATAATTTCAAGTTTAGTAGGTGGGATTTAAGCTCCTTTTTTAAAGATTCTAAGGAGGCAATTATTGGACCTAACTTATGCATGAAATTGGAAGCCTAAACCTATATTTTCTGGCAAATATCTGCTCATGGTGAGAATCGACATTATGATTAAAGAAGGACTACAATGGTTGTTTTGTGAAGTATGAAGGAAAAAACAATTCATCATTGTGAGGTTGAACACTCTGATCAGGCATAGCCTGTATTTGATATTCATTTAACCTGAGGTTTAATGCCCAGTCAGGACTGTTATGTGAATTGGCCTGGGGATCACTCACATAAAGATTGTTAGGGTATGTAAAAGAGATAAGGTGGATCATTGCAAGGACCTGTGTATGTGTGTACCATAGACCAGGAACTAGGAGACCCTCTGTAATATTTATTGGAAGATGGAGAAACCACTTTGGACTCGCACAGAAAAGTACTGTACATGTAATCGGGTGTAAAGCCAAGCTGGGCTTTATTTTCATTACGCTACTGAAACATGCAACTACTGCCTGGTTCTTTTTATACATATGGTGTCAGTGTGCCTATATCTATCTATATATTTGTCTATTTTTATATAAATATTGATATAAATTATAAATATATAATATAAATATCAGCATACCATATCAAATATAATAATTGTACATTGTTCTCGAACATCCAATCTATTTCATGTATTTTAGTATTGACAATTAGTATTGACAATTTTGTGCATGTATTAATACTCATGATACCTTTTAGTGTCCAGTAAGAATAAATACATTTTCAAATGCTTTGCTAAATATAATTCTAGAAATATAGTTTGCTTAGTGATGTTAATAAATGCACACAGTTTTCTGTAGGAAAGAGTAAGAAAACATTTTAACGAGTGTATAAGTAAACATCTTTTAGATTTAAGAAGAAAAGTAATTATGAATGCATTAGTAAAACATATAATAGAGAATGATAGTGAATATCTGTTTAGTTTTAGAGTACCACATAAATTAAATGTGTCACCAAGAGATGATACAGTTCTGCAGACAGAATGCGTTGAGTATAAATGGATATCATTACATCGGTCAGATACAGCTCCAGTTTAAATGGACCGGTCAGTATTAAACTAAAGAAAAATACAACATGTCCTAAGCCTGTTGTTATATATATCAGGCCATGTACATTCTAAGTATTTATTCATTAGAAATGTATTTTATTTTATTTGGGGTGCTTTCTTAACTGACGTTCATAGTAACTAATTGAATTTTAATTGAGAGATCACTACGGTATACAAGTGCCTGTGTTTGAGATGAAATTAGATTTTCATTCAGGAAAAAAACAGTTTCGCTTGAAAGCTTTGTGTTTATTAAATATTTTAGTGTTTGTGGAAGCTATGTTTTAGCCTGCACAGCCAGTTTGCTTAAATTCTTACTACTGACATCCACAGGACCATGCTTACCTTTTTTAGAAGAGGATTTTATGCTGGTAACATTTTACAGGGATTGAAATGGCTATTTTGTGGAGAAGTGGTTTTTTTTTTTTTTTGTACTCATATGACAACTCCTCAGTACAGACACATGCATTGTTTACTTTGAAAACATGTCATCCCCCTACAGGACAATGCATGGACTGCAGCCTGCAGACTGTAACACTGCAATCTGCTCAGATCTATGTCTAACAGACAATATCACAGTCACGCTGACAAATGTATCATTTATAAACTCCTTTACATGGGGGTGCATGATGCACTGCAGTTATACAGTACCCCCCCCCCCTTTGAAGTCAGAAAGGTGTGTAATAAGCTTCTGTTAGGCTCTCATAATGCCTGCATTGATCTGGGCTTGTTCTGGGGATTGGCAGTGGACAATGCTAACTAGCTAATAACAGCAGCAGAACGTAAACACCTTTAAACTGTTTGGTATTTCACCTCATCACACTTTTACACACAAAAGTGCAGATGAAAGAGAGACACTTTGATTCTTCCTGCTGCCCGTTTGACAATGGTAAAGGATTTTGCCATCTTTCAAATGCTTTTGAAACCAATGAACACCACACACCTGTTTTTTTTTTTGGTTTGTTTTTTGTTTTTGTTTTTTTTTTTGCTGTTTGTAAATGGAACAGATAAATCTGCACTTCAAAGCATTATGAACAGGTCTCACTGCTAGTAAACCTTTTGAAAGTATTCTAGATATAAATGCCAAGAGTCATCCATCAAGCTCCTTTCCTCCTTTCACATGGCAGATTTCTTGGCATCTGTGTCACAGGTGCATGGCAAGATGGTTATGATCAGACACCAAATCATCTACACTCTACCTTATCTTAACTAAGACCAGTTTTGTAGAAAGCAAGAATGTTAGTAAACAGTAGTTTTCTCTTATAATTTAAAACAGTTGTTGAATATTGTGCGTAAATAAATGCATAAAATACATTGCAATATTGCAATGCTTATTAAATAAATGCAAGTAGTGAATAGACTATTAAACTACTCATAGTTTGTTTCTCTCAGATGTTTTAAAACAGATTTTATAATTAAGATTACAACTAATGACATATGATTACAATTAATTACTGAAGTCATTTAAAATAGATGTTGATAGCAATTAAATGTTTCTTTTTGACTGCTTACTGACTGCATACAGCAGATTTATTATGAGCAACAGCCCAAAAGGTTTAATTTCTTCCTAAGCAAATTAGCAGGAAGAGAAAAATCATTTTTGGTATGTCATAGTCTCTCATTACGTTAGTGCAACTAATGCATTACCTTACATCCCAAGTGTGAATTAAAACTGAATCATTTTCTGATGGTTATTTTCTTGAAATACAGCAAATCTTATAACACAGCGATTTAGCACTTTGTCTTCTGATGATACGATCTCTTGCAGAATGTTGCTTATGCTGCCTTGCATCTGTTTCTGTTATACAAAACAGCAATTTAAGAAAAACTGGAACAGAAAACAACATGTGCACCGTCAGTGACTGATAATGCTCAGTGCTAACATCAACAAGTAAAGTAGAACTACGTTTACTAACTTAGGCTTTTATTACCAGGTGCTGCCAGTAGGCAAGACCCTACACAATGGACCAAAGGAGAAAGTGCTATAAAAGCAACGTAAAAATATGATGTGGTGAGAAGTACAGCAAATGACAGAAATAAATAATACAAATAGAGCTGTACTAGAAAAATTAAATACAGAGATCACACAGATACAGTAGAATAAAACGGTAGATCTGAGAATCATATGAATGTCAGTTATGTTACACTTCAAGAAATCAAACTTTTTTTCTTTCCTCTAGGGTGCAACAGAGTAACTTTGGTTATAATAAAGCAGTTAGGACAAAAAAAAATAGTTTCTAATAATTAATGCATGAGCTAAGAAAAACAGTTATTGCAGTATAACATAGGTCCATAGATTAGTACTAGGCTAACTGCTCTTGCAAGCCATTTTAAGATTAGTCAGTTATCCCTTGTGAGACTCAAACCCCACACCTTGTGTTTATAAGGCAAACATCTTAACCATTAGGCCAACCTCCCAACATGTTTTCAATATGTGGAAAACCACTCCCACAATATGCTTTATGTTATAGTCAGTATGATGAGAGATGTATTCCCCCTTCGGTATTCATCAGGTGCCAATAGTTTTTTTCTGATGACAGTTTTATCCTTTTCAGGGTGATACACTGACGTCCCACTCACTAGGCTGGACAAGTAGAAGGTTACTGTTAGTTGCCTGTCATGAGCCAGAATCCGCCACATAACACAAGCACTCAGGTCACTCCAGAACAAGTACAAATATAACTCTGTCATTGTTCATGTTGGTGTGAATGACCTGAGACGTCCCTCCCTGGACTACATGAAAAGAGACATGGAAGAGCTCTCTGATCATGCAGCCCAGGCTGGTATGACCCTGACCCTGAGTAGCAGCCTGCCCTCACCAAGAATGATACCTCAGTATAAAGAAAAAAATTATCAATTTCAACAACAGGCTAAGCTTCTGGTGTCATTCAAAGGGGATCCAGTGTCTGTCAGCCTGGGATGACATGCTCGACGAGCTGCATTGCTTCGCAAGAGACGGCTTGCACTTGTCACCCCTAGGCTTTTGAATACTGGCCAAGGCTCTTGCTGCCCCCATAGTGCCTTTTTTAGGCAAGGCTCAAAAGTCAAACCCACCTTCGTAAACAGCACAATTAACAAAAAACTGAGGGTTATACTACTTATTGCCAGGAGTTTAAATCTCAAAATGCACGCGCTCGAAGCACTCCTCAGTATGGAGAAAGTCGACATCTGTGCAGTAACTGAAACCTGGTTCAAGGCTCCAGAAAGCACCCCAGCACTACTGGGCTACAACTCATACCACACGTTTCGGCCACAGAACACAGCCCGAAACACAAAAATAGGGGGTGTATCCATATTCATCAAGGATACCTACACCTCCAGGTTAGTGGTGCAGCATGATACCTCTGAGATCATCCACGTGCAACTAACATCGGGCAAATCTGCAATGCAAATTGGGGCCTGCTACACATCACCCTCCATGACCCAGGACCACCACTCCACCTTTCTGCAGACACTGGAAAACATGAAGGTCCTACCGAACACCCTGATATTGGATGATTTCAATTACCCTACCATTCACTGGGAAAACTACTCGAGTACAAATTCCCAGGCTCAGCGCTTCCTGGAATTCATCAACTCAAATACCCTGTATCAGCTGGTAAACTCCTCTAACAGAGGTGAAAACATATTGGACCTGGTCATCAACAACATGGAAGACAGGTGTTCCACACCGGAGGTCAACCTGTCACTGGTTAGATCAGACCATAAACTAATCACTCTGGATGTCCACACCCCACCACCACCCCAACTAAGGAAACCACAGTAAAAACTTTTCTAAAGCAAACTTCACCTTACTTAAGACAGAGGTGGTAAGTTTCACAGCCCCCACGCTAAAGGATAGCACTGTCCAAGATGCAGAAACCTTTACAAATGCACTCTGAGTACCTACAAGAATGCATGGATCGTGCCATCCCTAGCAAAACCAAGACTCACTCCTCTAAGAGAAGGAAACCAATTTGTTGGACCCCTGCAATAAACAGGCTATACAATAGAAGGAGGAAACTAGTTCAGAAAAAAAGCAAATCCCAAGAAGGAAAGACATCCCTGATCAGTATCAGTAAGAAACTAAGGTCCCTCATGAAATCATCCAAGGCTAACTTCGAAAGAAAAATAGCCAAGGATTCAAAAGATAACCACAAGGCCTTCTTTAGCTATGTTAAGAATCTAAGTGGCAACTCGCAGATATGCACTGAACTAGTGCAAAATAGCACAAAATATACTGAACCTACTGATATTACCAACATCCTGGCAGATAGATTCAGTGCAAATTTCATCCCCCTCTCACCTCCAAAAGGGTCCAAACAATACCGGAAAAGTGTAGTGTCCCAAAAATCACAGACGCACAGGTGAAAACAGCCCTTTCAAAAGCCAAAAACACAGTGATAATTGGGACCAGATGGTGTCCCAGGCTGCATCTTGCACGAACTACAGAACGAACTAACCCCCCACCTAAACACGCTGTTCAACCTCAGCCTCTCCACAGGCTACATGCCCATAGAATTGAGCACAGCAACGGTTATTCCTCTCCACAAAGGAGGGGCCACAACTGACTCTGGTAACTATCGCCCCATAAGCCTGACTTGACTGGTCTGCAAGGCTATGGAGCGCATCATCATAGAACTCATTAACAAAGACATTGGGAACCTCCAAACACTTGACCCGAGTCAGTTCAGCTTTGTTAAGGGCAGATCATGCCTACTAAACCTATTTGAATTCTTCGAGACCGTCACCAAGGCCGTAGACGAGGGAAAGGTGGTTCACACAGCTCAGCCTACCTTGACCTCACCAAGGCTTTCGACACCATTCCCCACTCGGCTATTACAGAAAAACTCACCAGCCTGAACATAAACCCCTACGTCACAAGATGGGTTGTCAGCTGGCTTACAGACTGAACTCACATGGTAAGAATAGCGGGCTCCAGGTCCAACCCTAAACCAGTCACAAGTGGTGTCCCACAAGGCTTGGTCTTGGGACCCCTACTGTTCACCATATACTTCTCAGAAGTACAGGCAAACACAGCAGGACTATGGCTAACCAAGTGCACTGATGACTGCAAACTGGGAGCCATAACTGAGACTCTGACTGACACAGACATCCTCCAAAAGGGCCTCACTGAGATGGACACCTGGTGTCAAAGTCATGACCTCAAGCTAAATGCCAAAAAACGCATAGTCATCCCATTTGGGAAAAACAAAACACCCACGAATTACCACATACGTGGCAGTCCCCTTAATACAGAAGAAGTAATAAGAGATCTGGGGACCCAGGTAGATAGAAATCTCTCCTTTGACAATCATATTGCCAAAGTAGTTAGGAAATCCTTCTATGTGGCCCATCTAATTACTAAAGTGTTTGCATCTCGAAATAGAGGTTATAGTGCCCCTCTACTCATCACTCATTAGACCCATCATAGAGTACAATGCCCCATTTGGGTTGTACCTCACAAGACACTTCCAACAGCTGGAAAGACCACAGAAGTACCTCACCAAGAGGATTACTGGCCTCAAACATATGTCTATTGCAGCCCGACTGAAAAAACTCTGGCTGTACTCAGTGGCATATTGCTTACTCAGAGGTGATCTCTGCCTGACTTACAAAGCCATGCCCAACTCAGAATTGATGGATGTGCTCCACCTAAAGAAATCCAAGTCACTGTGAGCCACTCGCTCTAGTGAGCTAAACCTTGCCACAACAATAAATAGAAGATGCCGGAGGGATAGATTCCTGTCACAGAGACTCCCCATGCTTTGGAACAAAATTCCAAATTACATCAGGCAGAGCCCCTCACTAATAGTCTTCAGGAGAAACCTTGACGAGTTGATGGGTAACAGAAAATACACCCCTGGGATCACTTCATTGGCACTGCTTGACAAAGGATCAGTTAATTAATCAATGGGGTGGTGAAAGCCGACACACTCTGGCTAGGCTTATAAATGCCCTTGGGCAGATAGCCTAGTACCTACCTATGAGGAAGCAAGAACCTGTCTTCCCAATTGATGAATCAAAGGTAGTGAACCACTTCAGCATGACCACTCATGTCCTAAATCTGCGTGCACGTACACACACACACACGCAAACACACACACACACGTGCACGCGGATGCTTCCACACATGCACACACAGACATGTAGACACACGTGCATGCGGATGCTTACACACATGCACACACAGACATGTAGACACACACGCACACACACATAAACACAAAAGCATGAAGAAGCACTCTTGCTCGTTCATTCTCAGCATGCACATATAAGTAAAAGAAATGTTGAGGCATATCAGTTTACCTGTGTACATGCCAATGGCTTATGGAAGAAAAACAGATACTTTAAGGTAGAAACCCATGGCAACACATTGACAACATGCAGATTCTGAAACAAAAGTACTTACCTGGAAACTAACAAGACAACCAAGTGCTGTTTGGTAGCAGTATTTAAAACAACTGTGATGGATACAGGGAAATAAATTCTCATAAGACAGCAAAGGAGATGAGATATCTGTGAAATGTAAATTAGATCTGTTAAGGCGATAGATAGCAGGAAGTCAGAGCAGGGCAGTGAAAAGTGAAAGGCATGGGAAGAGGATAAGGTAGTTGATAGGTGTAAACACAGGGAGGACAGGGTGTCAAATTAAAGGCATGTGAAGAGGATAAGGAAGCTATTAGATATAAATAGAGGGAGGATAGGGTGTCAAAGAACTGGCACTTACATGGAATTAATAAAGCAGGGAGGAGATACCCACAAGCAGGGATAGGACTGGAAAATGTAGTAGCGACATAGCTATGAAAGGACTGGGCCTCAATGACGGAATGTTAGTAAGGAAGACGAGGTCATACAAAGATTCAGTATTGTAGAAACAGGACAGATGCTGAGATAGAGGAACTTTGATCCATAAGAAAAAAGTAGAACAGGTTTCAAGATGTATTGAAGAAATGCACAATAATGTAGGTGACTAGATTAGACACACTCATTTAATACATGTTTGGAACACTGTGTGAAATGGCTCTACTTCACATGACTGACTGAAATTTCTTTTGACTGTAGTTCATTTGACTGAGACCAAAACACTGACAGTTCAAAAGACTGAAAACTCATTTGACTGAAACTCGTAACATTGACACATTAGAGTAAAAGGTATATGCCCTTTTCCCGACTGTAATGTGATCCTGGAGTTAGTATATATAGTTAGGTGGGTAAAGCCACCCACATAGTTTAGGTCAATATTGTTTTCTGCAAAGATTTATTTATTGCAGTTATAAATATCCATGTGTATGGTTTAAAATGTATAAAGTATGTGGAGGGCTGTAACCCCCACACCCCCCTAACTATATATACTAACTCCAGGATCGCACTGCAGTGGGGAAAAGGGCATGTACCGTTTACTTTAAAGTGTCAGTGTTATGAGTTTCAGTCAAATGAGTTTTCAGTCTTTTGAACTGTCAGTGTTTTGGTCTCAGTCAAATGAATTTCAGTCAAATGAAATTTAGGTCATATGA